>NW_027555514.1:107392849-107992849 GCF_003287225.1 Phascolarctos cinereus
GACAATTGGTTCAGCTCAGGCCACTCACTGACTTTCTGGAAAGCCTACACATGTTAGAGGTCTTTAAGGTTTTATTGAGGTATACAAAACAGAGCCAGAGGCTACAATCTAGGGTGAAAAATTTCCAGCCACCTTATCATTAGCATACCAGGTAAGGATAAACACAAGGACTGGTAGAATTCATTTGGAGTCATAGCCAGCTTGCACTCATGGGTATTCATCAATCATTCTAGCTGTTACTATTTGCATAGTCCTCCCTCTTAATCTTTATCAAGGGGTCTGACCTTATAGCCTGAATCATCATTTGATGAATGTTTGCTTAATTGAGTTTTGGATAATTAAATGCAACAAATTAATTGCTTGGATTAAAATCATTCTGTGAAGACAATGAACTCTTGCTTTTTCCTTTGGACCAGATTCCCTGTTTGGAAGATACTGACAGGCCTCAGGTGATAAGTTATTTCTCTGCAAGCCCATCAGGCTAACTATCTCAGAAGGCTTATTAAGAGATAACTGGAAATCTCAAGTTTCATTTATGCCAGAAATATCACAGGAATTGATTCTTTTTTTAGATACCTCACAGATAAAGTTTCTTGTTAGGTTTTGGAAGCTGCAAGTGCAATGACAATTATAAAATTAAAGCAAGGAAATTATTTCGGCTATGAGGGTACAAAGGCAAGGCTGTCCATTTTTGATTTGAGAAAGGAGGCTTGAGGAAATTGAGTGTCAGCTTCTAGAAGGAGGAGTTTACTGGGTGGTTGCTGATAGGTTTGGTTGGGGTTTTTGTTTGTTTTTACATTTACTGTTTCATCAACAAATGAATTTTAATTGAATTAAATGGCATATTTGATGACTAAGGTACAATAAGCTCTTTTTCTTCTGTAAATAAAATTTTCAGCTATTTGAACTTGAAATCTAACTACGTTTTGTGAGATGTCTGTAGACTGTGTTTTGTTGTGGTGGTGGTGGTGGCTGTGGTGGTTGTTTTTAAACAAATATATAAAATTCTAATACAGCTTCTCACTCACTGTGGATGCTGTTCTTCAACTTTCCCCAAAGATGGCTATTGAAAATATTTGACAAGAATATGTTCACACAGAATTGCAGAAGCAGTGGCATGGCTGGCAATACTGTGCTAGGGTTATAAATAACCCAGAATGTGAGGAATCACCATGACATATGGAAGAAAGTACAGAGAGGTGTATTGAAGACCCTCCTTAAGAACTGTTAGTGATGGAACATTCTAAGGATACCACAATCAGTAGTACATACATACATATAAACACACATTCAAGTATGTATACATATACATGTATATGTACATATGTATCGCATGCACACATACCAATGCATGTATCACATTTCATATACACATGTATGTACGTATGTATGTGTGTGTATACCCCTCCATGCCCTGAGCAGACTTACTCACCACAAATGAGGAGGGCCTCATTAAAGAACTTGCCCTCACCAAGACTCAAACTTCTGAGTACCACTGATGAGTCAAAAATGTGGGAAACAGAGAAAGTTGGTAGCCCTAGAGGGTCCTACGGGTGCTAAAAACTAAATATGCCTGTGGAAACATAGAGATACAAATGCAGAGCTACACTAGTTTGACTTATGCTCCTCAAATGACCAGGGAATGCAGATTGTAGTGGTATTTGCTTCTTATGATATTCCAGAGACAATATCCTAAGTCACTGTCCTGTTTGGTTAGGCTGGCTTTCCTTAAAAGGCATTGAAAGTGTTCTTGAGATTTAATTACCTCAAGGGAGTAAGGTTCAGGCCGTTGAGGTAGCTTTCTGGTACCTGAGTAAAAGAAACAGACAGAACACAAAGAAACTCCTCCATTAGGCTTCTGACCACACACCAACAGCACGAACAATTGAATTGCAAGCTTTATTCAACTTAATTAATGTTTCATCCTCAACCAATGTCCTTCCCTCTTCTCTGATTGTCCTTTTTTCTGCTATGACTAAGTAATCCTGCTTTCATTAACTGTTAGATGGACTACAAGTATCACTTGTTATTGCACTATTGAACCTCAACCCACCGAGCCAGCCTGAAGCAGGTTTGGCTTATTACACCCAGTGATCCGAGGCAAGGAAGGCACCTCACTCTTCACATTAGCCCTTTTTGTATCTGCTGTGTTTGATGTTCATAGTATAATGCAAAGTGGACTTCACTTGGAGTCACAAAATGTGTGTTTAAATCCCAGCTTACTATTTATCTGTACGAACTTGGGAAAATCATCTCATCACTATAAACTTGTAAAATTTAGAATAATACCTGACTCACCTACCTATTATGGTCATTTTGAGAACAAAATGGTAATTTGTATCAACATTAGGTATGAGATGGTGGGGAAACAATTGACTCTGACTCTGGTGTGTATTACTTTGCATGAGTGCTGGGCCTGGAGTCAGGAAGACTCATCTTCCTGAGTTCAAATTTGGCCTCAGACACTAACTAACTGTGTGACCCTGGGCAAGTCATTTAACTGTTTGCCTCCGTTCCTCATAGCTAAGATGAGCTGGAAAAGGAAATGGCAAATCTCTCCATTATCTTTGCCAAGAAAACCCCAAATCAGATCACAAAGAGTGACACAACTGAAATGACTAAAAAACAACAGTGGGGCAGTAGGAAGAGAATTGGTTCTGAAGCCAGAGGAGCTAGGTTCAAATTCTGACTCTGGTGTGTATTACTTGGCATGAATTTGGAGAAGTCACTTAACTTTGCTGGGTCTCAGTTTCCTTATCTGTAAGAGGAGAGGGTTGGATTATATAGGCTCTGACTTCCTTTCCAACTCTGCATCTATGTTCCTACATGAAAGAATTGCATAATTAGAAAAGCTTTTCAAATGTCAGCAATCACTTCCTTATTACTTTTAGTAACAATAGTAATATCATCACCAGATAATTCACTGCCGGAATTGATGTTTAAATGATAGCTTCCTTTCTTTCAAATCAGCTTCTTTTGTTGCCTGATTACTTTACTGCTATCCTGTAATCGGTTTTCTATCTCAGTTAGATGGCTCTTGATTCTCTAGAAGGTAATAAGAATTAGAAGCATTAGGAGAAAGGCTGAAGCTTCACGCACATAAATCATCAGCATGATCCTCACCACCATCCCTTTAGAGCTAAAAATAGGGAAAGGGAATGGAATAAGCATCTATATAGTACATGTAATGTGCTGAGCACTTTTTACAAATATTAAGAAGGAAAGACAAGAAGGAACTTTTACATGGCAGCACCCTAATGGAGAGGGGATGTTTATTCTGGAGAAAAGAAGCCTTAACGGGGACATATGATAGCTGTCTTCCAGTTTCTGAAGGGTTATAGAAAATGAATTTGATTAGATCTGCTTGCCTCCCAGAGGGCATAACTACACCTAATAAGAAGGAGTTTTTAAAAGGCAAATGAAAGCTCAGTGTAAAAAATTAAGGAAAAACTTCCTAACAATTTTCTCAAACTTAATCCAGAGGTATTATGTTCCTCATTATCAGTGAATTTCAAGCAAGGCTGTATGAACACTTGCAAGATATACTATAAAGAGGATTCAGGTACTGATTTGACTCAACTGACCTCTGACATTACTTCCACCTGAGATTCTGTGGTGCTATGCTGGAGCTGGAGTCAGGAAGGCATGGGTTCAAATCTGTTGACCATAAGCAAATCACTTAACCTCTCTAAGCTTCTTTATTTATTGTAAAGTTGTGATGAGTCCGCAGGACCTACCTATATAGCATTTGGATTTGGACTGTGGCCCAAATTAGCCAATATATGTAAAGTATTTTGCATACCTTAAAGTGTTATACAAATATCAGATTGTTGTTAATATGGCAGATAAATTTCAGTTGTTACTTTAATATGTTCCTAGAGCTGGAGTTTAAGGTGAAAAGGAAGAAGATATACAACAATGGGTCTACATAAAAATTGTATTCTGCAGGTTTGGAATTCTGATTTGTTCCAGAAATTACAGAAAAGCAACAAGGAATTATTCAGAAGATAACAGCATTCATGCTTGCCTGCAAAAGGGCCCTAAATTATGCCCATGCCATTCTTTGACTTGAATATAAGTATAAATACAATGCCAGAGGACCATGAAAAAGAAATACAATTAATATATTGACATGATTCTGAAATGATTGAGTTCATGCCCTGGCATATCCTTTGGGATTCCAAACATTGAAAAAATGGGGATTCAATTAGTATCCCCCCTCATCTCTGCAATAGACTGAATCATTCAATGAAAACATAAAAAGAACTATCCTCCACATGATCAGAATACAATTTGATTCCTCATACATTATACTTGTGTATCTAATCAAGTTTTTACATTAGCATCTGTCTCAAGAGTTCTTGGGAGGACTGAGACAATATTTGTAAAGCACTCAGTACAGAGCCTATCATGTAGTAGAACCCTCATAAATTCTCCTTCCTCTCTTTTTTCCCTTATAAGCAAGAAACTACAGTGAAAGAGTAGCTAGGGCTAATAACCACAGAGAAGTGTGGCCTTAGTTCTGTATACAACTCTGCTGCTAAGACTAATCATTTATTTTAATGAAGATACCATGCATTCACTAAAACTATAAATGACCATTTATAAATACTGCAATGTGTTTAATTTCACAAGTTCATTTGAATGTCACATATAATATATTTCATAGCAGATACTGGACTCATTCAAGAGTTTTACATAACGACTCCTACATTAAAAGTATATGGTCTTAAGTAATACTTCAAAATGAAAATATAACCACAAGCCTAGTTCTTTGATTTGCTAATTGCTATTCTCTTCTAAGAATGTTAACTAGGGATCTATTTAACTATAGCATATATATCCAAACACATTGTAAACTGTAATACTCCAAAGTATCTGTTCAGTGAGGGTATGTACTTCTCTATGGAGTGATATCTCATTCATGTCTTTTTAATTTGTTTAATTTTTATCCACTTCCCTCAATAGATTCTAGAGAAAGGATTCATCCAACCCTTTGGGAATTTCTCCAGGTTTTTGTAGATTTACTGAGAATCAGTGCTCCACTTAGGCTGTCTGTCTCTTCTCCTTGCTCATGCCATTTGACTCACTCCCAAATATGCATATTAATAAATATTTGTATATAGTGTGCATATGAAAACAAAAATACATTGAAACAGCATTTAGAGGAGATATAGGGACAGATAAATGGTAAGACTTCAAGACTGGTCCATAAAGTACAGATTACTGGATAAAGAGTTGGCCTCAGTGTCAGAAAGACCTCTAGCAGGAGGAAGAGTTCACCAGAAATTTTGCTAGGAGATTGGAAAATGAGCTGTACTTTTCAGTGAAAGCATCGTTGAGGAAGTGAAATTAAGTTGACAGTTATAAAGTAGGAAAAGGATGTTATAGACTAAGTAGGAAGTTTTTTCATAGGTATTAAAAGATAACTTGGGAAAGGACAAAGAAATATAAATGTTTCACTGAAGTAACTAGAACAACAGAATTATCTCCGGCAGTCTTTCTCGAACTTTTGGTCTTAGGACACCTTTACATTCTTAAAAATTATTGATCCAAAAATGCTGTCAGCTATGTAGATTATACCTATTGATATTTACTATATTATAAATTACAATATATTAATATTGCTATGAAAATAATTTTGACCTCATAAACACCCCTAAATGGTCTTGGGAAGTCCTAGGGGTCCCCAGGCAACATTTTGAGAGCTGCTGATCCATAACATGAGAGAAGAATTTGAATGAAATAAGTCTCTACTTCTATCTTCCTCCCTGCCTCATGAAGAGGTGGACCTTTTCTTTATCAAGGCAAACCACTCTAGGTGCACAAGTGATTCCCCATTCATCATGTCTTCTTCAATCAATTGCTGCCTGCATCATCCCCACCCTTTCACTTATCTTCAATCTCTCTTTGTCTACTGGCTGCTTCCCTACTACCTACAAACATACTTATGTCTTCATGTCTCCCTCACTCTCAAAACAAAAACAAAAACCCTAGATATAAAGATATCAGCCCATATCTCTTCTGCATATTGTGGCTATACTCCTTGAGAAGGTTGTCTATAATTAATGATTCTATTTCTTTTTCTCTACCTCTCTTTTTAACTTTCAACAGTCTGGCTTCTAACCTCAACATTACTCTCCCTGTACTCTTTTTACCTGTTTGTTTCTTCTTAATCTCCTTTGCTGTATCATTGCCTAGGATACATCCACTAATGGTGGATAATACCCCTGGACTCTACTTATCCAAACTTCTAATCTAACATCTTTACTTGCTTATTATGTATCACAAACTGTATGTCCTATAGATAGTTTAAACTCAACATGTCCAAAATTGAATTTATTGTCTTTCCCCAAAATCCTCCCCTATTATTGTCAAGGGTATCATCATCCATTTGGTCACCAACCTAGGTGTCATCCTTGACTCATCACTCCCTCTTACCCCCATATCCAATATGTTGCCAAGTCCTGTTGACTTTATCTTTGTAATATCTCTCACATGTACCCCCTTCTTTTTGATATTGCAACCACCCTGGTACAAGTCCTCATTACCTCCCACTGGGACTAGTGAAATAGCCTACTGATTGGACTCCCTCAAGTCTTTCCCTATTCTAGTCTATCCTCCACTCAGCTGATGAATTAATCTTCCTAAAGCTCAGATCTGACCATGTTCCTTCCTATTCAATAATCTCCAGTAGCTCCCTATCACCTCCAAGATCAAATATAAAATTTTCTGTTTGGCTTTCAAAACCCTATGCAACCTGGCCCTATCTTGCTTTTTCTGGTCCTTTTTTTTTTTTTTATTTTACTCACCCATACATAAACAGCAGCATTGGTCTCCTTGTTTTTGCTCAACAAAAGACACTCTATTCCCAGACTCTGGCTATTTTCACCATGCCTGCAATTCTCTCCCCCTCATCTCTGTATTTAACCTTCCCTTTATTGATTATCCCAAATTTATCTTGTATTTATATTTTAGTACATATTCATTTTTATGCTTTCTCTGGATTTAGACTGTGCACTCCTTGAAAGCATGGCCTGTTGTTTTGTTTTTTGTTTTTTGCCTTTATTTGTACTGCTCAGCATTTAGCATAGTGCTTAGCATATAGTAGGTACTTAATACATGCTTGTTGACTGACTGACTGACCACTGAATTAGGATTGGCAGAAGGCAATCTACATAGAGTAGTTCTGATGATAGTGGATATCTGAGACCAGATGGAGGAATATATTTAGGAAAGAGAGGTATTATGGGGTGGGGGAAGGTGCAGAAAATAGAGGAAAGCACATACAATTAAAAAGAGAAGGCATGAGGAAATATGAGCTTAGAAAGAGAAAGCATAACTGAAGAATAGTAGTGGGAAAATGGCTTGCAATGATTTTTCCTTGAATTTCCTGATCCTTACTTAGTCTGTTGTCTTCCTTGATCTGTGTTGGAGTTGTAAGATATAGCTTGGTTATGCTACTTCCTTTTACTCTGACATCTTTGCACACTTACATGGAAGAGGGAAGGAAATCCAGGAGTGGAGATATGAAAATAGCAATGAGAAATACAAGGAAAATTCATATTTAATGGTGCCATAAAATTCAAGACCAGAGAAGAAATCCAAGAGGAAATGACTACCACTCAGGGAATGTTAAAGCAATATAGAAAAGGTTTTTGTTTGTTTGTTTGTAAAATTATGTGTAACTCTTTGATTGTAATCATGAACATAGCTTTAATAGAGCAAAGAAGAAAGAATCCCCCTTGTATGTAGCCAAAGACAGTGCTAGAAGAGAAGAAAAGGAAGCAGAGGAAATGAACAGTATATTCAATGAGTTGGGATATAAATGAAAAGCAAGAGAGGAAGCAAAGGTAAGATCTTTAAGGGATAGGATTTTTAGCACAGTGGGGGAAAGAGACATGTGCATTTGAACACACCTAGAAGAAGCCTGAGTAAAAAGCTTAAGTGAGACACAGTTTAAGAGTGAGTTTAGACACTAGTGTTTTGAGGAGAGAAGGAGATGGTATCAATAAGTCAGGTAAAGGGATTTCTAGTCTTCAAGCAAGGTCATTTCAGAAAGAGAGGTGTAAGGGAAGTCAGAAGAAAGGGAGAAATATAATCACCAATAATTTTTATATTCAGGAAGAGGGGACCATATGTTTTAACACTGGAATAACTAACAATTCCCTGTCTGACCTTGGGCGAATCCCTTTACCTTGGTTGCTATGTCTCTAAGGTGTGGATAATTATACGTTCCTCAACATGGATGTTGCGTGACTTTAATTAAGACATTTCCAAAGTACTTTGAGATTTCAGATGAAAAGTCTATAGAAGCACAATGTATAATATGAAAAAGATGTTCTGTGCTCCCCCAGCTGCAGCCATTAAACAAATACTGTTCCCAAAGCTGTGCTGAGGTCAATTGATGAAGCTAGTACACAAAGAAATACTTTGGCAGCAGCAGGAGCTGCATGAATCAAAGTTGTGAAACAAAACAGCCATCAGCTGCATTCAGACTACGTCATAGAGGGGAATCAATATTGGACAAACAGTGTGCAAAGGGATACAATTGGAAAAGGAAAACATTTTAAAGCTCTCTAATGGGAGTAAGACAAGCAGCAGGAAGAAAACGTGTAAGTAAATGTTTTTAATTAAATGGTGTAATAGTTTCTAAAGGAGCTCATGGGGAGCTGCCCCTCCCTACACAAGCACATTTGTTCCTATAAAAGTGAGCACTTAGAAAACGTTAGAGGGCTGCAATCTCTATGATGAATTTTGAATAATCAGAATTAATCAATTTTCTAATTTAATGAGAATCAGACTATCTCCTACAGGTAGACTGGGTAAGTTCTCATGGCTTCAGGACAGTAATGCAAAACTCAGTAGCCTGAATATAAATGATTCTAAAGACAATAATCCAAAGGAAAAAATAGGTAAATCATAAGTAATTAAGGTTTTCTAAAATCATGATGTAGAATCATAAAACAGTGTAATGTGAGAGCTGAAAGAGAGCTTGGAGAATATTTGATTCACCACTCATTTTACAGATGAGAAATAATATCTTTTGAACTATGCCTCTACCAAATAATTGGATTGATTTAACAAAGTGGAGTTTGTATATCCAAACGAGGGCTGTCATGATGGGAAAGTATAAGGCAGTGATTCTCATTTAGCAGTTCAAAAACCTCTTAGAGTTTTATAACCATGGTCCAGGTTAGTGTTAAAAATTATTTGATATAGCTTTAAACAGTAAATAATTGCCTAATTATGTTATGAATATAGTTTTCCTCTATGACCACAAAAGCATGTGCACATTTGAAGCATTATAGGTTTGTTTTTGCTGTGTTTTTTTTTTAAACCATCATGATCATGTGCAGAATGAATTTGGTGTCTGTACAATAATTATATCAAACTGACTGCTTCTGGCTAAGTGCAAGGTATTGTTGCTGTTTCTCAAACTGTCATCAAATGGTTTCTTCAATGCAAACCAATTTCTAATGGATGGTCAGACACATGCAAGTCCCCTCACTTGCATTCTGTACACTAGATCAGAATAGTTCCCTCATTCCTCTCTGATACCTTCTAATCAAACCTCATCAACTATGAAGTTATATGACCAAGATGGTAGGAACCTTCACATTCTTGTAGCACAAACATCAGGGCTATAGGAAAATCATGATTACTAGACACCCACATTATAAGCCATCTTGAAACTATCATGAACCATCACAAACATCCTTCAGAAAAAGGCCTTATTTTGCCTCTAATTACAGTATTACAATTATTTTCCTATTTCAACTTATCCTTCACTTATATTACTGTTCTTCTCTTTGGAGGATTTTCAAATGAACCGTTTCTCAACCCTGATCAGTAATTCAGTACTGTGAGAATGTAGCAGGTGTTCCACTGGTAGAAGAAAAGACATCAGAAGACAATTTTTCCTGACAAAGTTTAGTTTATGTGTAAACATTATTAAAATGAAGGGATATATGCAATTGAAATTTAAGATATTTTCATTTCATATTATCATACTCTCATTTAATTGTCATTTCATTCATTGGCATATTTTCAATTATACTATTTTTTTCATTTAATACAGTCACTAGAAAAGTAAATATTTTATGGGGCTGCTAGGTGACACAGTGGATAGGAATGTCAGGCCTAGAGTCAGGAAGATTCATCTCCTTGAGTTCAAATCTGGCCTCAGACACTTACCGGCTGTGTGACCCCAGGCAAGTCACTTAACCTGGTTTGCCTCAGTTGCTCATCTAACTGGAGAAGGAAATGACAAACCACTCCAGTATCTCTGCCAAGAAAATCCCAAAATGGTGTCTTTTATTCCCCAATTAAAAAGTCAGATCTACTATTTTCTCCCCCTAGTTCTCCCACAAGTAGCAGCAGCAAGAAAGGGGGAGGTTCAAAGTCAGATTTATTTTTATTTTTATTTATGATGAGGCATATCCTTTTGGGCATTTTCCTCCCTTTATCAACTGCACTGAAAAAATTCTCTTGCTTATGGCATAAGAGTGTCTTGTAGTATATAAGTAGGACAGATAGGTGGCATAGCTGATAGAATGCTGGGTCTGGAGTCAGGAAAACTCATCTTCTGAATTCAAATCCAGTCTTAGACACTTACTAGCTGTGTGACCCTGGGCAAGTCACTTAACCTTGTTTGCCCCAGTTTCCTCATCTATAAAATGAGCTGGAGAAGGAAATGGCAAACCATACCAGTATCTCTGCCAAGAAAACTACAAATGGAGTCACAAAGAATGACAACAAAACTATTCATTTTCATTTATTAGTTAGGTGGCCAAAAATAAAAAAATGAATCTCCATCTTTTAGCAAGAGAGCTTCTGAAATTATCCTACCATTTTCTACTACATATTTGTGTGTGCGAGCATTTTCATTTTACACTTTTTAAATCAGGTTGCAGAAATAAATTCTATGTGGATCCAGATTTAAGATGGTGTTTGATTTTGAGACAAATACTGCAAACTTTTGTTCAAGTGAAAAAGGCTAAAGTATAAATTAAATTTATTATGTTAAGCATCCACAAGTTGTAATTTTCATTAAAATATCATTGATATTCAAAAAAATTTTTAAATAAAGAAATATAATATAAAGTCCTACAGATAATAGTAAGCATATGAGGTCTTGCTGTGTTACTTCTTTTCATTTTTATGAAGTACTCCACATAAAATATTCATAATTATGCTGTAATTACTCTCATAATTTTATACTGAGTTTTTATAGTTATGGTCAGAAAAAATTTATATTGCAGGATTACAATTTTATAATTTAAATTTTAATTTGGAGCTTTTGGGAGCAAATGCTATCATTCTAGTCATTGTAAGCATTTAATAAATCTAATACAACATTAAGAACAGTATGTAAAATTACCCTAGAGGGTCACAGCACATTTTTTTTCTGTTTTTGTTAAAAGGGGTTCATGGAACAAAAAACATTCGGAATCACTGAAAAATGTTTAGTTGGGAAATAACACTAGATAAGGATGGAGGTTCCCCTTCCAGTTCTCATATTTTCTAAATTGTGCCATTAATCAGTCACTTAAGTAACTTCCTAAACTTGAGTTTCATTTAATCACAAGGTAACAACACTACGTTCATGCCTCACATGATCATTATGAGGAAAGTACTTTGGACCTCATAACATGTCATATATGTGTGAATGATTAATAACAATTGTTGTCATTATTCCAATGAGATTAAAAGCAGATTTTACATGAGCACTGTTAATCCTTTATCCAGACACTCCATACCCCTTTATGGTGGTCAAACATCTCTGGTTGGTTACTGGAGCTATTCTGTAGCAAGAGATAAACAATCTGTTTCACCTATACACATACTTTCCTCCAATTAGCTTGAACATTTCTAATACTGAGGAACCCACTACCTCCTGAGGCTGCTCATTTTAGTCCCAAATTCTGTAAGGGAAGGGATAAACACTAGACCAGTGATTTCTTTCATATAAGGAATTTCTAGTTACTAATGCAGCTCAACACCTCTGTAATTTATGAATTTATGAAATTTATGAAATACCCAGAGAAATAAGAAGTTAAGTCAATTTCCCAGGGCTATTCAGACTATACAGAACAGAGGAGAGACTTGAACCCAGATCTTCCTGTCTCTAGAACAGCTTTATCTTTGGAACAGCAATGCTTCCAGCCCAGGACTCCTAGCCGTTGAACTGGGGAGCTATGCTGGTGGTCTTGCAGCCTAGCAACCACTTGAACAGGTGTGTCACCCATAGTTAATGAAGACCCAGAAATTTTCAAAAAATGATTTCACTTCAGAAACTGCTATGATTTTATCAGTGAAAATTACATTAAGGAAGTTCATCTGCCTTGTTGCTTCACCGTAAGGACCATGGGACCTTTCCATCTGACTTGCAGCTGAAACCTTTCCTATGTGTTGTTGCTCCCACTAGTATGTGAACTCTTTAAGAGCAGGAACTGTCAAAGATGGTAGAGAAGAAGCAGAGACTCACCTAAGCTTTCCCCCACACCCCTCCAAATGCCTTTAAAAATGACTCTACACAAATTCTAGAGCAGTAGAATGCACAAAAAGAGGGAGTGAAACAAATTCCCCGCCAAAGACATCTTGGAAGGTCAGCTGGAAAGGTCTGTTGCACCAGGATGAGAGAGGAGCACAGTCCAGCACAGGTGACACCAGTGCAGACCAGGCCCCAGCAAACTCAGAGCAGGCATCAGACAATTGGATCAGTGGCAACAGTGGCAGTTTCCAGACCTCTCAGCCCACAGACACCAAAGAAAACTTAGGAGGTCAGCGGGAAAAATGTGACACACCTGGATGAGAGTGGAGCACAGTCCAGTGAAGGTCAAGCCAGCACAGCCCTGGCCACAGAAAACCAGGAGCAAGAATTGGGAGTGACTGAATCAGCAGTGGCAGTGGCTCCTTCCGGAGCTATCAGCCCACAGATGGGTTAGGGGGTCAAATAGCAGGTTAGTAGGAGATTCCAGGAGTCTTTTTGCTACCACTGAGGCAGGACTCTGTTGCTTTGCCCATACTCAGATTCAGATCACAGTCCTGGGTGGCAATCCCAGGGCAAGGAGGAGTTCTAGCATAACAGAGCCACAGTGGAGGAAGGAACCCTCCTCACAGTTACAGTACAGAAAACAGTGCTAGTGGTCACTCACAGGACAAAGTACAGGCCAGGGGAGTAGTAAACAACTCTCCTTAGATCAAACCACCTTAGAAGAAGTGAAAGCTTACACGTCCCTAGAAGTATCTGTGAAAACAGCTGCACAAAACACCTGAAGCATGGGACAGAACACCTTCCACTTGGGAAACAGAGACAAGACTCAAGAGAAGCATAAAAAGGTAAGTAGGAAAGGGAAATCATAAGGGATTTAATATGGTTAAATTGTTTACATTCCTACATGGGAAGATGATATTTGTAACTCATAAGACCTTTCTCATTATCAGGGTAGTTAGAAGGAGTATATGCAGACAGTGGGCATGGGTATGAGATGAATATGAAGGGATGCTATGTAAAAAAATAAATTAAGAAGTAAGAGAGGAATGTACTGGGAGAAAGGGAAGAGGAGAGGTATAATGGGATGAATTATCTCACATAAAAGAGGCAAGAAAAGGCTTTTACAATGGAGGGGAAGAGGGGGCAGGTAAGGAGTGAGCGTACTTTACTCTTATGAGAATTGGCTCAAAGAGGAAATAACATATACACTCAAATGGGTATAGAAATCTATTGTACCCTACAGGCAAGTAGGAGGGGAAGGGGATAAGAGAAGAGGATTTGATAGAAGGGAGAGAAGATTGAGGGAGGGTGTAGTCAGAAGCAAAACACTTTTGAGGAGGGACAGGGTGAAAGGAGAGAGAATAGAATAGAATAGAATAGAATAGAATAGAATAGAATAGAATAGAATAGAATAGAATAGAATAGAATAGAATAGAATAGAATAGAATAGACAGGGTTGGGGGAGGAATAGGCTAGGATGAAATAGGTTAGCAATAGCAACTGTGGGAAAAAAAAAAAACTTGCCGCAAGTTTCTCCAATAAAGGCCTCATTTCTCAAACAGAGAGAATTGAGTCAAATTTATAAAAGTAAGAGCCATTCCCCAACTGATAAATGACCAAAAGACATGATAAGTTTTCAGATGAAATAATCAAAGCTATCTACAGCCACATGAAAAAATACTCTAATTCACTATTGGTTGGAGAAATGCAAATTAAAACAATTCTGAGGTACTACTTCATACCTATTAGATTGTCTAATAGGACAGAAAAGGTAAACGACAAATTTTGGAGGGGATGTAGGAAAAATGAGACACTAACGCATTGTTGGTGGAGTTGTGAACTGATTCAATCATTCTATAAAGCAATTAGGAATTATGTCCAAAGGACTCTAAAACCACACATACCCTTTGACCTAGCAATACTACTACTCAGTCTGAATCCCAAAAAGAGATAAAAAAGGAAAGTATTTTATACCTACAAAAATATTTATAGCAGCTCTTTTCTGGGGGCAAAGAATTAGAAATTAATGGAATGCCCATCAGTTGGGGAATGGCTGAACCAGTTGTGGTATGTGATTGTGATGGAATACTATTCTACTATAAGAAATGACAAGCAGGATGCCCTCTGAAAAACCCAGAAAGACTTGCATGGGCTAATGCAAAGTGAAATGTACTGTGTATAAATTAAAAGCAATATTGTAAGATGATCAGCTGTGAATTACTTAGCTATTCTCAGCAATATGATCAAAGACAACTCTGAAGAACTTTTGATGAAAAATGCTATCCATCCCCAGAGAAAGGACTGATGGTATCTGAATACATATTGAAACATACTTTTTTTTAACTTTATTTTTCTTGAGTTATTTTTCTTTTTGGTCTATGTTTTCTTTTACAACATGACTACTGTGGATATGTTTTGCATGGCTACACATGGATAACCTAAAAAAAGGGGGAAAAGGGCAGGAATTCTTACTTTTTGATTTTGATTTGTATCCTAAATGATCACCACAGTACTTTGTTACTATTAGCCATTAGTCTGGTTTTTTTATTCATTAATTTATACATTCATTCAATCCATTATACCATACCTCTCCAATTTTATAATACTCCAAATGAAACATAAACCTTATTTTACAGATGAAGAATATTTGTTGGGTAAAAAAGGGTCTTTGTATAATAATTTGTATTTGATAAGTACTGAGAAAAGCATTCCTTAATTAACCACTCTCCCCCAAAATTGTAAGCCTCTTTGGGACAGGAACTATATCTTCTGTTTCCTCTCATCAACCCATTGTTCCTATTACTGTGTTTTGCTCACATGGGCACTCCAATTGAACTGGATCTAATTTCAACAGCAACTGCTATGTGAGGTCCTACCAGTTGAAGGAAGAAAAAGAGAAACATAGCACCCCTTCATATTCAGCTCATACAGATGCCTGCTGTCTGTATATACTCCTAACTACCTTAAGTTACCTTGTCTTTGTCAAATGAATGTGAATGGTGACTTTCTCTCTGGATCACTATTTCAGGAAAAGCCTAGCAATGCTTCACTCCTGAATTTACAGTTCTTTTTCTTCTTCCTTTGCTTCCTTTTCTTCTTCCTTCTCAACTGCCCATCCCCCATGACAGTATTCTTCCTTCAGCTCTCCTTCCCCAATGCTAGAACCATCAACAAATATCAAATCAACTTTACCAATATACTCAGAGTTTGTCAATCACTCCCCCAAAGCCCAGCCACTATCCCTATTATTTTTCCAATCCAATCCAATAAACATTTAAGTACTTATTATTTGCCAGGCACTATGCTAAGTGCTGGGGATACAGTTAATATAAAAGAAAAACAGTCCCTGCCCTAAAGAAGCTTACCATCTAAAGAGGAGAGACAATATACAAAAGGAGGAAGAAAAGCAGGAAAAGGGGATAATAGAAAGTACCTGGTGCAAGGATGTCTTCTTCTGTGGAGCTGAAAACAGGCAGAGTGGCAGATATCAAGGATCAAAGTCCAGTTTCTGCCCTCTATAAAGGAAAGCACTGGGAGGCCTTTGGTGCTCCACACTCCATCAAAGGGGAAGCTGAAGGAAGTGGTGTCAGTCAAGGCTTGAGATAGCTTCTTGGTGATAAGATTAGAGGTGGTGACCTCAAACTGGGAGTGGCCACTTGTTCCAGTCCAGTTGAAACCAGGTAGTGCTCTTCCATCACCACCAATCTTTTTTTGTGCACAGTCTTACAATCTAAGCTCTTTGAGGCAGAGATTGTTTACTTTTTAGCATTTTGTCTCCAGAGATGAGAGGCACAGTAAATGGGGTGGTTTTTTTTAATTCCTTCCTTCCAACTATTGCGATATGATAACAAGTCCTCCAAAAAACCTATATTCAATCACTATCATAGTTCATAGGTTTTACTTTGTTCTTGTTTATACTTGCCAATTCCATGTGATCTTAATAAGCCAATTAAAATTTTTTTTTCAGAATTTCAACTTTAATATTTAAAGGGATTTTGATTTGTAGTTTTTTTGTGATTTTTTTTTTACTTGCACACCCAATTTATCATTCTGTTCTGTACCTCTTTTGCTGAAGAAACTGTTAGGAGATACAAATTTTCCTCAAGAACTACTTAATGGCATCCCACATATGTTTCTCTGTTTTCTCACTCGACTATTTTTTAATAAAATTTTCTGTTCTATAATTTATTTTTGACCACCCAATTACTTAAAATTATCTAGTCTCCAATTAATATTGGCTGTTTCTTCAAAGACCCATTGTTGGTCTTATTTTTTATTGAATTGTCGACAGTAAAAGATTTGCTCCATATTTCTAATTTTCTGTATGTATGTATGTCTGTATGTATGAAATCTTCATTTCATTGAAGATTTTGTACCCCAAAACATGATCAGTTTTTATAAAGGTACCATGTCTACCCAAGAAATACATAACGTATTTGTGTTCCCACTGAGTAATTGCCAGAGATATAGCATTTTTTTTTTTGCATGTCTACTCAGATCCTAAACTTTCTTCTTGTTTATCTTTTGGTTAGATTTGTATAGGTCTGAAAAAAGTATGCTGAGATTCTTATTAATATGGTTTTATTATTTAAGATTAACTATTAATCATCATTTACCTTGTATTTAAGTATTTAAATACTATATCGTTCAGAGCATATATGTTAAGTATTGATATTGAATTGCTATCTACAGCGCCTTTAAGCATAATGTAGTTTCCCTAATTATCCCTACTTATTCCCTATTTTTGATTTCCTTGTCTGAAGGGATGCTCTGCTTTGTAAAAGTCACTTGAAGCATAAAAATTTTGTTCCAGCCCCTATTTATCCCTCTGTGAATGTGTATATTTCAAGGGTATTTCTTATATGCATATCCTTATCCATATATGTATATATAATGTGTTTGTGGATATATATATATATATACATATATATATATGCACACACACACACACACACACACACACACACACACACACACATATATATATATATATATATATTATGCATGTATGACTCTGTTTTCTAATATAGTTAAAAGTATTTATTATTGAATTTTAGGTAAATTTACAAAGTACTGAATTGTAGGAAAGATTATTTCATTGTTCAAATCTAACCTTGCATAACAAGAAACCAGACACGCATTGCTTAGAGACCAGACTACTTTAATGCTTAACTTGGACACCCAGGTCATACTGACTCCCCAAAATTTCAAGGGACCCAAAGATTGACATTTGGAAGTTCCAGTTAATTTCTGGTTTCCTGAGTACATTTTAGTTAATCTATATGAAGCTCAAATAATCTATGTACCTTATTCATATTATGTATTAACCAACCAATTACTGTTTCTTCACTCCTTTGTAGGTATCCTATGTAAAAGCCACCTACTTAGGCTATCCTTTCTGCTAAATGAATTAATAAATTTCTGAAATTATTTTAGTTTAGGAATCTTTTGTTCTCACCTAACATTAATCCATTCAACTATCCTCCCATTCATATTCAGTGTTACAACTATTAATCATATATTTCAATCCTTCTTGTCCTCTTGTGCTTTTCTTTTTCTTTTCTCTCTGTTCCCATCTTTAAAAGGTGATGAAAAGGAAGTTTTCTTAACACAATGATCTGTAATTAAAGATGATTGAATGTATGGCGGTAGTATTTTATACCTATAATTGAAATAATCTGCTTCAGTTCTATTGACCCTCTTTTTTTCTCCTTGTCCCAACCCTGGTGACAAGTTTTTACTCCTTGTACTCTCTTTCAATTACTCTATCTCAGTTGGAGTTGTTTGTTTTATGAAATACTCTTTCATTTCTTCTGCTCTTTCTCTTAAACCTCCTTTATTTCTCTCACTGTCCCTACTGCTATTTCTTTTTAATATATTTCTACATAAACTCTTTGTGTGCTTGGATATGTGTGTTGTGAACCCTGAACCCCACGCACCCCAATCTGAAGCAGAGTCTGCTCTAAGAGACAAACAAAATTGGGGTAGATATGTCCACAGTTTAATTTTTCAAAGTGGCTTAGCATGCATTGCATGGGAGTTCAGTTCAAAACCAGCTCAGTTTGGGATTTCGGGCTACAGCATTATATGCCCTTCAAAGAGTAGGTGTTCCCAAGGGGGGCCAATCAACCATGGCTGGTCAACATACTAGCAGGTAGGTCATATTAAAATGAGGCCTTGAGTACTTGCTTTAGATCACAGTCCACATGGGCCAATATTGCCTCCCATCAAAGGCAATACCATCCCCAGTCTTGGAAGCTGAGTAGGACAAAATCAATTCAGGCCTGGGTTAGAGTCTGACCAAAATAAGAAGATTCAATGCAATCTCTTTATCAGAGAAGTCTTTCTGGAGAACTTTGGTCAGAAGGCTGGCAAGGTGAAGCTCCAAGTCTCCTGTACACAGATTACCAAGAGAAATCATTTTTTAACAGTGTGTATGTAAGTGTGCAGGGTAATGTGTGAATCTATCTCTAATTATGATTTTAAAATGAGTTTGTTGGCATGCCTATTCCCTCTACTCTTCCTTCTCTCTTCATGTCATGTAGCCCTATTATGGGAATATTAAGCTCTCTCCCTTTTTTAAGCATATTCCTTTTCCCCTACCATTTTCTTCTCTTAAGACCACCAAAACAGAAAAAAAGAAAAAAGCACTCCCAAGATTTCTTTGTATCATATATAACTTTCTCTATAACTGTTTAACATGTTCAGATTTGGGGACATTTTTTTCTCTGCTAGAATGTAAGTAGTTATCATTCTATAATCCTTTCCAATTAATCAAACATATTTTTCTACATTTTCCTTGACTCCTGCATTTGCATTTTAAAGTTTTACTCAATTCTTGACTTTTTGTTGGAAATACTAGAAAGTCTTTTATTTTATTAAATCTTTTTCCCCCCCACTTCAGGATTATACTTAGTCTTATGGGATAGATTATTCTTCATTGTAATCATTTTGTTTTTGCCTTTTGGAATATCATATTCCAAGCTGTCCTCTCCTTCATAGTGGCAACTGTCAAGTCTTTTAGGATCCTGACTATGGCTCCTTTGTCTTTGATTTTTTTTTGCTGCTTGTAGTGTTTTTTTCTTTGACCTGGAAACTCTGGATTTTGGTGACAATTTTATTGAGAGTTTTAACTTTGGAGGTTCATTTAGGAGGTAGCAAGTGTGGTTTCTTCCTATTTTTACTTTTCCCTCTGTTTTTAATAAATCTAGCCAGTTTTTTTTGATTTATAAAAATACGGTATGCAAGATATTTGATCATGATTTTCAGGTTATCTAAAGCTTCTTAGATTTTCTCTCCACCCATTTTTCGCTTTATTGTTTTAGATAATATGGACCTTACATTTTCTGTTTTTAAAATCTTTTTTGTTTTAAATATTTTTCTTATCTTACGCAACCATTCATTTCTGTTTATTCTGTTTATCTTATTCTAATTTTTAAGAAGGCCAATTCTTGGGTCAAAGTTTACCACAATCTCTTAATTCCCTCTGTCATTTTTTTTTCTTCCCTGTCATTTGATTTAATACTACATTTTTTATCTCTTGCTTCATTTCTTCCAGGTACTCTTATAATCCTTGTGGATGGAACATTCTTTTAGGACATGTGCAATTAATCTTTTCTTTGGTGTTTATATCTTGGCCTTTGTGGTCCATAAGATTTTTGTACTGTGCTTGGCATTTTCTTCCATTTACTCATATCTTCAGTCTTTGTTTCTGCATTGGGGTATAGTGCTTAGGGAGTACTCTGCTAACTCCTGTACTCTTGGATCACACATACAGGTTCTGCTTGATATTGTGTGCTGTGGATAAGATTAGCCTCCACTTTCTGCAGGAATTCCAGGATTTAGACACAGTCTCTTGGTAGGTCAACTTAGGTTTTGGCCTTGATTACTTCTGTCTCTTCCTCATTCAAGATTATGGTCCTGAATCTCGAGTTGTCTCTACTTCTTTCTGTGAGCTTGACAGGCTCCACACAGATGTTGTTTATTTGGTAGTAGAAATTCTGCAAGATGCCATGTGTTTTGTTTCCCAGGTAGTATGTTGGTCTTTTCCACTGTTGTGAATACTAGTGTAGATATAAGATGCCTAGGTGCTGAGCTTCCCCAGGAGTTGAGCTAGGACTATGGTCCTTTGTTGTTCAAGAGCAGAGAAGATGATCTTAGGGTTGGGCAAAAATCACTTAGGCCATTGGCTGCCTCAGCACACATCTAGTCCCATCTCCTGCTATGACTCACATATGGGTTATCTGGGCACTGATCCAGTCTGGTTTCCTTCTGTGGTTGAGACTCAGGCTGACTTGTCCCTATTCTGGACACAAATCTAGCTATCTTGCCATAGATTGAGCATGGGCTACTTTACATTGGTCTGACCCCATCATCTTCTATAGATGAGGTTTGAGATGCCTGGGCCTAGCTCTGGGTACTAGTCTTGCCCTGACTTTTGTTGTGTGGCTGGGCTTTTTGCACACTTTGCCACCAACCTGCCGTGGCTTGTTCATTCTGAGTGTCTGCAGGATAATCAACCAGTTAATAAATATTTTATTAAGCACTTACTATGTGACAGGCACTGTGCTGAGCACTAGGGATACAAAAAGGGGCAAAAGACAGTCCCTGCCCTCAAGTAACTTACAATCTAATGAGGGAGACAACATGCAAATAAATATACAGAAAACAAGCTATATAAAGGGTACATAGGAAATAATTAACAGAGGGAAGGCACAGGAATTAAGAGAGTTAGGGGAAGACTTTCCTATACCAGATGAGATTTTAGTTGGGACTTAAAAGAAGCTAGAAATTATGGCAATCATTTGTGGAATGTTACTGGTTGAAGAAGCTTATAGCTATTTCGGTTTTTGTATATCACTTTTAGAACTTCATTGGGATGTTTGAAGAGGCTCTCAACTTCTCTAGATCCTAACATGCTGCTATATTCTGAGTTCCTTATCAATATAAAATGGTCTTGATTCTGAAATAATTATCTAGGTATGAGAGACAGCATATAAGAATTAATAGATAGCTACAGAGTAAGAAATACCTGGGTTCAGATCTCATCTCTGCCACATACTGTCAGTATAGGTAAATTGCCTTGAAGACCTCTAGGCAGAGAAGGGGTCAATATGCATTGATAAATGGAGTTTACTCACCCATAAATGTCCTATATTAATTAAATCACAGTTATAGCCCCTATCTCTCATTAGAATGCCAATCTGTGTCCCTCTAATCCATTCCACACATGCTTAGAAATACTGTCCTATTAATACTTTCTCTAGTCTCAATCAGAGCTGACTGGTGAGATACCATAAGTAATAGCTTCAGAGACTATTTTCACAACAGTTCATTTCTAATACATGGCCTAGAAATAGCATTTAAAAGAGCATTTCAAACCCTAGACTTCAAAAACAGACGTGCGATCTGTAGGCGGTAGTGGCATTACATACCTATCAAAGTATACTTTACTACAAAGTGCTGAGTGAGCAAAAGTCTGCTAAATGAAAATGTCTTTGGAAATCATATATAGGCCTATCAAGTATTAAGCAGATAAAACCCTTGGGCTTCAGTACTGACTAAAGTCAGCCATGCAGCTTCATGATGCATATTTGCATTGGGTTTTTCCAATGAGTCACTGTAACCCAATTGTTTTGTACAAGAAAATCGCAGACAAGTCAAAAACCCAAACTGCTCATGCTGGAAGATTTTTTAAAAGTTGCTGTGGCTGTAAATTGATTGAAAAATAATCACAGGAGGAGATCACTTACCTTGGTAAAAGTGCTGCTCTGCTATAATTAGGAGCCAGAATCAGAAGGGAGAAGACAGACAGACAGAAAGACAGACACACAGACACACACACACACACACACACACATACAATTTTTTCACCCTCAGCCAAAATGCAACAAATAATCATCCCCCTCACTTTCTTCAATATTAAGATATTTCTTCTCGTTATCATTATTAATAGCAATAATAATCAATCAGCAGGCATTTATTAAGTGCTTATTATGTGCCTGACACTCTGGTAAGTGCTGGATAAAATTAACAATAATGCTCATTTATATTATGTGCAGGCAAGCATGTTACCTGAGCAACAAATTATGAAAAATGAGCATATGGTAAGTGCCTGGGGAGCAACTTGTAATCATTAAAGCGCTATGTAAATGTTGTTATTGTTGTTGTAATCATTATTGTTATTATTACAGTAGTATAGGAGAGCAATGAACTTGGAATCAGCCAACCTTACCCCTTCTGGGACTTACTTACATCATCTATAAAAATAATGGGTGTGAACTAGATTTAAAGATAGGATGCACCAATCTGTCCTCTATGTACATGTATTAATAGCCCTAAATCACTCAGCAAGTATTTATCAAGTGCTTACTATGGACTACACATTGTGCTGGTCTACCTTCCAAGGTTTCTTCTTTCTCTCTATCTGTGAATCTAGGACAGAATTGAACTCAATATATCTAAAGTCTTTTCTAGCTCTAGAATCTTTTGTTTCTTCCTTCATAGGCATATTTGGCTATTGTCCTCATTCTCTCCTTGCCAATCCATTCAAGATGGTGCAGAGGCAATAGGAAAGGGCCAGAACAAAAAGAAGGCAATGTGAACACCTGTTAGTCACCATGTAATCACAGGTTCAAACATTTACAGATGCAAGGGACCTTAAAGGCCATCTAATTCAACCCTTCATTTTACAGAAGAAAAAAATGAGATACAAAGAATTTGCAGGCCCATTGGTTAATAGACTTAGAACTAAAACAGACCCTAGAGGTCATAGAGTCCACACCCATTATTTTATAAATGAGAAAACTAAGGGCCAGAGAGATAAAAGGACGTCTCTAGTCTCACAACTTTTAAATGTCTGAGTCTAGATTTTACCTCAGGCTTAGTGCTCTACTAATACCACTGAACTGTTTCAGGTACAGTGACTTTCCTATATTCACACAAGTTTATAAGTAACAGAGCTTGAATCTGAAACCAGGTGTCTGGATTCCAAATCTAATCTCTTTCCACAATCATTTTCTCTTTCCTAGCTACCACTAATTTTTTTTAAAAAAATCTAATTCTAGACAATGTGGCAAAAAGTGCCCTGGCACTGAGTATATGTACATCTCACTTAATTCAGACCATAACAGTACACCTTGGGGTGGGTCAATATTGGAATAGCAGTGATGATTTCCAATTGCTGAAATATCACCATCCTATTCCTTTGCTGATGACAGAGATGATGCTGCAATCATTAACACTGCCTTGACCAAGCAGCAAGACTTTCTAGTAACCAAGTAAGAACTGTGACTGTGCTATTCTGAAAGCTCTGGAAGAAAACCTGCCTGCCCTTGCCCACCACACTATGCGCCAGTTTACTGTAGTGCTGTCCTAGATAGTAATGACAAGAGTTTTAAGGACCAGACAATAGCTCCAATCCTAGGAAAGAAAGCAATTCATGTAAGAAGAATGGCCCTAGCACTGAGAATGGGCTACTCAAAAACACTAGCAAACATATAGAAGCTACAAACTAGATAAGGTTGAGTTGAGATAAATTAATTGACCCTACTGTTATCTGCCAAAATTTTAGAACCAGCTTCATCACTTCTAGGCCCATTTGAATCCAGGCTTCTCCAAGATAGGTGGATCAAAAAGAGACACAGAATGCAGTGAGCAGAGACCATGGCAGGAAATGGAGAAAAGGCCATCACTAGAAGTGAGGAGGAAAAAAGCATTTACTAAGTGCCTACTATGTGCCAGGGACTTTACAGATATAATCTCAGTAGCATTCAAATGCTGGCATGAAACCAAAAAATTATAAAATATTTAATGACTTTCCTCTCCATCTCAGACATCCTGGTTACCAAAATATATGGGGGGTGGGGGGGGGAGACAGACAGACAGACAGACAGAAAGAAAGAAAGAAATGTTTGACTTTTAGCCAATAGGTGATGGATTTTTGGCTAAAGTGAATCAGGAAATCCAACCATCTGACGGTGAGCCTCCTGGGGTTAGCTAGACTGGTACTAGGTGAGAGACAGCATTGCTATACCTACATTCAAAGCCTCTCCAGCTGGTAAGGTCTTACAATCTCCTAACATGCTTACAGTTTTCCAGAGCACAGGATCATTCCATGTCACAAGGCATAAGGCTAAGCGCAAGCAGCTTTTAGCCTTGCCACACATTTTTTTTTTATCATGACTTCTTTACTAATTGTAGTTACTTCAGCTATTATGTTAGGCTGCTAGGAAAAGGAGTATTTTTGAGTAGATGAGGCCTCATGGTTACTCTAGACTCACTCCACATATCTACATACCTGTCTGGGCTTCTATAGGATCAGCCTTGCTCTGAGGAATGGCTCACCCCTGCCAATCACCACATAACCCACAGCTAACTTCACATACTATCTCCGGTCATTTAAGATGCCAAGTTTAAAATACCAATCTGTTGTTCAAATTCTCTATGTGAAAGAGAGAAGTGAGAACCAGCCACTAATTGGGTGGGCAGAAACATCTTACTGGCACAGGAGTGCCAAGATTCAGATCCATCCTCTCCCCATCACTTCTCAGAAGAAAGCCCTGTCAAATTCAATGTCTTCTTCCCTACCTCCCAGTTGAGTCAAGTGAAAGAAAGAAGAGGTCCCTGACCTGCTTTCAGTAAAAGCAGCCTAAGAGACCTTTGCTCAGGACACGCTGAGTCCTCCTAGTGGCTCTGCAATTCAGCTGCTCTCTATCATACTGGGAAATACTGTCATAATATTATGGTAATTGCCACAGCGCTCGGTGATTTTTTTAAAAAATCAATTAGGTGATTGCTAAAGGCTGAGCCAGGTGAAACTAATTAACACTAAGGAAATGCCACAGTCGGCTCCCTCAGCTCTCTGTGGGTAGGGACTGGTGGTAGTTCCATCTGCTTCTGTTCAATAAGCATGGCTTGCAACCCAGTGGGTAAAAGGGCAGAGCTCCAAAATGCATCCAGAAAAAAAGAGAGCAACCAGCCAGCTTACTTGGCAACGACTTCCTTATTTCTGTCAAGGACCTCACATCCATTCCCCAGTTACTCATTATCTCCTCAGAGTTATCTTTGACTCCTCCCTCTTGCTAACCCCTTCTCCAGTAAGTCACCAAGTTGTCATTTCAATCTCAGCAACCTCACACTTGCCAATTATGGCAACGTACCAAGGGTGTATATAAGGGTTTGTGAGTAGCCTAATTTGGGTGAAGGTTAAAGAATGTAGGAGGGGAGGAGGGCAGATCAAGTTTACTACCAGATGAGGGAGGGCTTTGAATGCTAAACCAATGACCCTTCTTTCCATTCCCACTGATTTTGCCCACTCAGATTATTGGAACTAGACATTACTTTCAACAAGATCTAGTCAAAACAACTCATTTTACAGAAAAGGAATCTGAGGCCTAGAGAGATCAAATGACTTGCTCAATGCCGTCTAGCTAGGGAATAGTATAACTATGTCAAATTCAAGTCCTTTGATTTTGAGTTCAGTATACTTCACTCTGCATCAGGCCTTTATTTTCTTTACCTGAACTATTTCAATAGCCTCCCAACCCATCTCCCTATTCCAATGCTTTATATTATTACCAATCTTTCTAATGCACAGCTCTGATGAGTTCTCTCCTGATGAACTCATAACAATTTTAGTCATCATAGCATTCAGAGAGCTACAAGATATGGTTCAGTCTATCTGCAGATAAATGACTGGGAAACAGAGCTAAGACAAAGAATAAGTCATTACCTAACCATCTTTCTAGACAAATGGGAGAACATGTCCCAACTACTTCACAAATCTGCACTAGTGACTGCCATATGTCCTGAAACTCAGAATTCTGATTCCAGCAGGGAAGATACCATTAAGTGTAAAGTAAATAAGAGACTGTTGGATAACAGACAGGTGGATGAGGGGAAATCAAGGTTGTAAGAAGGCAAAGAAATATTCATTCTGGAGACCATAACCCAGAAATTAAGACCTTTACTCTCCAGAACTTTCACCCTGGGGCTGCTATCAACAGTGGCAACTGCCTTGCTTGTCCCACTATTTCAGGCATAGCTATGCTTCATGTCCTTTCATATGCCCACCCCAGCCACCTTGCCACTGATCATGACCTCCCCACTTCTCCAGTTTTAGAACCATGATCAAATACAGGATGGGATATCAATTTACTACCCATGGCCCACTCACCTTACATCTAAGTATCCAGAACAAAGTATTTCTCCCCGGACACCTCTCCTGTGTGTGTTGTCCATCCCTATTAAAATATTAGCTCTTTGGGAGCTAACAAGGACTGGCTTTGCTTTTATATTTCTATTCTCATAGCATAGGGCTTGGCACATAGTAAATGCTTAATAAGTGTTTTTCCTCATTATTCATGGATTCACTGAGGGAGGGCAAGAGGGAAGAGAAGGATTTGTCGCACAAAGTACTTACATAGGCACCACAATCTACAAGGCTTTGTGGATAAAACCAGAAGTTGTGATAAAATTTAGGAGAGACACAGAGAGGCAGTATATGTGTTTGTGTTTTTAAGGTGGAATTCGAATTGAACAACATATGCATCATTTGAGATTCAGTCACTAATCCCACGAAATTATTTCATTTGAAGCAACATAAGGTAGTTCTTCATTTTGTCATACACTCTTATTTCCTCAAAATAGAAAATGCCTAAGGATCAAGTATTCTTCCCAAACTGAATGTGAAATGGCTAGGAGGGAGGTATAAGGGAAAGTTCTGTCATTGGAATTCCTACAAGATTAGCAATGACAATGTAAATTACCTTGTCAAGTTTCTCAATAGGAATAGTAGTCTAGTAGTCTTAGGTTAGACCAAAAAGAATAATTCCCATTTAAGTACTGCTTAAATGTTTATATTGCACCTTTACAAGCCTTCTCTTTTTCAAGTCTCCCATAAGGGGAGAGATGGGTGCTATTTTCCCTGTTATACAGGTGAGAAACTTAGGGTCCAAGAAGTTACATGATTTTCCTCTAGATTTAGATACTAGTTTAAGATAGAAGATACTAGTTTCATATTCTATTTCCAGGTACCAAACTAGTTTCATATTCTATTTCCAGGTACCAAACTATATTCAAACAGCCTATTTCTAATTCCCTCTTTAATAGATTCAAATTCCTGTTGCTTACTAGACTGTTATTCTTTATTCTTCCTTCCCTTGTTCTCCTCCTCTATTTCTCTCTCCCCATGTTCTACCATTCACATAGAACTAAACCACTGCCTCAGTCAACGATTAAAAAAGCTATTTTATAAATAAATGTTCTACTTTGGATTGTCATTGAAATTTTAATCTCTGTCAGGTAAGAAAAGAGTTTTAGCATGTTAGTGACAAGATACCAAAGTTTATCAACCAAATAACGTGGGACACGATGGTAGCTATAACTCATGATCCAAAGGATTTTCCCTTGCTTTTAGCTTCTTTCTTTTCTAGCTAAAGAGTATTGAACTGGTCTTGCCTCCCTGCAATGGGGACTAGTATTATGACTAGACTCCCCCTCAGAAAAATCTCCAGGTACCAGAAAATTACTTTAGTAGTTACATGAGAATTTATAGAGGTTGAACAAATGATTACAGATTGAATAATACTTCAAGCTAAATCTGAAGCTTGAGTGTCCTTCATCTACAAAGGGAAGGACAGAGCTATATAAAGACCAAAGAAATTTTAGGTCACCCAGAGATTAGATGTATTTTGTACATGACATGTTGTTCTAAGAATGCTTATGGATACATCATACCTCAGATAAGTACATCAAGAAGATGCTCCAGGATTCCAAGTATCTATACGCTTTAAGTACTTTAGGTGGAATATTTAGTTTGCTCAGGCATATCCCCCAAAGATCCAATTAATCATTTTCCTTAATAAGGAATTCAGTACATAATAAAGGGGGACTTTTGGTGGCAGAGTGGATAGAGTACTGGACAGAGTCAGGAAGATTTGATTTCTAGCCTTTACTCAGAAAGTTTTGGTTAGACTGACTGTTATATCTTAGCCTTAATTTTCCATTTGTAAAATCAGAATGATAAGAACAGCACCTACTTCCTAGGGGTTTTGTGGAAGTCAAATGGGAATATATGTAAAGCACTTTGCAAATCTTAGAGCACTACATAAACATAAGCTATTATCAATAAAAACAGACAACACATTTGAATAGATCTTAAGGTATCCTTTAATTTATTTTAACAATAGTTCATGTTACCAAAAAGACCTCATATGAGTGATTAGCATGAGAGAAAAAAATATACTACAGATCCAGCAGCTAGTAGCAGTGTTTGAGGTACTTTCTCCACACCTGGAAAGGAATGGTATGTTGGACATAAGTCTCACAATCATTTACCACTTAGGTAATCAAATAGATGGAAGGTAGGTAATCCATACCTTGGGAGTTCGTTCTAGCTCTTTTGTCCTGCTTAGCAATGTTGCTGGGATACACTGTCACATCAGAAATGACCAGAGGTCCAACTACCACATCAGCCTCAGTTTCTTTCCCAGGAACATCTGTATAGAGTTGGATGGGGAAGGGGGGGGGAGGGTTTCTAATGAAACCTAGAAGTTTTTTTTAAAAAACTTCAAGCTGAGGTAATCAGTAGGCTGTAAGTGTCTTATAGGCCCATGTTAGCATCAAGCCTCATTTGTTGAGATATAATCATGCTTCATGGGCTTTTTCCTATGTAGGCTATGTTAGGAAACTTACCTTTCCAATACAACTTATTCCTTTTCCAGTGACTTCTGGTAAGTCTCTTTGGAAGATGGCCTTTCCTGCAGCTACCAGTTTCACAACAGGTACAGATATCCTCTGTACCTTCTATAGGAAACCATCTGTGAAGTTATGAATGAGAGGAAGACACTTGAGCATTTAGGACTTTGGGGAAAGAAGTTATTAAATTTTATAATTTATTACTTGCTATGAAAACTTTGACTACCTTTAAAATTTGCCCCATCCCCTATCCAAGAGCCAGAAACAGAAGGGCTAAACAAGGTGCCATGGCATAGATCCAAAGGGCAGATATAACAAGATCTATCTGTATTCTAGTCCTCCAATAGAGATTTAAAACTTCCCTATTAACCAATGTTGGGATAGCATTTGTTTGCAGAAAATATTCTATAAGATTAAGATTTATGATTTGTTATATTTGGACCAAATCATTTTGTACCCACTCCCTCAAAAAGAAAAGTTCTTGTAACTTTTGTAAAGCAACTTATGTAAAGTCATAAGAATTATTTAAGAAAAATATCTGGAACTCTGCTGAAGAAACCCCTAAGGGGAAAATAAAAAAGGAATAAGTTAGGTACGATGTTAAAAAAAAAATAAGGCACAAGGCACAAGTGAAAAGGAGGGAATATAAGTCTTTTGTTCCCCAAATTAGAAAGTCAGATCTACTGTTTTCTCCCCCTAGTTCTCCCACAAGTAACAGCAGCAAGAAAGGGGGAGGGTCAAAGTCAAATTTATTTTTATTTTTATTTAAGATGAGGCATATCCTTTTGGGCATTTTCCTCCCTTTATCAGCTGCACTGAAAAAAAATTCTCTTGCTTATGGCATAAGAGAGTCTTGTAGCATATAAGTAAGACAGCTAGGTGGCATAGCTGATAGAATGCTGGGTCTGGAGTCAGGAAAACTCATCTGCTGAATTCAAATCCAGTCTTAGACACTTACTAGCTGTGTGACCCTGGGCAAGTCACTTAACCTTGTTTGCCCCAGTTTCCTCATCTGTCAAATGAGGTGGAGAAGGAAATGACAAACCACTTCAGTATCTTTGCCAAGAAAACTCCAAATGGAGTCACAGAGTCAGACATCACTGAAAACTGAATAGCAAAACTAAGTGATTTTAATTATCCATATATTATTTAAATCCTGAAGTTACCTGTGGTGTGCAGGTTAAATGATTTTCCTAGAATCATAAAGGTAAGAGTTCTAGCATGATTTGAATTGCCAGTATGCCATTCTATGATTATTAATAAATAAGCATTTATTAAGTGCTACTATGTACTAGGCACTGTGCTATGTACTTCACACAAATGTTACCTCATTTGACCCTCAAAACAGCCCTGGGAGATAGGTGTCCATCTTACATTATGCCAAATCAGAGTTGCCTAGGTAGCCAAGTGGATAAAGCACTAGGCCTGAAGTCAGGAACACTAGAGTTCAAATTCAGCCTTATACACTTTCTAGCTGCGTGACCCTGGGCATGTCATTTTACCTCTGTGTGTCTCCGTTTCTTCAACTGTAAAATGAAGATAATAACAGCACCTATCTTGCAGGATTGTGATGAGGATTAAATGAGATGATATATGAAAAGGGCTTATAGTCCCTATCAAATAATAGGCACTAAATAAATATTTACTCCTTCCCGCTCACTTTATGGATGAGGAAACTCAATGAGATACAGGTTAAATGACCTGCCCAGGATCACACAGAAGAATATACATGTTCATATATACATACATGTATGTATGCCTGTGTATATATGCATACCATGTATATCATTTTCATATATATCTTATAATATTTAGATAGTATGCATACATGTAAAATATATATACATTTATATACCTACATATATATATGCATATATAATATTCATTTTAGTGCTCTCTAGCCAAGAGAAAGCTACTGATTTTCTTGGAGCTAAGGAGACCAATACTTTTTCTGATAAGCTATAAGTAGGAAATAACATTAGGAAAAGTAGCAAAGTACCAAAGCCACTGAATTATGTATAGCCTTCTAAAAGATCCATTTTTCAAGAATAAGACATGGCTAGATTAAGCAATAACTGTTAAGTTGGAATTCAATATTCATGACTTAAGATTTTAAAAATAGTTATTAAAAACAATACATTCAAATAGTGTTACAGAAAAAAAAAAGCATAAGTAGATCAGGAATTCTATTCTCCTAAACAATTGATTTACTAATTTCCCCAAAACACAGTAGCCATGGTTGCTTTTCAAGCTTTACTTACTCCTGGCTTGATTTGTTGAAGGAACAAGCTTTGTTTGAAAGATCTGGCACATCAGCAGCTTCAGTCACCTTCAGGTGGCACATAATATAGATCTAGAAAATAATTCAGAATTAAAGATTTATCATTGCCATTGTGGATACAGTGTGTGGAAGTGGGGGAGGCAGGTTAAAGCTCACCTGATCCTTGGCTTCCCTTGAAAACTTAAAAGCATCAACTATAAACCGAAGGGTCTCTGGCTTGGGCCTTGGGGAGATGAAAGTTGACCCAACATTTTCTGACCGACCATCAACTAGACACCTAGAAATTAAAATTTGTTACTAAGCTCCCTCCACCAGCATCCTTCTCCAATATCTAGATGTGACTTCATTTTGGAAGACAGCAGAATGAACTTTGATATGCCTCAGCTGAAAGAGCTTCTGAACACAAGCCTAGCAATGAAATCACCTGGGAATCAGCCTAATATGCAGAGTCTAGTCACTGATAGGTTAACTTCCAGGTGATTTGCTTTGGCCGGGATAGATACTTAGGGGAAAGTAAAAGGGGGTGGGGGTGGAGAAAGATTTCTGAAAGGAATATCCATATCTATGATTCCTTTGGAAATAAGTGGACTTTGGTATTGAGGAAGTTTGCTGTGGAAACTTACCCATGGAAATCAATAATAGCATAATGATGAGTTGACTCTTGGTTTGGTTTTAACATAGCCACACAGCTATCAATGAAGAGTCTCAGAGCCACGTGACTTCCAGTGTTCACATCAGCTTGGATAGAAATAACATCCCCAAGTTGATAGCTAGAAGAAGCCCTCTTAGTACTCCAGTCATCTGCAAAGTCATGATCAAAGTACTGTTATCCCAAGGGTTCTTGACTTGCATTCCATGACCTTATTCATTATTTGGATAACTGGATTGCCATATGATTGATCTTTTATGTAATCTCATACATTTCATTTCATGCATTTAAAAACAGTATTCTGAGGAGTCCATAGGTTTTGCCAGATCATCATCAGAGACAGACAGAGACAGACAGAGACAGACAGAGACAGACAGAGACAGACAGAGACAGACAGAGACAGACAGAGACAGACAGAGACAGACAGAGACAGACAGAGACAGACAGAGACAGAGTTAAGAACAGAGATCAGGAGGAAAACATTAGCAATTTTTACACTATCATTGCCACTTGCCAGTCATCAGTTGCAAGGTGAACTTCAGCCTTTTCTGGGAGGACAGCGTAGAACCAAATGGAGTCCAGGTTGGCTGGACAGCCTTGCTGCTCACATTACTCCTCCTGGGAACCATGATGGATAAGGAAGAAAATCTCTACATAACACATGACACAAGCTAAAGAACAAATTATTTGAGCCAAACAAAAGGATCTCTCACCTTGGATAAGAGCACTCAATTAAAATCACAGCTGGACTGTTTCGTAGAATAACAGAGTTGCCAACAGGAGTCGGGTTATAATATAGATTTATGCTATAAACCAGCAAGTCTGTGGTCACCTGCAAATGGTCAAAACTAGAGTATGATTTTCTAAAAAAAAAATTACCTGGAAATATCTGTTACTTCATCATGGTACAAGATTCTCTACTAATCTTCCAATAGGTTGGACAACCAACTTATCTGTCTAGATATTTCTAATTGTGTACCTATAAATCCAGGACTGGTCCTCTCCCACCCTAGTTATCCAATATTCTTTAGGGCCACTTATTCCCAGTCATTTGGCACACAGGATCCTAAGCCTTATAGTGAGTGAGTTGTGTGAATAATCCAAGAAATACAGCAAACACTACCCACTTTGTTAGAGCTGAAGGGACCTTAACAAGAACATCTAATACAAACTCTTCATTTCACAGATAAGAAACCATTTTCTCCAAAGCCACACAGGTAACATAAGAGCTGGTATTAGAACTAAGTTCTGCTAAACCTTAGATGATTTCCACTGAGCCATTTGTAAAGCACTAAGCACAATACCTGGAATGCAATAGGCACTCTATAAATACTTATGCCCTTCCTTCCATTCCTCCACTCTAAACTGTGCATGTCAATGCTAAGAGAAGAGGATCTTATCCAGTATTCCTTCATATTTCCCTACATTTTTGAGGCAGAAAACTGAATTCCAAGTTAAGATCAACAGGTTTCATGCATTTCACAGAAATCTTAAATCTCAAGATAAAATTGAGCAGGAAAATCCCATAGATTTAGAGAGCAGTTCTTCCCCACTCCACCTCAACCCCACCTCATCCCATCCCATCCCAGGAAGACAGAGCCATGAGACATGTCAGTGATTATTTAAGGATCTCACAATCATTTAGGCATCATCCTGTAGCCACTAATCCCAAGATCTACTCTGGACAAAATAAGAGTGAGGAATCCTACTACAGAAATACTAAAAAAAACTGTACCTGAAGCCTACTGCCACACTCATGGAGCCCTGCCTCGAAGACAATGGTATCATTTGATTCATGGAAGGCAGTATATTGGCAGGCACCTGGTCCAAGAGTTAAGTCTGAAGGATTGATCAAGTTTCCCTTCCCAAAGAGGTCTCTCTGAATGTTTGCCACCAACTTCTTTTCTAGACATTGGACCCTCACAGGCAAAAATTGAGCTCGAGATCTGTGGCGCCATGAAGAATGGATAGGAGAAGATTCATAATCTGGTCTTGGAGAATCACCATCTCTAAAAAAGGACCTAGAACTAGAAGAGCTACAAAGATCAACAGATACCAACTCACTAGACACCAAAAGAAGGAACAGGCATCCTATTTGACCTCCTTGCCCCATCCCGTCTACTCCTTACAATCACTGCTTAATTGCCTGGAGTTTGGGATCTTTATATCTTCAGAAACAATTAGCATCTCTTTTGATCTCTGAAGTCAGGTTGGGAGTGAGGGAAATGACCAGGATATGCTACACCTGTCAGGTTTCTCAGAAACACTTCCAGCTGGGAGGATGTTGATACTCAAAAATGTTTTATTTTGGATAATAAGGGGAATGCTGTGTTCCTTTTGAGAGACTGTTGATATCCTGAAGTATTTTGTGGTTGACTTGGGTTCAAGGCAAATTTTCAGTTGATGAGTCATTTGATTAAATGATGTTTTCAATCAGTCATGAGTTTAGTTGGAATCACTTTTGTTTTAATAAACTTTCTAGGCAGATGTGCTCACTTTTTTCAACCTGATTGTAAAGTCATAAGGGTGAAAGAGGTTCTTTGTAAACATGTACAAATCAAGAAAGGGCTGGACATGCAGGTTAACATTATAATAGCCCACAAGAGGTCTCCTTGTCATAACTATAAGGGGTTGCTATTTGCTGGCAAAAAGGAAGCAAAGTGTACAATGGAAAGAATGCTGGGTTTAAAGTCAGATGGTATGAGTTCAAATCCCAGTTCTTCTGTTTATTACTTGTATAATCTTGAGCAAACCACCACTTCTCTAATCTCATTTTCTTTATATTAAATGTATGTATTGTGGGAGAGGGGTGATTCAACAGATGCCCTGTGAGATCCTTTCCAATTCTAGGTCTATGATCATATATTTAAGATGTGTGACACTGGAGATGGATTATTGTCTAAAGGTCACTAAATTTGGGAGTCCAAAGGTATGGAAATCTCTGATGTTATGGAGGTGAAACTTTGACCTTCCTAGGCTTTGTTGTTCATTTTCTGATCCCTATATTAGGTCAAATTTATGATTCTATGTTTTTATAGGATCAAAGTTATAGAAGAAAAATGGATCTCAGATCAATCAATAAATAGATAAAATTTTATTAAGTGCCTACAGTGTGCCAGCTACCTCATTTTACAACTGAGGAAACTAAGTCATAGTAAGGTTAAGTTATCTGCTCAAGGTCACATATAGTAAATGGCAGAATTAGGATTCAAACACAGGTTATCTGACTCCAGCTCCAAACCTTCCACAATAAAATTCTACCTCTTTTTCCTTGAGCTTCAATCTCCTATCACTTGCTTCACCAACTCCCTATACTTCACCACTTCCTCATTCCTTGTTATCTTCTGTTCATCCATTCCCTCTTTTCTCTCATCCTCTTGACTTAGGGTTCAGTTGGTTTGGGCTCAGGTTCTAGAGAGCCAAGAAAGTTAACTGGAGCATTTTTTTTTTCATGATAGGATAGATAGAAGCATAATCAATAGAGAACTGTTATACAAGCGCCAAAATTTATTGCAACCTAGGAATATTTTAAAATCCCAAGTCTTATTAGTCCCAGGAAAAAGGGATTTTTGGAGACCTTGAATGTAAAGATCTCTAAAAGGCATGCCTAACTGTTCCAGAAATTTAGTGCTTACCCCAGAAACTCAAAAATGGGCATAGATATTACTGAATGTTAGAGCAAGAAAGAACCCTAGAAATCATCTAGTCTAATTCCCTCATTCTTCAAATGAGGAAAATGGGGTCTAGAGAAGTAAAGTGAGGTAGTTATGTTGATTTCCACCTTCCTATCTATCAAAGAACACCATTTTAACAGTTCAGTGGTTCTAATAAAGACCTAAGGGACTGTAAATAACATGAACACCAGTCATATCACCATGTTCTTTATACCATCCCATTCTGAACCTAAGTGATATGATAATTCCAAGAACTAATTGGCCATCTTGAGTCTTGGACTGTTCTGAAATATCTTTTCAAAAAAAATTCATTGGAACACTCCCAGTTTAGGTCTTCTTTCCTCTAAGAATGGGCTAGAAGTGAATTGACCTTTACAAGTGGCAAATCAAGGGTATTGTTGCAGGATATTTATCCTGCCATTTATTTATCAGCAAATTATAGAAACAGAAAGGATATTAGAGTTTCTGTAGTCCAACTGCACAACTGAACCAGGATTTTACTCAACATTTCCAACAAAAGACCACCTACCCTTGGAGATAGCATGGCATCGTGGATAGAGTGTTACAATTGAGGTCTGAAGGACATTGGCTCAAATTTTGCCTTAGATACTTCCTAGCTAAAAGTTATTTAACTTCACTAAGCCTCATTTCCCTCATATGTAGTATGGAGTTGGAAATAGGTTGGATTAGGTAGCCTCTAAGGTCTCTTCCATTTCTCAATATGTGATCTTTTGTTTTAAGGCCTCCAATGATAAAGAATCTCACTAGCTCCTGAGAAATTCCATTACCAGACAGTTCTAGGTGATAGGAAGCCTTTCCTTGTATTGCAGCAAAATCTATTTCCCCCTCACAACTGATATTCTTACACCATAGTTTCAAATCCTTTGAAAATATTTATTGTCTTCCTCTGGACATACTCCAACTTGTCAATATACTTTCTAAAATGCCACACTTCAAACTAGATAAAATCACCTCTCTTGTTCTGGCCTTTATACTTCTATGAAATCAGCTTAAGAGAGCATTAACATTTTAAGCTATCATATCACCCTATTGTCTCATAGATGATTTTGCAGCCCAGTAAAAAATTCTCTAACTTCTCTTCCCCCCACAATAACTTCTTTCTGTCCATATCTCCTCTATTTAATATATGGGAAACTGATTTTTTTTAAACCCAAATACAAAACAACATTTTTTCCAATCAAAATTCATCTTATCAAACATAGGCTATACTTGTAGTCTTTCATATCTTCAGCTGACCTTTCCATTTCTTACCCAAGAATTTGATAAGTACACTAATTATGTCCTAATCCAAGTGACTGATTAAAAAAAAATTTAACATACTACAGCCTATGACAGATGTCTATGGCATCTCACAGGAGATCCCCTACCTTCCAAATTGAAATTGATAGACTTATAAACCCTCCTTGGATTTGATCATTGAAAAAGCTTAAATCTAACTAATAAAGCTTTTGATATTTTCCCTGGAACTCAGTGTAAGAAGCACTAGTCTCACCTTGAAGATGAAAGACTGAGATAGAGAAATATCAGATGAGATGATCAGGATTAATCCTTGTGTCATCAGTTGAATGAGAATGATAACTGGAACTCCCTAGGTCCCAAATGTAATGTTCAGGGGGTGGAATGTTGCTACATTTCTTGTCAAACATAGTCATACACTTGTGTACATAAGAGACATGGATCTAATGCCTGCGATATCCCCAGAAATTCTACAACACCTATGACAGAATGAAGTGGAAAAATAGAGAATGATATCCAGCATGGCACAAAGGCATTTTTCCTTTACTGAGAAATTGAATGTTGGCTCTTGCTTTCCTGGTCCATCAAATAACACCATTTTAACAGTCCATCAAGTCTAATCAAAGAATGTTGTTTGGCTTATGAAAATTATTCCTACAGCTGGGAATACTATGCCAAAAGCAATAAGCCACTTGTGTCACAGGCTTGCCATTGTAGATCTCTCTTTCTATCTGAGCAAAATTGGCTCATGTTTCAAGGAGACATTCTCCTCATGTATCATTTGGAGAAATGTGGGGGGAATCTGGTGACAGCTGAGGGAATAATCTTAATAATTTAATGTTAAGTGGCATAATGTTACATGAAAGTGTTTTGAAACATTGAAGTGCAATACACATGATTAGTAACACTAATAATCATAATCATCATTATATGCATGAGGAAAATCCAAGCAAACACCAAGGGCAAAGATCCCCTTCCAAGTTAGTAATTTTCTCCATTTCCCAAAGTTGCATGATAGTCTATTATTTTACATCCCCCTCCCATCACCTTTCCCAAAGAAAACTGAATTGTAGCAGGGGAGGAGGGCGGTCATCATCTAAAGAGAGGCCATATTGGAATAATGAAAATTCATTTTTGCACAATGCTTTATAGAATGTTTTTCTTACAACCATGCTATTTGGAAGTAGTAAAGATATTATCCCAAGGCTGTGGATGAAGAAACTGAGTCAGAGAGACAAATCTCAGATTAACTTTTCTAGAGTCATATAGCTCAAACTCAGGTGTTGTGACTGAGTGAAGTGTGCATTTTTATACTATGGTGTGTCTGAAGCTGGAATCATTGAAGTAGATCATATTTTCAATGTGGAGTCGTAAAAAATAGAAAATAAGAGGAACAAGAATAATATGAAGGGGAATACTTAAATTTGCTAGCAGAAGAAAGAGGAAGTATTGAGAGAATGGGAATAATGTGGAGAGGGGAGAATCAACATAATGTGTCACAAAAGCTAAGAGAAGAAAGCAAGGAGAGAAAATACCAGGTAAGTTCCATGGAGGTAGGGACTGTGTCTTTTTTTAAGCTTTCTATCACCAGCACCTAGAATGTTGCTTTGAACACAGTATACATTGGATTGATGCTCATTATTGTTGTTTGTCCTTCATTCTCAAAGGGGACCATAACATCAGGAAGGTGATGCCATGAGTTGCAAGTGAACTGGATTGAAGTGAGGGAGGGCTGTGCAAAGTCACCAGCCTCACTTTCTTCTCCAGAGCCATCTGGGTCCAGTGGTGAAACATAGCTCCCGATGACTAGAGATGGCCCCCCATAAAGTGGATAAATCTTCACTAAATGTGTTTAATTGAATGGAATGAACAAGAGTGTCAAATGCTACAGAAAAGTAGAGGAGAATAGACTAGACTAGCAATTGGGAGGCCATTGGTAACCTTCATAGAGACAGTTTTATTAAAACAATAAAGATATAATCAGTCTTTCAAAGGATTATCGAGTAGATGGATAATAAGGAAGTGGAGGAAAAGCTATAAGGTGCTCAACCCAAAATTCTATGATGAAGAAGGAAAGAGCTAGGGTGGTAACTTGAAAAGACAACAGAGTCAGAGGAAGGTGTTCGGGTTTTTTGCTATTTTAAGATATGAACGTGATTAAAAGCAGAGGAAATGAAGCTGGGGGGGCATATAAGAGGGCACCGCTGATGAAACAAGGTTCTGGAAAAATAAACTGGATCAGACCAAGGTTATAAGTGATGGGGTTTGTTTCAGCAAAGTGGGACACTTCTTACTCAAAGAGAGAAACATAAAAGGTCAATAAACTTAAGAATAGATCAATGAACTCTACCAAATGTTTTTGACATAATAGCCCTGAGAGGTAGATAAGAAGTAACTAAAGCTGAGAGATTAAAGGTACATAACCCATAAGTGTTACAGTGGAAGCTCAGATCCACCTCTTTCAGACTTAAAGTCCACTGTTTTCTTCTTTACATAGAGCTCATGTGTTAAGTAATATGAATCTTTTAAAAAGATGCAGAATGAAAAAAAAGGATCACCTGTCATACTATCCTTAAATGGTCATGGCTGCATGAATGTCAATACTGTTCAGTAGAATTATATCAGTGTAGTCTGATGAAATTGAATGAAGAATCTGTGCATTTAAAAACTCTTTGCATTCTCTGCCTTACAAAAGCAGAGAACAAAGGGACAAGATTAAATGAGTTTCCTTTTCGTTGCTGAAGGCCTCAGAGGACCATAGGTATCCTCTCATTTATGTAAAATAAATTAACTCTAGCATCTTACCTGACAAGACTCATAAATTCATCTGATATGCGCAGAAGGAAATCTTTGAAATTCCATACAGATTAAGGATAAAGATATCCCCTTAGGGTCCTTTGCAGATGTTGCAAACAATCATAAGAAGTGAAATTCTCATCAGGTCCTCTGTTTCTTGGGGACAATTGGGTTTCAAAGATGAATGAGAAGTTGTTCAAAACAAGAAATGCCCAAGTGTATGTAGAGATTTTCAGTAGCTGTTATAATGATACTGTACTAAGCTTTCCCTCCAAAGCCAGAAGACCCTTTTCTGATGGTTTTTTGTAAAATTTAAGAAATAGCCTGATAAAAAGTACTTTCATAATATCTTTGCCATTCTTGCCCAACAAGCAAATATAAAAAGTCACTATTTGTTGAATCATGCACATTCCATTTTAAAGAAAAAAATGAGGGTGGGCAGAACCAAGATGGTAGAGTAGAGGCAGCAACCCAGCTGAACTCTTTCAAAATTCCCTTATAATCAACTTTAAGGTAACATTTCAAATAAACCAATAAAGGGTCAGAGTGAGATTTTTTTCCTGATCAAACAAAATTTAAGAGGTTAGCATAAGAGCTCGGTAGCCTGTCCAGAGCACATACATACTGAAGCAGCAACAGCAACTTCAAGAACTCTCAGCCCAGAGATGGTAAAGAGGACAGACAACTGGTCAAAAAGAGATTACATAAGACTTTTTGCTGCCACTGGGTGTAGTTGGTGCTGATAGGCAACTCTATTGCCCATACTCAGTATTCATGTCATAGTTCCAGGGTAGAGAGGAGTGCTTGTGGTTGGTCACAAGGGAACAGGGGCCCTGGTCACAGTTCAAAGGCAGAGAGGAGCACTAGCAAGATGGGTTACAGAAAAGCAGGGGAACTGATCACAGTACAGGGCCAAGAGGAGCACTAGTGCTTGTGGCTGCCAGGGAGCAGGAGCCCTTCCTGGGTAAAGACCAGAGCGAAGACCAAGAGAGAAGTGACCACATTTCTTACCATGTCATATCACCTTAGAAGCAACAAGATTTTCAGACTACCCCCCTTCCCCTGCTGAACTAGCTCTGAAAATAGCAACATGAAAAGGTCTGAAGCTTGGGTCAGTGCTTCAAGCTGAGCAGAGCCCAACTTTAACATGATGTTCAAAGTCAAGCAAGAGGCTGAAAAAATGGGCAAACAACAATAAAATAATTTGACCATGAAAAGCTACTAGGTGTCAAGAAAAAGCAAGATACAAACTCAGAAGAAAACAATGTGAAAACATCTATAAGCAAAGCCTCAAAGGAAAATGTTAATTGGACCCAAGCCAACAAAAATTCCTGAAAGAGTTAAAGAAAAAGATAAGAATGATACAAGAAAAAATGGAAAAGAATTAAAATGATGCAAGAAAATTATGAAAAAAATTATTATTTTTGTTGTTTGTCCTTCATTTTCAAAGAAGGCCAATGACATCGCAGGTGATATCTTGACTTGTGTGTGAATTGAATTTAAGTGAGACAAGCATTGCACAAAGTCATCAGCCTCCCTCTCCCTTCTAGAGACCTCACTCTCCCTTCTAGAGTCATCAATGTCCAGTAGCAAGACAAAAATCAAGATGACGGATGATGGCCTGGAATGCAGTGGATGACCTTGGAGTCTTTGGCATCTGATTAAACTCCAGCTGGCTCCATGGCCATTGGAACAAATTGTTCTCATCCACCCATTCCACTAGGTAAAGTCTTCACATGCTTTGGGGAGACACCCCCCCAACTCACTGATGGGCTTGAGGTCTGTAGGACTCAACCTGGTTAAGTACATCTGCAGAGATTGTTTTACCAAGGCATGACTGATTTTGGTGAATCAGGTGGATACCAAAGGTAGGTAAGCAGACCTGAAAAGGGCTTGGCAAGTCCTCATACTAGAGATGTTTGTCTTCCTTAAACATCCTATACCCTTCAAAAAGAGAATTAACAGCTTGGTTAAAAAGAAAAAAGGCACAAAAAATACAGAAGAAAATAATACCTTAAAAAAACAGAATTGGCCTAATGGTAAAAGAGGCACAAAAATCCACCGCAGAAAAGAACTCTTTAAGAAGTAGAATATGGGCAGCTAGGTGGTACAGTGGATAGAGCTCCAGGCTTAGAGTCAGGAGGAACTGAGTTCAAATCTGGTCTCAGACACTTGACACTTACTAGCTATGTGACCCTGGACTTAACCCTGATTGCCTCACCAAAAAGGCAAAAAGAAAAAAAAAAGAAGTAGAATAAGCCAGATGGAAAAGGAGGTACAATAACTCCCTGAAGAAAAGAACTCCTTAAAAAAATGAATTGGCCAAATGGAAAAAAATATATATATACAAAAACTCACTGAAGAAAACAATTCCTTAAACATTAGAATGGACAAGTGGAAGCTAATGACTCCATGAAACAACAACTAACAATCAAACAAAATCAAAAGAATGAAAAAAAATCTTAGTGGAAAAACAATTGATCTGGAAAATAGATTGAGGAGAGATCATTTGAGAATTACTGGATTACCTGAAAGCCATTATCAAAGAAAGAGCCTAGACATCATATTTCAAAAAATTAATCAAGGAAAACTGCCCCAATATCTTAGATCCAGAGGGTAAAATAGAAATTGAAATAATCTACCAATCACCTCTTGAAAGAGATCCCAAAATGAAAACTCTCAGGAATATTATAGCCAACTTCATGAGCTCCCAGGTCAAGGAAAATATTTTGCAAATAGCCAAAAAGAAATACCTCAAATATTGTGGAACCACGGTCAGGATCACACAAGCTTTAGTGACTTCCATGTTAAAGTCAGAGGACTTGAAATATTATGTTCTGGAAGACAAAAGAGTGAGAATTACAACCAAGGATAATCTGCTCAGTAAAACTGAGCATAATCCTTCAGGGGGAAATGGACATTTAATGAAATAGAGGACTTTCAAGAATTTCTGATGCAAAGACCAAAGCTGAGTAGATTAGGTATTCAAATAGAAGAGAAGCATAATAACATAAAAGTGGGAATGGATTAATGGAGGCAATGGTTAGAAGCAAAATACACTTTTGAGGAGGAACAAGATAAAAAGAGAGAGAGAAGAAGAAACAGAAGAGAATGGTATGGAGAGAAATACACAGTAATCATAACTTTGAATGTGAATGGGATGAGTTCACCCATAAAACAAAAGTAAATAGCAGAATGGAGTAGAAACCAGAATCCAACAATATGTTGTTTACAAGAGACATTTAAAACAGAAAGATATGCACAGAGTAGAAATAAAGGGCTGGAGCAGTCATTCCTCCAGCTTCAACTGAAGAAAAAAAAAGGCAAGGGTAGCAATCATGATCCCAGACAAAGCAAGAGCAAAAATAGACCTAATTTGAAAAGATAATCAAGGAAACATTTTGCTAAAAGGTACCACAGACAATGAAATAACATCAAATTATTTTACACCAAATTTCTTTGACAAAGGCCTTCTTTCCAAACTACATAGAGAATTAAGTCAAATTTATAAAAAAAATAAGAGCCATTCTCCATTTGATAAATGATCAAATGATTTGACCAGGCAGTTTTCAGAAGAAGAAATCAAAGCTATCTATAATCATGTGAAAAAATGCTCTAAATACTATTGATTTGAAAAATGCAAATTAAAACAACTCTGAGGTACCACCTCACACCTATCAGAAATGACAAATGATGGCGAGGATGAGGAAAAATAATTACACAAATGAACTGTTGTTGACTAGTGAAGTACTCCAGCCCTTCTGGAGAACAATTTGGAAAAAGGCCTGAAGGGCTATAAAATTGGGCATACCTTATAACCCAGCAATACCACTACTAGATCTGTATCCTAAAAAGATCAAAGCAAAATGAAAAGGACCTATATTACAAAAATATTTATAGGAACTCTTTTTCTGGTAGCAAAGAATTGGAAATCAAGGGGATTCTCATCAGTTGAGGAATGACTGAACAAGTTATGTCATATGAATGTGATAGAGTACTATTGTGTTATAGGAAATGACTGGGGAGTGGTTTAAGGAAAACATGGCAAGACCTATATGCACTGATGCAAAGCGAAGTGAGAAGAACTGGGAGATCATTGTGCACAGAAACAGCAGTGATGTATATGATTATCAACTGTGAAAGACTTGACTACTTTGATCAATGCAATGATCCAAAATAATTCCAAAGGACTCATGATGAAAAAAATACTATTCACTTTCAGAGAGAGAGAGAGAAAGAGAGCTGATGAACTCTGAGTGCAAACTGAAATAAAATTTTCTCACTTTATTTTTTTCTTTTTTGGGGATATGTCTAATATGGAAATATGTTTTCCATGATTTCATACGCATAATTGATATCATATTGTTTGCCTTCTCAGTGGGTAGAGGAAAAGGTGAGAGGGAGGGAGAGAATTTAGAACTCAAAATAAAAAAGGAACGCTAAAAATGAATACATAATATTTTGTAAAAACAAAGGAAATAAATTATAATTTGGCCTTATGAAAAATTAAAGAGAATCACAGTTGAACAACTGACCTATTCACATTCATATTAAATATGACCACATTAATTATATGGGAATGTAGGGTTGTGCTAAATGTCAAGGGAATTAGGTACTAGGTTAAACAATTTGAACTTTATTCATTTGACCAGAGGGGAACATTATATTTTTTGAACAGTGGGCTGACATGAGCAGATCTATAGATAGGGAGGTTAATTAGAAAGCTATTACAATAGTACAGGCAGATGAAGAGAGTTTTGATTAGAGTATTAGCAATCAGCCCAATTTGAGATACTTTGGAAAAAGAATAGCAACGTCTTGCTAACTGTTTGCATGTAGGGAAGAGGAAAGGAAACAAATAAAAGAAAACTTCAAAATTTCAAGCATAGGTGACTAGGTGGATGGTGGTACCTTTGACACAAACAGAAAATTCAGAAGGAGCAACAAGTTTTGGTGGAAATACAATGGGGACAATGAGAGCTTGAGGTGCCAATGGGATAATGAGGGTAGATGTTCTGGAGGCATTTTGAAGTATAGATATGGAGCTCATGAAGTAAATTTTGGAGTCAAACGTAACAGGCGATAATTGGTGTGTTAGTAATGAATGAAACTGTCTGTGGTTAGAGAAAAAGAAAAGAAGGGTAAGGATAGAGGCCTGGTTAGCACTTATCTAAGTTGTAAGTGATTGAGGAAAGGGAGCAAACATTTATTAAGTGCCTACTATGTTCCAAGCACTGTGATAAACACTTTACAAATATTACCTCTTTTTATTCTCAACAACCCTGGGAATTAGTGCTATTATTATCCCCATTGTAGATGAGGAAACTGAGGCAAACAGAGGTTAAGTGACCCATAGTCACATAAGTAGTAAGGATTCAAAGCTGGATTTGAACTTAGACTTTACTGATTCCAGGCCACTGTTCTCTCCACTGTGCCACTGACCTGCCTCTTTCTGTGATTTCCCCATCAGTTAATATTCCTTCAGTATGGGAAAATATTATTGTCACAAATACTTAGTTGTCTCACATCCTTCTTTGCCTCCCTTTTCCATCTCTCCTCAATTTTTTAGAGGGTATGGATGGGTTGTGATCTGTATCTCGTATCTTTGAACAGAGTACCAGCATTATAACATCACAAATTCATAGAAACACACAGATAGTAAATAAATAGATAAAGATAGGGACTGACTGGATGTGTTATTTCATTGTCATAAGGTACTCCCAGATGAGGAAATACCTTTCAGCAATACACATCAGCACTTTCTCTGTCAATGTCTAATCTTCGAGGGCTACTTAGAGCACTGAGACATTAGGCATCTTGCTCAGATATACACATGCAATACGTGTCAGAGCCATGAATTAAATTCAGATCTTCCTTAAGTGGTCAAAGGATACGTACAGACAGTTCTCAGATGAAGAAATTAAAGCCATCTATAGTCATATGAAAAAATGCTCTAAATCACTATTGATTAGAGAAATGCAAATCAAAACTGAGGCATCATATCACACCTATCAGATTGGCCAACATGACAAAACAGGAAAATGATAAATGTTGGACAAGATGTGGGAAAATTGGAACACTAATGCATTGTTGGTGGAGTTGTGAAATGATCCAACCATTTTGGAGAGCAATTTGGAACTATGCCCAAAGGGCTACAAACATGTGCATACCCTTTGACCCAGCAATAGCACTTCTAGGGCTATATCCCAAAGAGATAAGACAAATGGCAAAAGGACCCACGTGTACAAAATATTTATAGCAACTCTTTTCGTGGTGGCAAAGAATTGGAAATTGAGAGGATGCCCATCAATTGGGGAATGGCTGAGCAAGTTGTGGCATATGAATGTAATGGAATACTACTGTGCTATAAGAAATGATGAACAGGCTGACTTCAGAAAAACCTGGAAAGACTTGTGTGGTCTGATGCTGAGTGAAGGGAGCAGAACCAAGAGAACATTGTACACAATAACAGCCACATTGTGCAATAACTAATATTGATAAACTTAACCCTTCCTAGCAATACAAGGATCTAAGACATCTCCAGAGGCCTTGTGATGGAAAATGCTATCTACATCCAAAGAAAGAACTATGGAAGTTGAATTGCTATTTTTTTTCTCTTCTGTTGAGTTTTGTTTCCTCTTTCTGATGGTTCCTCCTATTAGTTTTAATTTTTACTTACAACATCACTAATGTGAAAATATGTTTAATAGGAATGTAAATGTATAGCCTGTATCATATTGTGTGCCGTCTTGGGGATGGTGGTGGGGAGGAAGGGGGAGAAAAATTTTAAACTCAAAAGCATATGTAAGTGATTATTGATAAATCAAAACAAATTAATAAAAAAAATTTAAAATTCAGATCTTCCTGTCTTTGAAGCTAGCTCTCCATTCACCACACTATGTTGCTTCTCTCAGGAAATAAATGGAAGCTGAAAAGCAGTCAATCTATTAAATCCTCATTGTAGAAATGCATCAGATAATAGCTTCCCTGTGAATGACTCAGAGTTTAATAATAACATTGAACCAACTAGTGAATCAGATTTAATCTGAATTCAATGGAATATTCAAATTGCTTTATATTGTCTGCCTTAAATTTTGAAAAACAATCTAACAACAAGAGAACAGGAAAATAGCACCAGCACCACTACAATCCCATTCCAAATCTGTCTCTTTCTATCAAAGGTTCCATCTTTCAATGGTTCTTTGGACCTCTTGCTTGTCCTCCTGTCAGTATTGGTATGACATTGTCCTCTATTATTATAAGACCTGAACAACCCAGTTTGACCTTTACTACCCATCCATCACTACCATTTGTGAAATTGTCTATTTGCTGCAAATCAAATAGCTCTGGGCTCCAGGGAGTTACATGTTTGGACCCACAATCTCTCACTTTCTTTCTCATTCACTTCTAACATATCCACCAGTTCCAAGGCCCATTTCCATATGCTACCAAAGCATCCAGTTCATTCAGTCTAATATCTACTCCTTTGGGGGTCCAGAGAAGAGGACAAAACTGGATGTTTTGTCATCAAAACAGTTTGAATGCTAGACCTTTGACCTGGGCCATTGGAAACAATTCTACATTATGTGTGTGTTGTGTGTGTGTGTGTGTGTGTATGTGTGTGTGATAGAGAGAGAAAAACTCAAAGGAGCATCTATGTTTATATTAATATACCATTACAATGACTGATTTATCTGATTAGTTTACACAGCTCATTAGCATAGTGAAAAAAGTCAAGATTATTATTTTTTTCTCCCACACAAAATCATACAGATTAGGAGGGACTTGTAGTCCCTGCTACAGGCTCATTTTGTTTTTCAACCAGTTCAATTATTAATAAATACTAACATTCCCAATGCCACTTTTCTTTTAATTCAACAAACATTGACAATGCAATTCTAGGTACAAAGCCCCGTTCTAGTCACTGGGGGAGATACAAAGTTTGGACAAGAAATAGACCTTCCCCGTACTTGTTCCAGAGAATCAGTGTGGTGTACTAACTAGCAATCCATCTTTCAATCCAGAAATGCCTGGATTTAAGTCCTGCCTCTCAGTGCTCTAGGCAGCTCTCCAAGACTCTAAGTTGCAAAGAATGTGCCAGCTTGCATTCATATCATGAATTTGCTCACTTAGCAATTCCCTAGATCAATGAAATCACAGACCTAGTCCCTATCCTATCCTTATGTTTAGGGGATATTCATGAGGAAAGTATTTCCATTGTACTCTAAGGGGAGAAAAGTACCATGTAGAATATATTATTAAAAATAATTTCATCAAACTGTTTAAAATGATGAAAGTTTTTGGTACTTAGATGGATAAGTCAGTTCTCTGGAAAATTCTTATTCAAAACACTTTATTCTTCATCAATGACAGATAAACTCTGTATAACACTACCATGCTAAGAGTAGTTGCAGGGATTGCTGGAGTAGATGACCTTTAACAATAATAATAATTTATATATGCATCATTCATTAAGGTTAGCAAAGCACTTCCCTCACAACAACTGTGTAAGATATGGTTGTAAAGATTATTATGCTCCTTGTACAGATGAGGAAATTGAAACTCTCCAAGGATATATGGCTTGACCACAGTTCTACAACTAGGGCCAATGTCAGGATTAAAACTCACATCATTGAGACTCTAAATCTAGTGTCTCTTCTGAATTCTATGGTTCCTTACACACCTTCGAGCTTTATAGGAGAATGAAAGTAAAATGATCAATTCAGCTATGTTGTTGAATATAAACTAGGCTTGCAGACTGAATGAGAAAGTGAATAAAACTACTTAGCTCTCAGGAAACGTGTGTTAATTGGTATAAATGTGAGATATAAGATCATTGTGATTGATTGCTATTTATAGTCACAATAAAAATCAGCAGCAGTTTTAAGCAGTGGAATCAATTAAAGAAAATTGCAATTACAGCAATCCCTTATTTTAAGTAATAATGAATTACAATTAAAATTAGCTGTACCAAAAATGACTTTTTATTAGATCCCAGAAGCATAAAATGTTAGAATAGGACTGAGGAGTGGGGGTGGAAAAGGACCTTACTTATAATTTGGTACAACATCCTTATTTTGCAGGTAAGGAAACTGAAACACAAAAAAGTAAAATTATTTGCATTGAAAAAATTAAGAGTATGTTCAAATGATTAAAAGAAAAGATGACCTGAACTACTGAAGTGAAAAGGATGGACAAGGAACAGATTAAGATGGTATACTAGGACATGCAGCCTTTTGCTGACTAAAGAAAAAAAAAAGCTGATAGCCCACCAGGGTGTCATCTTTTTCCTCATATTATAAGCAATTGCCTCATGTCTCAGATATTCAGACTTGACAAGTATTGTTCCCTAAAGCTATCTGTCTTCCTTGTACCCGTTTCCAAGAACTGATACTGTATCATAATCCAATGTTACCAATCATATTTTAATGCATCACCATTATACAGAAATGGTCCTGGGTCATCAAAGAATCAGCTAGGACAAATGAGATCCAACTGGTCAGGCTTTAAATATGGTCCCAATGACAGACTGTATGTAGTATCCTAGAAACAGCCTAGCTAAGAATTAATAAATATGGAAAGACATCACCAGTGTTTGCCACTCATTGACAACCCACAGAAAAAATGCAAATACAAAATGGCCTCCAGACCTATGTGACTCCCTTCTTCATTTCAAGTGAAGATTATAAGGTGCCCAAACAAAAATTCCAGAAATCTTATTTATTATTTTTGGGAGCAGGAAATAATATGTGCAATTTATTATATATGTTTCTTTAATATTTTATTTTTCCAAATTACATGTAAAAACAATTTTTAATATTGACTTTTTAAAAAATTTTGAATTCTAAATTCTTTCCTTCCCTCACTACCCCCTCCTTGAGAAAGCAAGCAATTTGATACAGGTTATACATGTGCAGGCACACAAAACATTTTCATACTGGTCATATTGTGAAAGAAAACACAAACCAAAATCAAACAAACAAATAAGAAAAGCAAAGAAAGTTTCAAAAATTCTGCTTTAACTTCCATCAAGACTCTGCCAGTTCTATCTCTGGAAGTGGATAGCATTTTTCAGCATAAGTTTCTCAGAATTTTCTTGGATCATTGCATTGCTGAGAATAGCTAAGTCATTCACAATTGATCATGAATATTGGGAGAAGTATATTGCTATTATTATGTACAATCTTCCCCTCATTCTGTTCATTTCAATCCAGGTTTTTCTGAGAGCATCCTGTTTGTCATTTCTTATGGCACAATAGTATTCCATCTCAATCATATTCCACAACTTGTTCAGTCATTTCCTGACTGATGAGCACCCCTTTAATTTCCAATTCTTTGCCACCACAAAAAGAGCTGATTTTTTTTATATATAGGTCCTTTTCCTTTTTATTTGATCTCATTGGGATACAGACCTAGTAGTGGTACTGTTGGGTCAAAGATTATACACGGTTTTATAGCCCTTTGGACATAGTTCCAAATTGGTCTCAAAGTGGTTAGATCAATTCAGAACTCCACCAACAGAGCATTGGTGTCTCAGTTTTCCCACATCCCTTTCAACTCAACATTTGTCATTTTCCTTTTCTGTCATATAAGCCAATCTGTAAGTGGTATCTCACAGTTGTTTTGATTTGCATTTCTCTCATCAAGTAGTGATTTACAGCATTTTATATGATCATAGATAGCTTTGATTACTTTATCAGAAAACTACCTGTTCATATCTTTTGACCATTTATCAACTGAAGGAATTGTATTCTTAAACATTTGACTCAGTTCTCTATACATTTGAGGAATGAGGCCTTTACCACAGAAACTTACTGTAAAATTTTTTCACAGTTATGATTACTGTGTATTTCCCTCCATCCTATTCTCCTCCTCCTCCTTTTCCTCCTCCTTTTCCTCCTCCTCCTCCTGCTTCTCCTCATTCTCCTTCTTCTTCTTCTTCTTCTTCTCCTTCTTCTTCTTCTTCTTCTTCTTCTTCTTCAAGCACTACCCCCACATCTATAAAATCTAGCTGTCAATGGCTGGGCCTATTTTCTTTTCTTTTTTTTCCCTGGGTTTCAGAGTAGGACTTCTATATATTATATATATATATATATATATATAATATATATATATATATATATATATATATATATATATATATATATATATATATATATAATAATCAACTTGACTCAACAACATATTCAAATTCAAGACTTATTGTAGAACAAATATAGATAATTTACACATCCTTTATAAGTAGAACATAACTATGAAGAGCAAGAAGATAGATTGAGGTGTTTCTAATACCCATTCATAGCTGATGAGTGATGAAAGACAATACCCTGTATGAAATCACATCTGGTAACTTCCATTATCCAAGGGTAAGGGCTGTGTGATAGTAAAAAGAGAACAGAATGTGTGTTCTAGAGATTGGAGTTGAAATCATGTCTGCCATTCTTTACCTCGGTGACCTTGTATAAGTGATTAAACTGCTCTGAAGTCCATATGAATATTGGGAGAAATAAAACTTATATTACCTATCTTAAAAGGCTTTCCTGAAGAAAGCACTTTATGAGAACTACATAAATGTAAGCTATTTTTATTCTTTAATGTGCAAGGGGATTTGGAAATATAAATTGGACAATAACTAGAAAAGTCCATGGGACATGGATCAGTGACATCAGCACATTTTTGAGGGTTGTTTGGATGTGGGGTTTCTTTTTTTGCCACATTTAATTAAATTATGTAAATCCTTCCCCAAATGGTTGGCACTGGTGGATGGAATGAGCTTTCATAAGTGGATGAAATGAACAAATAAATTATAATACTGCTCAGATGATGTTCCTTGGTAAATGGAACATGCCCCATGCCAATAAATACAGAGAGGCAGATGCAAAGCATTGGGTTAAATAATATTTCAGCAAGACATTAGCCTGGGTTGTGTATAGGTTTAAATTACAACTACTCCTGCCAACATGAGAAAGGATAAATTTTATGTCCTGACAGCCCCTTTACCACAACCATTTATGTAGAATATCGACAATTATTCAGGGGATGCTGGCAGTGATGTTATTCATATTAATTAGATAAGAACTATCTGGGAGTATAAAAATGCCTCACATTTTCAGCTAAAAATTAAAGGCTGTTGTGTAGCTTGTGAAGCATTAAAAAAAAATCCATTTCCATAGACCTAATCATTAAGTTTTGAGTTGTAATAAAAGGAGGTGATTTTTCTGCCCTGTGGTGGCTCTAGTTTTGAAAGCCAACTGCCTGGGTTCCCAGATAGTATCTGCAAACCTCAATCATTTTGAAGCCAAGAATATATGTAACTTTTTTTGTTAAGTAAATACCTTTTATACAGTTTTCAACTGACGTAATTGATCAGTATGATACTAATTCATTTCAGTGTCCTAGTCCTCAAATTTAAAATATTTTAGGCCCGAACTCCCCATAAGTTAGCATATCTATTCATCAAGTGTTATAATGCAGCCCAACTTAGAAGCAATTGCACAGACCACAGAAAAGTAACAAAATTTAGGGAAATCTGAGCATGGAAATGAGAGATGATGATTACAAGACAAATTTCGTCAACTCAGTTGGTCTGACATGCACGGAGAGATCATTACTAACTCTGGAGATCAGGAAGGCCACATGGGGAGTTGGCATTTGAGTTAGGCTTTAAAGGATGGGTGAAAATTCAACAGGCAGAGAGGAAACAAGGGAATTGCAGGTACAGTGAAGAGCACTGACTCCTTCCTGTTAGGTCTGTCTCCCTTATTCCCTTCAAAGTTCCCATACTATATCTCCATTAAAGTGTTCCTATGATATGTTATAGTATGGAGGCTACCATAGAATCTTTGAATCAGAAGGGACCTCTAGGTCATATGGACCAATCTGAACAAGGATTCCTTCAATCATTTTCTTAACAAGTGCTCATATTGTTTTTTTTTATTTTTGAAGACCTATAAACAGAAACTTTTGCCTCCTGAGACAGCCCCTTCTACTTTGAGATAGCTCCAACTGTTATGATATTTTCAATCTTTCTTTTTGCCTATATTTGATTCTTTCCAACCTCATTCCACTGTTATTAGCTCTTCCTTCTAGAATACCACTATGTCCCTCTTAGATCAAGCAGAATGAATCTAATGGCTGTTCCACATGACAAGCTTTCAAATATTCAAAGAAAGTGGGGCAGCTAGATGGTGCAGTGGATAGAGCACTGGCCCTGGAGTCTGGAGGACCTGAGTTCAAACACATAACACTCACTAGCTGTGTGACTCTGGGCAAGTCACTTAACCCTGATTGCCTCACAAAAAAATCATAAATAATATATATATATGATATATATTATAAATATACATTTGAAGAAAACTATCAATTCATCTCTGCCACTTACCAACAACCCTGAGTGTATTCCTTTACTTCTCTGAGCTTAAATGTTATAGAAATCATAGGATATGGAGTCAAAGGATGTGACATCAATCCCAGTTTTGCCATCACTTTGGATGAGACAAAATATTTCCCTAACCACCTTCAACCTATCCCATCTCGTCTCTGAAAAATATTCCTAATTATGGCTCTTGTTTCCACCACTGGTTCAGAATATGGATTGTCCTGTGTTTTGTGCGTGTCCTGATGACCGAAGGTCTCCTGGAAGTCTCTACTGGTCTAAATATACCAGCGAGGTTCTGGTGCTAGCAATGCACGGTCAATGGCCTGAGATGAAAATTGTCTCACAGATTTATAACTGAGAAATAATTTTATGACATTGCATATTTACTTATCATGAAAAGAAACATAACTTATGTGTCAAGGAAGGTGCATAAAAGGTAGTTGCATAGAAGGGGGAAGATTGAATGACCTCTAGGGCTATTTCCAGCTCTAACATTCTTAGGCTCTGCATATTAATAATACACTGACAATTACAGGTAATCACCAACTTGCTCTATCTTCCCTTAAACATTTAAAATACTTAAATTCAATTCCCAAATGTACATTTTAGCATATAACAACCAACCCCTTGTCTGGGGTCTCCCTTCAAATTGCTACCACTTTTAGGAGAAGGGGACATTTTGTCAGGTAATACAGCTCTAATTGCATAATAAATGTCAATGACACAATAGAGTGCAGGCCACTTTGCTAGAACATATCTATTCTTTAAAGCAAGTGATTTTTGGACTGATTTTGAAGTGAACTAATGATGACTCTTAATTAGCTTTATAAAAAATACTTCAATGACTTCATAGTAAAGTGAGATAGAAAATCAGGGGGATATAATTCTTCTTCAAGAATTCTTCTTTAAGATAATGGGCTGGATAAGTTCTAAAGTCCTTCCCACTCTTGAGAATTAATCATTCTATGAATGTTAATAACTGCAGATAATAAAATTTTTGAGCTACTATTGTACATCGGCCAAAAATATTATGAAGAACCTTATTTAGATCAAAAGAGATCTAGTTGGATTTACAGTGTAACACACAAATAGCTCAATAGTACCACTTGACCATCCAGACCAAGGGAATTGATGTGGTACATTTGAATGCATGAAAGGTGGCACTACAAAAATTAGTAGCATTATATAATATATTAGAAATATTTTCCTATGATCTTGGAATCCATCAACATGACCTCTGCAATTTAAATACTTTGTAAAAACTGCAAAGCTTAGGAATAGCTTATTTATGTTTGCTTTCAGATAGCATAGGTTGAAAAATACAGCCTTCACTTAATATTTTTTTATCACTTGTGAAGCATCTGTAGCCAAAATCAAATCAAGGAAGTGGATTTAGGGAGTGATAGTTCACTATCTGAAATATGTCAGATGTGCAGGTATGATTAATCAAAGAATTTAACATATGTTTACTTGAGTATTTCTATGCTTTCAACAGGCCCATTTTCCGGGCTTAAATTTTTGGAGTGATAAGACACACACACATATATATATGTGTGTGTGTGTGTGTGTGTGTGTGTGTGTGTGTGTGTGTGTGTGTGTGTATTTATCTATCATATATATACACACACATATATATGTATATGTATATATACATACATATGTATGTATTTATCTATCTATTTAATTTAAATCCCACATCATTCCCCCAATGGTAACATGAAGGAATTTAATTATTCAGACACAATCTGTCAAATTCACCTGAACTAGGGTGAAAGTACACAAATAATTCATTTCTATCCTCAACTGCTCCTGGCTATCACTTTGCTTTGGAGCCATGGGCATTTGCCACACTGATAGATCATAACTTACATGTAAGTGCAATGCAAGTAAATGGTCAAAAAGCTAAACAGGACAGTTGATGAAGGATTAAGAAATCATGCAATGAAGCATTGTTTGGCATCTATGCAAAATATAGCAAACAGATCTGTGCAAATTGATCATCATCAAATATTTATGAAGTACTTACTGTATGTTAGTCACTGTGCTAAGCACTGAGGATACAAAAAGAGATCCCTGACCTCAAGGTGCTTATAGCCTAATGGGAGAGACAACATGCAAACAAATAAATAAATAGATAAATAAATAAGTGAGTAAGTAAATAAATAAATAAATGAATGAATGAATGAATGAATGAATGAATGAATGAATAAGTAAATAAATAAATATAAAGCAGACTATACGCAGGATGAATAAGAAGTAATTAACAAAGGGAAGTCACTGGAATCAAGAGGGATTGGGGAAGGCTTCCTGTAGAAGGTGAAATGTTATCTGGGACTAAAAAGAAGCCGAGGAGATCAGTAGTCAGAGAGAAGGAGGAGAAGAGAGAGCACTGCAGGCATAGGGGACAGCCAGCAAAAATGGCCAGAGCCAAGAAATGGAGCATCTTGTTCAAGTTTCATCTTATCGTCATTGTCACTCATGTCTTCAACTACCTCCAGCTCCTTCTTCCCAAGTCAACCCTACCCCTTCTTCTAGAGCTAGCTCGAATTTCTCCTTCTTCCTGAAGTCTTCCCAGATCTCTCAGTTAAAACATTTTATTTTTCTACCTTAGATTTTGTTTCTTACTTTCTTGCCTACTTTTCATGTTATGCTTTGTATTAGAGATAGTTATATCCATTTTATGGATGGGAAAATTGAAACTGGTGAGGTTAGGTGATTTCGATGAACATCACAAGGCTTGCAGGTAGTAAAGGAATTGAACCAAACTGTTCCTTCATTGGAAGCTGTTGCAGACAATCTTAGGAAGATGATGTTTCCAGCCCAAAGTTTTCATTTGAGAGAAAGCCTAAGCTAGGCAGCCAGGATGAACTGTACCCCTGATCTCTCACCTCTTTCTTTGTACAGAGCCCAGGTATATGGTTGGGGTGATTCACGAGTGAGGGATGGTTATTGATTATGAATAATGAAGAGGAAAAAGCTCCTTGGACAGAAATCACATTTTACCACTGTTTTAAAACATCAGTGTGTCTTATTGGTAAACTTGTGTGGTAACCAAGTTAAGACTGAGTCAGAAGCTGCTTTGAAAAATAGATATACAGCCAATGAAGAGCTAATCTCATGAACCCTTTCCTGTAAAGAGACAGACAGTGAAGATCACAACCCTGAAACATCAGTGTTCCTTTAAAATACTGTCTCTCAAATCCGCATTTTTTTTTGTAATCCAAAGGCCCTCTTCAAGACTATACCTAAGGAAATTCAGCTAATGTTGGGAAAACAGCATGAAGAATATCTTTAGACATATAAAAGTAAATTAAAATGAACATTAAGAATGAGGAAAATCACAAAATGTTAGCCTGAGGATTGTGTGTGGAAGAATGATAGTTTCATGTTTTTATGCTGATGTATGGAGAACAGAATATAAGGTTGAAAGTAAAGAAATGGTGGGTAGGGGACAGGGAAAAATGGTTCAAGTAGGAACCAGGAAGGAATCAAGCTTTTTTCAGCACTACTGGTAGGAGATAGTTCCTTTCCCCAAAGAGTGACTCACTCACTAATTTTCTGTTGAGAAAAGTTGAAGTAGGAGAAAAAGTCAGAAGAAGTGTGACTTTTGTCCCCTCAGTATCCCCACTGCAGACTTTCAAAAGTAAAAGTCCCACAGCATTATTTGACTCACTATATTTTATTAATGGCTTTTCCTGCTTTCCCCAATCCCTGTTGGACAACAGCTTCTTCTAAGTAACAGTATCTTTCCTACCCTCTACTGAATACTATGGAGATTTGAAGGCAGCTGAGAATTTTGTGAACAGAGAAAGAATAGTGATAGATTTCTAGCTGAAGACAACGACTGAGGATTGTTAAAAACAAGTGTTTTCAAACCCAAAAGCCTCCCCAACATAATCACAGATCTAGAGGTGGAAAGAAACATAGAAGTCACTGAATCCATTCCTCTCATTGACAGATGAGGATTGATGTCCAGAGGAATTAAACAGCTTGCTCAAGGCCATTGACAGGTAGCAATCAGCCAAGCCATCATTCAGACTCAGGTTGTGAAAGTCATCCAGTCAGTCAATAAACATTCATAAAGCATCTACTATGCATTGGCACTGTGCCAAGTGCTGGGGACACAAAAAGAGGCAAAATCAACTCCAAGTTGAATGTTCTTTCTACTGTACCACACTGCTTACTCTGTCAATCAAACCTTCTCTGAAAACTCTCAGCTAAAATCTTTTTCCAGGTACCCCTGGAAGGAAGGAAGCATTTAGGAGGATTGATTTTTGCCATTTCATGCATCTCAGAAGGGAATCAAAGCAGCAATAGCTAATGCAGATTGAGTGAGTGACTATAAACTATTTGGCCGATAAGTCAAGTTCATCCCAGCTATTTGTTTTCATAAGAAAACAGAATGATATAGCTATACATCACCTTAGAACTCATTTAGTCCAGTCCCCTCATTTTAAAAAAGAAAAAAAATTAAAGCCCAGAGAGGGACAACAGAATGAGTTTGTGGTATTATTGGCCCTTGGACCCAAATATACTCATTCTCAGTCCAGTGCTCTCTCCACTAAACTACTACCCTCTCTTCTTCACTATGAGCCTCCTTGCCCTGAAATAGCCTACTGCTCCTATGGTCTACTCACCAGGGAATGTCTCAATATATCCCTCCCATTAGTGAGTTCCTCCTAAAATCTTATTTTGTGGAGGGGCCAGGCCATCTTACCTACATTCCCCTCTTGACCCTGTTCCTTAATTTCTCTGTACTTTTAAACCATACCTCTGCTGCTTGTATCTCTATACTTCCAAGGACTGGCTTTTCAGCTCCCTTTTATGCTTTGTCTACCTCCATTAGACTATAAGTCCTTTGACCGCAAGGATTATATTTTGTCTCCCCAGCACTTAGCACCATACCTGGCACTATAAATATGCTTGTTTTCTTCCTTCTTTGCTTCCTTCCTTTCCTCTTATTGTTTGATTAACTTTGTTTCACCATGTCATATGAAGTTATAGTGTGAACCAGTGAAAAAGGAAGTGAAAAGAGACAACATAGGTTCAGAGTCAATGCATATTATGGTTGAAATAAACAACAGAATTGGTAGCTAGAATGAATTTTATATTAATAAGTAAAATCAACGTGTGTTATGACTTGGATTAATGACTTTTTTTTAAAATTTCCTCTAATAGAGATTTGGTTTCATGTTAACCCAGAGGACAAGGATATGTTCATTCTTCAGATAGAGATATTGATTTAAGATGCATTTGGTTTTCTTCTATGAATTAATTCTGTGTATAAAACCTTACAAGTTCTTCAGCAAAATAGAATGACTTGCAAAATACACTGACAATTTTTTTTTTTATGTTTTCTATATTCCAGGTAAAATCTTTCATTCAAACAGCTCTTGAGGACTGACAATCTATTCACTCAGAAATACGGTGGTATTTTGTGTTAGATGCTACAAATACAATGGGCCACAAGTATATAACTCTTCCCTGGATTTCCATGAAGGTATAATATATTTACATGAACTATTTCAGGGTGTCCAGACAGCATTTAAAGTCCATAGTATCATCAAAGAGTTAATTAGAAAACCAGCCCATCATGATCTCCCTTTGAAAATATTTTAGTTTATCGTTAATAATAATATTTATATAGTACCTTACAATTTATAGAGAGTTTTCCTCATAACCACCCTGTGAGAGATATTATAAATATAATCATTCTCATTTTGCAACTGAGGAAGCTGAGGTTTAAAGAACTAAAGTGATTTTTCCAGAGATGGTTGGTAACTGGAAAAGCGAGTATTTGAACCTAGTTCTTCTGACTCCCAAGCTTCATGTTCTTTTCGCTACACCATACTGCTTAATAAACGAATTAAGGAAAGCTCTACCTTGTCAGGATTGGATCAGTATAAGGAAAAGCTTTTCCCCTACTTGGTCTTGGCAAATCAAGCAAATGCTGAACTTTGCACCCAATATACTGGGTGCAAATATATTGTCATTTTTATTGTCCTACAGTTCTACGGTCTTCAAGAGTCATAGAATTATTGATTGAGAGCTAGACAGGACCTTAGAGGCCATACAGTCCAAGCCTCTCACTTTCTGAGGAAACTAAGGCAGAGAGACTATGACTCATTTAAGGTAACAGGTAATATGCATCACAGACAGGACTTGAACCCAAGTCCTATGATCCTAGATGCAGTGCTCTTTCCTCAATGCCACACTTCTTCCTCCTGGACCCCCAGCAAACAAAAGTATCCAATCATCCCATGCTGTTACCCTCATTGATTTTATAAACGCTATATTTTCCTTTTATAGAAGAAAGATGGTACTGGAAATGTAAACACTAACAGCAAAGATATTAAAGACTGAAGAAATTGGTAATGTTTACTCTTTTGAGAGGAAGACTTAGAGGGACGTAGAAAAAGAGGCTAATAGAATCATAGAACAGGGAGAAAGTAAGAGATCATGTAACCCAACACCATAATTTTGCAGATGAAAGAAATGAGACCTAGAGAAGTTAAAACTTTGCCCAAGATCACCCAGCACATTAGTGGCAGATTAGGGACTTGAATAAAGCATTTGCCACTCAGACCAATGCTGTTTCCATTCTTCATAATTTTTATCTTCAAATATTTGAAAGACTGTCAGATAGGAAGCACATTTAGGGTTTTCCATTCGGAGGGGGAAAATAGGAGAAATGTGTGGAAATTATAGAGAACTAAATTTCAACTCAACATAAAACTTTCCAAAATTAAACCTTTCCAACAATAGAATGGAAAGCTTCTTGAAATAATGAGTTCCCCATTACTGTGGTCTTCAGATATTGAATGTTTCAGAGATAATATGGGGGGCAGGGAATTAATACTTCAGATGTGTTGGCTAGATGATCTTTGAGGTCCCTACCAACTTTAAAATTCTATTATTTTTACTGACTGGGACAATGTTAAGATAATTTGATTTTTAAAATGTTTTTATTTTGTAAACTCCAAGTTAGCTTCCCAATGCAGCATTTCCGACTGATCACACTTTTCTAATTATGTCTAGTTCTAAGATTACAAATTTTTTCTATTTAAAGATTGGGTGGGGGAGGATGGAGTGGGGGGAAGGAACTTCAATAAGATTCCATGGTAATGAAAGAGTTACTATAGGAGCACTAGAAAGTAGGTTTACTGTTCCTCACTCCTTCATCCCATGATTCGGTAACAGTGACATAACAAAGTAGAAGTTGATGTGACAGTTTCTCCAGCACTACCTTCAAAGTGGGGACACCACCAAATCAAACAATTTGTTCAGTAAAACTAGTGAAAAAACCGGATTAATGGATAGGGGTTTTGCATCTGCTGCCCCACCTGCTTTCACCCTTATGAAACAAGATGCTCATTACTTCTAAACTCACTACTATGCTGCCAAATAAAGCCTTGATTGACTCCACCTCCCTTAGCCTCCCCTCCCCTCTCCTCCGAATGCTTTCCTTCATAGAGGGCATTTAACCCTAATATCTAACCCTAAATTTGTTTCTAACCTTAAACTGTTTTTATTTCCTTCAAAGTCCTGACATCACTTGTGACATGAATATGGAGGGGCACTGTCAATAAAATCTCTGGGAGAGAAACTGTTAAAAATTAAATCTTCAGTTGGGATCATCGGCTCCCCTCTTCCTGCAACAAAAAATGTGATTGTGAAGAAAGGAGTTAGACACAGTGACCAGTTTAAAAACTTACCAGGTAAGTGGTTTTAATGGCTGAGCGCCATTGGTATAGAAAAAGGAAGAGGCTTCTTGGCTTATGATTTATTAAAAATGCATATTTTATTCTTCATCTCTAGTCTGTAACCCTCTCTTTCAAAATGTGGGAGATATGTCTCATCTGTCTTCTAAAGTCATTGTTGATCCCTGCTTTGAACAGAGATCTGAGGTCTTCTAAAGTTGTTTTTCCTTCGTCTTATTTTTATTGTCATTAAAAAAAATTGTTGCCCTGGTTCTGTTCATTTCATTCTGAATCAATCTGTATAAATTTATGTTAATTGATAGTCTAAAATAATTTCTTTCCTAATACCTTCTGCCCCTCTTTCCATCATCTTTATCTCCATTAATGTAGAAGCAAAAGGATTAAGGACTTTTAAGGGGTTTTTTTAAAAATTATTTTATGGGTTTCCATAGACAAGTAATTTTTTGTCAACTGCCCAACCTACTGCTAAACAGCATCTCAATGCTTAGCCTGGTCCTTGGATAGCAAACTGTTTCTCAAAAAGACCATAGTGATAGGATCAGAGCTAGAAAGAGCCTTAAAACTGACCTAGTCAAGTCAAGCCAGCAAGTATTCATTAAGAGAGGATCTCTTGTGTACCAAGCACTGTTCTAAGCCCTGGAGAAACAGAGTCAAAAAAAAATACTCTCTTTCAAAGAGTTATCTGTCTGATGGGGAAGGTAAACAACCAAACATAAATAAGGAATATACAGGATAAATTGGGGGTAGTCTCACAGGTAAGGGACTGCAAAGAAGTAAGGAAAGCTACAAAAGGTTTCTGTTAGAATGTCAGACTTTGGTTGTGACCTGAAGAAAACCAGGGAAGCCAGCAAGTGGAGATGAAGAAGGACAGCATTTCATGGATGGGGGACGGCCAATGAGAATACTCAAAGTTGGGAAAGGGCATGTCATGTTTGAGGAAAAATGAAGAAGCCAGTAGCCCTGGATTGCACAGTATGTGGGGGAGAGTAAGGTATAAGAATATTGGAAAGGTTGGAAGGGGACAAACTATGAAGAATTTTTAAAAAATTACTTTTATATTTAATAGTGGAAGTAATAAGAAGCCACTGCAGTTTATTGAACGGAAGAGTTACATGGTCAAATTGGTGCTGTAAGAAGATTAATTTCATAGCTGATTGGAGGGGGGAGATATTTGAAGCAAAGAGACTACCCATTGAGGTATAGGAATAGTCCAGGAATAAGGTGATGAAGACGTGCACCAAAGCGATAGCCATGTCAGAGGAGAGACAGGGGAATATAAGACAGATATTCCAAAGGTAGAAATGTCAGAACTTGGTAGCAGAATGGATATGGGCAGTGAGAGAGAGCAAGGAGTTGAGTATGGCACCTAGGTTATGAGCCTGAGAGACAGGAAGGATGATTATACCTTTGACAGTAACAGGGAGAAGAATGGGTTTAGGGGTAAAAAACAAGTTCAGTTTTAGACATAGTGAGTTTAAAATGTCTTCAAGATCTCTGGCTCAAGATGCCCAAATACAATTAGGGATATGAGACTGGGAGTCAGGAGAGGGAGTAGGGTTGGACACATAGATCTGAGAATCGTCTACATAATGATGATTACTGAATTCATGGGAGCTAAGGGAAAGGAAGAAAAAGGAACAGGAGGGGTAAGGGAAGGAGAGGAAAGAATAAAGGGAGAGAAGAGGAGGGAAGAGATTATGATTACCATTCATGCAATAGTCATGAAAAGGCAAGTGCAATATATGTCTACTCTGTCAATAACTTGTACATTCAAGTGATCAAACACTTTCCAAGTAAATTTTCCCAACCCAGAAACTGCTTTTAATATGTGTCCCACACTAATACTCATAAGCTGCTCTGGTGAATATCCTTTTTATTGAAAATCAAGCTGACCCGTAACCTGCAACAGATAAATATGTCACAAAACCATCTTATAAATCTTATTCTAATGAGTACAGGAACAGACAAACATCTTAACTTTGCTAAACAGACATTACTGAGATATTTGTGAACAAAAAGGCAGAAAATATATTGCTTTAAAATAAATTTTACCATAGAATCTAACATTTCCATTTCTTACATGGGTGAAGAATCAGTAAGGGAATAATAAAAATAAAAGGAAGACCAAGTATTTCTTCAAGGCTAAAAGTTTTTAAAGGAGTCCTGGGATGGAGGAAAAGAAAAAGTAAGATGTAGTGGTTCAAAATAAAAGGAGACGGAAAGTATGATGAATTGAACACAAGCAGAAATGGATATCACTCACAGTATCCCCAGATTCAAACTTACCTGAAATTTTTCTTACTCTCCTCTAAGCCAGTAAAGCACCTGTTGGAATAATAGACCCTCTATCTCAGCAGTTGTCTAATCTATTTCAATTCTCTTGTATTTTTCTGGTCTATATTTAGACACTGCCTTCTTCCCTTTCAGTCAACAGATCTGTCACCATGATACAGAGATCTATGAGAAAAAATTATCTCAAGTAGCAAGGAAGATTAGTAAGATCCACCCCTACCTTGGACTTTGGTTCTCCCCTCTGATATACTGAATCTTTTGTACACACTACTATTAGAATTTCTTTATCCTAGGCAAATGCAGTCCTACTCTCCCAAATAAATCATCTGGAGGGTTTGTTTTGCTTTTCAAAAGGGCTTGATAAGCAATCAAGGTAAATAGGGTAAAATCAAAGGTGTAACCAGCTAACTTGGGTTTTACTCTAAGGTATCAAAATTTAGATGGTACACAATTTTAAAAAATCAATATTATGTAATTTTAAAATGTTACCTTTGCATTTTGACACAATATTCACTCTTTCAAAGTAGTTAGCAAGAAAAATTGCTTAAACTAGGAAGTTGCCAAATGACTCACTTCTTCCTCAATTACTTCATGTTGAATAAACTTCTCCCTAGGTCCCTACTCCTCTCTTAGAGAAGTCTCCACTTACTGGCCTGAAAGTGCTTCAGAGTCTCTGCCTCCCCTCAGATCTGGTTTAGGGGTCTCTGTCATTTATACCACCCCTGTTTATTTCACAGCATGTCCAGTGCTATTTGCTCAATGTATCAGAAAGCTCTGAATAAATATAAAACAGAATAGAGAACCCAAAAATTACAGATCACAGGAATCTTAAGAGAATTCCACTCAAATTATCAATGGCCAGAATAAGCTTTCTACTAAGAAGCCTCAAGCCAATTTTTCATATGATCTGGCTACTCCACCATGCTTCCTTAGATAACAAAATTGGATGTGTCCCTATGCCACATAAGGCAGTTATCCAACTTCCAATCCTCCCCTTCCATTTTCGAGGTTAGGTCAGAAGACACCAAAAGAGCCCAATGAACATTTTATATTTCTACTAGTCCCACTGCTGGCTCCAATTCTCTGGAGGAATTTATAGCCTTAATCACCTCAGAAAACTTCCTACAGGTTAATAACCAATAACAGAAGTAATAGGATCACAGATTTAGAGCTGGAAGAGATCATAGAGGTCATCTAATTCAACTGTCATTTTACAGATTTGGAAACTAAGGTCTAAGATCACATAGTGGCAGAGCTGAGAACCTAGGTTCTTTGAAACCAAAAGCAACACTTGCCACTATGCCATAATGCACTATGTACAGTAATGGATAAATGTGGGTTTCCAACAATGAGAAAAGGGCCACTTCCTCAAGATGCTCATATGAGTAAAGAAAACATCAATTAAGAATGGATCTGAACTGTTTCTGTGAATGTTCTCTTCATCAGGCCCAGAATTATTTTTTCACAAAGATAGTGTAGCCTGTCCACTGAAATGGTTTACCAGGGTGTGGCCACTGCACATGTTATAGCTTCTGGGAGCCACAGGTGAGAGGTGGAACAGGTGGACACCAAAGGTGCAAAGCAGCCCTGAAAAGGGCTCAGCTGCCTTCACACCAGAGGTACTAGTCTTCCCTGAACACATCCAACACCCCTCATAAAGATAGAATATGATTTACTCATCATTTTGTACTATCTTCAAATCAAAAGGGCACTTTGCAGGTTGGTAACAGCTTAGGCCTTATATATTTCATCAATGCTAACTTACAGCAAGGGCCCCTAATACTTTCGGAAAACCTAATTAAGGAATCAGTCACTGATGGAAACAAGAAATTATTGTAGAAGGAAAAAGACACATAATAAAAGATGATTTCATTACTGTGGGTTTGCTGTTTGGCTGACTGGACATATGAAGCCTACCCATGAACTGAGAACACATAAGAAACTATAGATGGATGGGATTATTTTTTCTGTGTGAGGTGCTATGTGGGAATGACTGAGCCTCTTTATATAATCCCAAGTGTCAACTATTAGTTGCCAAGCTGGATGGGTTTTCCGCTTCATCGATTTCATTGCTATGGAAAGTAAAAATTAATCATTGGCTTGTGACTGATTAAAATATAAATCAAAAGTGCAGCAATGAGAGAGCAAAAAAAGAGATTCATTAGGCTATTATACACACTGCATTTTCCTGCTAAGTATCTAGAAAAAACGTGGAGAAAGATTTGTGGTCTATGATGAAGAAAGGCAATTTATCATCATCATCATCATCATCATCATCATCATCATCATCATCATCATCGTCATTATTTTTAACCTGCAATTTACCATATGGAAGAATAGGTTTGATTGGGGAGTTTAGGGAATGCTTTTAGGAGTAAGGCCATTGATTGTTGATAATTTCTTCAGTATACATATGCCCTTGTGGTTCATGTGTTCCCCTAAGAGAGGGAGGGAGGGGACAATGAAGAAGTGGTCACATGGATAGTGTGCATGGTGCCAAGACATGGCCTGGACAAAGATGCATCAAAAAGACTGGTTATTGCATGATGTGGTTCATAAATCTACAAATGACTGAGTCAGAAGGAACAGATGAAGTATGGAGTCAGAGATAGAAAAAAGAGAGGAGATAACAGTAAAAGGATGCAGTGAAGGGAAGTAAAGATGTCAGATGCAGTCAAATCAACTACAATCAAGGGGGATTAGAGGAGAGCAGCTTAGATAATGAACTTAATGTCCATCATTTTCTATAGGACAATAATGGACAGTGATGTCAGTCCAGAAATCTGGCTCTTCATACCACTTGCATACATGTGTCAGTTTACCATTTCCTTATAATTACTGAATTCTCAGTAAACCTCCATTTCTGTTCAGACTTCTGAAGAGGATGATGGTGATGGCAATGAAGACTTGGGAGAATAAAATAGTGAGAAAGTTGTGAAAACATCATAGTCCTGGTGTTTGTGGGCCTGCCAACTCAGTATGGGATCAGAATGACAGAATGTTATGGGACAAATCTCCCGTTGGGATCTTCATGACTCCTGGGAAATGATAGGGTCAAAGGATCATAGATTTAGAGCCAGAAGGGAACTTGGAGACCATCAGGTCCAACACCTTTTTTTTTTAGATGTAAAAACTAAGGATGGGAGAAGTTAAGTGACTTATCCAAAGTCACTCAGCTAGTATGAAGCAGGATTTGAACTCATTCTTCTTAAATCCAAGTCTAGCATTCTGCTAATATGCCACCTAGCTACAATTTCCATAAATGTATTCTTACACACTCCTACAGATCATACCTCAGTCTATGTAGGACATAGAAAGTACACATTTCTTCCTGCTACACACATACACACATATATACACACACACACAGAGTAATCCAAAATTGGGGGAGTGATGGGCATCCCAGACTCAGAGATAGTAAAATTTGACTTGTGAAGCACAAGGACAAACACCTCCATTTCCTTCTCAGTTTGTCTTTTTACAAAATGGAAAGTTAAATTGTGTTATTATTGCAACCTTAGTTAAAGGCAGCTGTCTCTATACCTTAAGTACCCTTGACATTTTATGAGCATTTCCTCTCAGCTCATTCAAGGGATAAATGATCAAGGTACTCTTCTGTTAATAACTGCAGTCTAAATCAGCTATACTCTTTTAGGCTCAAATGAAAAGAACATTAGATTAAAACCTAGAAGCGTTGGGTACACGTAGTGGCCCTGACGCTTACTAATCAAAGTTTTTTTTTTCCACCAGTTTTTCAGTTATGTCTGATTCTTCATGACTCCATTTGGGTTCTCTTGGCAAAGATACTGGAGTGGTTTGCCATTTCCTTCTCCAGCTTATTTTACAAATAAGGAAACTGAGGCAAATTGGGTTAAGTGACTTGCCTCGGGTCACAAAGCTAGTAAGTGTCTGAGATTTGAATTCTAGAGGCCCAGCACTCTAACCACTGCACCACCTAGCTGTCCTTACTAAGTATATAACATCCATCAAATGACCTCTTTTCTGAGACTCAGTCTCCTAATGTGTAAAACAGAAAAAAGAGTAATTCTTACTTTTCTTACCTCACAAGGTTGTGGTGAGGATCAAATACACAGATGTACATGAAAGTGCTTTGCAAGCTGTAAACTATTATGATATATGTGTGTGCATATATGTGTGTAGATAGATATGTAATGAGTTAAATCAATTTTTCAAAAAATTTCAGGACCCCAACATGATCAAATAATTGTATCTTTCCCAAATGAACATCTAGCTCAAAAGAGCCCAACTAGGAATCAGAAGGGCAGAAAGAGGAGGATACCCAGATCATCAAGTTTTTCATTAAGTAACTAAGAGGAGAAAGGTAACTCAATTACTTAAAAAAACAGCTGGAGGCCCATTCAGACCTGTATATCTCAACTCAGCAGCCAACAGAGCTCAGTGGAGTTGTTTTGGTTACAAAGCACTCATGTGGATGAAGCCCTGAATTCCCAAAATTAGTCTACACAAATGGAACTGAGTTGGCTGGTACTAGCATAGAGTTTATCCTTCCCTCAATTGTCATTCACTACCCCTAGAGGAAAAATGACATGTGAAGGGTGACAATAGTATTTCTTGATTACTTGTAGAATTATATACCTGTCTCAGGCTTGAATCTATTCCTCATATACCATTTTGAAGCAGTTGTATTGATATAGTCGCAATCAATCAAGAAACATTCATTAAAAGATTACTACGTACTAGGTACTTCTCTAGACACTAGGAATGCCTAGCATGGAAGAGATGAAATACTCCTTACTTTTAAGGAGCTCTCTGAATTGGTGAATGCCTTGCCAGGATTGCCATTTCATGTCAGGCCCCAGCCATGCAGCTCCCTTCATTCCATGTTCAACTCAGTCTCCTAACTATGTCACCTCAGCAGCAGCCTTGAGTACCCTCCTCTTGCTACTTTCTAGCTTTACTTTGTTATATTTTCCTCTATTAGAATGTAAGCAGCTTTAAATAGGAACTCTTTTTTTTTTCTTGTACCTGTATCCCCAGCAATAAGCATATATGCCTGGCATATAGTAAGCTCTTAATAAATGTTTTGTCCACCCATCTTCCCATTCTAACAGAGGACATTCCCTGTAAATACATAAGTTTATATAGAATAATGCACATATATAACATGAATTATACCATATACAAAAGTATGTATATAAGTATTACATATATAATGTATTTAACATGGATATTATGCATATATCTATATATTTATTATAACATAAATCTGTAAATATGCATTTTACTATATTACTATATTAAATATATATTTCATTATATGGAATTATATTTAAATCTAAATTTAAGTATATACATATATGTATGTATGTGTGTGTATACACACACACACACATATACACACACATACACTATAAAATGAATACAAAGTAGTTGTGCTTCTAGTGTTAACATTCTATAATTACAATAAGATTTTTTGTATTTATTTATCTGTGTACATCTTATAATATCCCGGAAGAATATAAGCTCCTTGAAGATTTTGCAACCCAGCACCTAACACAGTAGGCTTTTAAAAATGCTTTTTTGAGTTGAAAAAAATACCAAGAGAACAAGTGCTTCTTTTGTTGCTGTTTTTTCCTAGTAGTGATCTCACCTTTTCAAGAATGATATTTCCCCAGTGATTGCATGTGGCTGCAAATTTTGGAACATTCTAAAGACTTATAATTGTCAGTGACCCAATGGGCAACAGAAAGACATATGGTGGATATAAGTAGGCTGCAGCAGATTACCAATGATGACTCAGATTCAAAAAGTACATGAAAGATATTCATGAGATCAATGATCAGAAAAAGATATAGGCTGATCATTTGAGAGTAAGGAATAATAGAACAGTATTCATTCTACACTGTTAGTCACAGAATGTTAAACTGGAAGAAAGCCTCCATTGGTTAGAGCTAAGTAGGAACCAGGATGTTCTCCCCCATTAAAACAAAAGCATTTTAAGGGTAGGGACTTTAGTTCACATTTTTTTTTTGTATCCCCAGCACCTACCACGGTAACTGGTACATGGTAGATGTGAAATAAATACTTGTCCATTGATTTGCATGAATCACATAGGATAAGGAGGCATGAATGAATTTCATTTTGCACCATTGAGGGAAATTCTCCAAATCAAGGAGATCATAGATCAATGTCAATATTGAAGTATGGATGTGTGCTATATGAAGTACATGTGGGCCTTCTTTGGATGAGTAATGTGTATTTGAAAATTAGTTCATCAGGTATATAGCCAGTGGCCATGAAATAGAGAGACAGTTGCCCCTTTGGAGACTGGGGCTGGCCTCATTCAAAAAATTCAACATTTCCTAAGTTAATACTATGTACAAGGCATCATGCTAGACACTAAGAATGACATAGACACTGCCCTCATGAGACTTACCATCATTTAGAAAAAATGCATTCCTCACAACAACCCTGAAATACAGGCAGTAAAAGAATTATTGTCCTCATTTTACAGATACGCAAACCAAGGCTCAGAGAAGTTAAACAAGCCTGCCCTGGCTATAGTAAGTGACTGAGCCAGGACCAAAGCCCAGGTTCCTTGGCTCCAGGTCCAGTGTTCTTTCTGCCCAATTGTGGATCTATTGCCTACTCATCTTTCAATTAAATTCAACAAGCATGTATTAAGCACCTGTTACCCTGAGATGGGCAAGGCACTAATGCTAGGGCCTGAGAGTACAAAGGGGGAAAAAAAGTTGTTCCTGCCTTCTAGGAGCTTACATTCTTATGTTTTGCTGGGGCTGGTAGACACATACCTATGGAGTTATGTGAAGAAAAGATAATTTGAGCAGAGATTACAAACTATTAACCAATCAGAATACTGCTGTAGAAGCTGGCATCTAAGCTGAACATTGACAGAAGCCAAGCATTCTAAGAGGCCCAGGTGAAGAGGTACTACAATTCTGGCATTCAGGAGAGCCACACAGAGTCAGATGGTGGAACAAAGACTTTGGAATCTAGAAAGTTGGTCACTTTAGCTGAAATTGCAATTGTATGATGAGGAGTTAGACTAAATAAGTCTCTAAGAGCCAGATGAGAAAAGCTCTATTTGCAATCCTCAGGAATTTGTATTAGAGGTAATAAGGAGCCACAGACAAATTTTTGAGTAGGGGAGGGACACGGTCAGACCTGTATTTAGGAAGATTTTGGCTACTGTTTGGATATCGGAGACATTAGTCACTGTAATAAAATGGATCAATTAGGAGGTTATTTTTAATTGTCTAGTGGAAAAAGTGGTAAAGGCCTGAACTACCATGGTAGACATGTGAGTCCAAAGAACAGGAGAGGTAAAAGAAGTAATGATGAGATAGAATTACAAGATTCCATGTTTGATTGAATAGGGAGGCATAAGATTGCATAATGACAGACAATGCTACAAGGCTGTAATTGAAAATGTCTGGTACTAATCATTAAGGAGGATAGAAGCTAAAGATATTCAATACTTCCTCAGTAATTTAAGCATCAGTCTTTTCCTCATAATACCTTCTCCATAGACTCAAATCATAGCTTCTCTATAAGGTATGATGATCTCCAAGAGTTTTGTATGAATGTGTGTGTGTGTGTACACAACCTTATATATGCACACACAAATGTATCACATGTATTCATATGCATGTATGCATGTTCATATGTGTATATGTGCATGGGTTGCAGGTTGCAAACATATATACATAAATACCACAAGCAGCCCACATATATGTAAAGTGGCGATGGCATACATGTGTACATGTGTAAGCATGGGTGTGCATGCATGGGTATAATCTACAAGCATAAATATGCACCATGTCCATACATGTACATGTGTGTAACAACCATGTATATGTACACATGTAAGTATGGGCATGCAAGTATGAACATGTATGCCATGTATGTGCTCATATATAATACTATAGACTAGGATGTGTGTATATGTATATGTATATGTATTACACACACACACATATACGCACACATTGCATTGTATATTGCATACACACAGGCATATAAACACATAAGTGGATTTTGTATAGAATAATATGCCCATTTGATTTTCAGCAGTCTAGTGATTAGCTTGAAGAAAGCAATTCTAATAGAACCCACAAGAAGGATTCATTTGAAAGGAAGAGAGAAAAGCCTTGATCTTCTCCCTACCCTCTTTGACCAAATGGTGACCTTGTGCTATATAAATGTTACTTATTATTATGGACTTTCTCTGGTTGGAGGATTCAGATTTTTTATCAGTATCCTAAAAGCAGTACTTCACTGGGCAACAAACAAGACTCAAAGATGAAAGGCAGTTTCAGGATTCTACAAGAAGCCCTGCAGAAAGCTATACCACAGCTAAGGAAAACTTGATATGGGCCCCAAAATGAGAGGCGAAAAGGACTTCTAGAAAAAGGATATGTAGGAGCTGCATTTCCCCACCACCACCACCACCACCACACATACACACACACACACACACACACACACACACACACTGTTCCATATGTTCTGATCTTGAACTTACTTCTTCTCATATTAGTAGCAGAGTGCGTCACGGACTTTTGGTGTATGTGTGTATGTGGTTGAGGGGAGGGATGCCTTGTCCCCACTGTTATTAATATACCTCCTTAGTAAATACCCCTTTCTAAAAGCTAATTAAGTCTGGCTGACTGTTTTCTATTGATAATCAGTAAGAGGAAGCCTTCCAGTGGAGGCTTGTGAGGGATAGCATTAGAAGGACACCAGAACCCCTCAGTACTATACCTACTAGCTTGAGGGGGAAACGTCATTGCTCTCAGGAGAACTGCCTTACCAATGCAAATATGAGCTGAGATAGTAGCTCAAGAGTACAGAGGATCACAGATGTAGGACTAAAACAGTCCTGAAAGGCCACTGAGTCCAACTCCCTCTTTTTACCGAATGAGGAAACTAAGGTCCAAGGAATACTAATTTCCTTGCCTTTTGAAGGTCACAGCTGTTATATTCTTGAGGTCAGATTTGAAAACAACTCTTCCAGACTCCAAGTCCAGTGCTCTATCCACTACACTCTAGTCTGTATCCCCAAGGGCCATTCCTGACTGCTTATGGAAGATTTCTATCTCCAAAGAGACTCCACAGATCTTTATGTATCTTTAGGGTAGTGCTAGTTAGCTGGGAATATAACCTGAATTTAACAGATCTCAGTGGGGCTTAACGATATCTAGGCCTGGGTAATGTCAACCTGGCACTTTCATTTCCAACAAGAAAGGGGAAAGACTTTTGGCTTCCATCTGGAGGGCAGACCATGGACAAGAGAATGAAAATTAGATCTTTCTATGAGGTAAAACTTCTTGACAACTAAATGTTTGTAAAAATGGAATACATTACCTTCAGAGACAGTGAGTGCTCATCTCTGAAGGTCAATCAATCAGTTAATAAGCATTTGTTAAATGCCTATTTGTAAGGCACCAGGAACACAAAGACAAAGATGGATCAGTTCCTTCTCTCAAGGAGCTTAAATCCTACTAAGCCTTCAGTCAGAGGTTGGATGGCCACTCAACAGTAATGCCTCAGAGGGGATTTTTTCTTCAGGGAGAGATTCAACTAGGCACTAGGTGGCAGAGTGTATAGAATACTGGGTCTGGAGTCAGGAAGACCGAAGTTTGAATTTGGCCTCAGCTATGTGATCCTGAGCAAGTAATTTAACCCTGTTTGCCTTAGTTTCTTCAGCTTTGAAATGAGCTGGAGAAAGAAATGGAAAATCACTCCAGTATCTTTGCCAGGAAAACCTCAAATGAGACCACAAAAAGTCACACATGATTAAAATGAGTGAACAACAAAGAGGTCCAACTGGATAAGGACTCCAAAGTCCTGCAGATGCTGAGATTCTATGAGTCTGTGATTCATGAGTAAAGGTTGGTGCCACTGAAAGTCAAGATTTGTTACAAATACTGAAGAAAGCTAGACATAAACCTAAAAGTCACTGTCATAGGGCTACCTAAGAGGTTTAGTTTAGGCAGGTAAGATGTTGGTCAACCAGAATCCCCTCTCACAAAGGCATAGGTTAGGGGTAAAGAACATTATGGTAGAAGGGAAATTGGAGACAACTCCCTGGGTACCACTAGGAGATATGGGACAAGGACAAGCAGAAGTATTGTCACTAAGTTGTGTTAAAAAAAAAAAGAGACATCATTTTTACCAGGAATGCAGGGTTGGTTCAATATTAGGAAAGCTATCAGCATATTGAGCATATTAACACCAAACCAACAGAAACCACATGATCATCTCAATAGATGCAGAAAAAGCTTTTGACAAAATACAACACCCATTACTATTAAAAACACTAGAAAGCATAATTACAAATGGAGTCTTCCTTAAAATAATAAATAGCATTATCTAAAACCTTCAGCAAGCATTATATGTAATGGGGACAGGCTAGAAGCATTTCCAATAAGATTGGGGTGAAACAAGGATGTCCATTATCACCACTGTTATTCAATATTGTGCTGGAAACATTAGCTTTAGCAATAAGAGAAGAAAAAGAAATGGAAGGCATTAGAATAGGCAAAGAAGAAACAAAGCTATCACTCTTTGCAGGTGACATGATGATATACTTAGAGAATCTTAGAGAATCTAGTAAAAAAAACTACTTGAAATAATAAACAACTTTAGCAAAGTTGCAGGCTATAAAATAAACCCACATAAATCATCAGCATTTCTATATATTACCAACAAAGCCCAACAGCAAGAGATAGAAAGAGAAATCCCATTTAAACTTACCGTAGACATTATAAAATATTTAGGAGTCTACCTCCAAACAAACCCAGGAACTCTATGAACACAATTACAAAACACTTTTCACACAAATAAAATCAGATCTAAATAATTGGAAAAACATCAGTTGCTCATGGGTAGGCCGAGCTAATATAATAAAAATGACAATCCTACCTAAGCTAATTTACTTATTCAGTGCCATACCAATCAAACTACCAAAAAATTATTTTATAGAGTTAGAAAAAATAATAACAAGATTCATTTGGAAAACAAAAGGTCCAGAATATCAAAGGAACTAATGAAAAGAAATGCAGGGGAAGGTGGCCTAGCAATTCCAAGATCTTAAATTGTATTATAAAGCAGCAATCATCAAAACTGCTTGGTACTGGCTAAGAAATAGAGTGGTGGATCAGTGGAATAGGTTAAATATGCAAGACACAGTAGTCAATGACTATAGTAATCTATTATTTGATAAACCCAAAGACCCCAGCTTCTGGGATAAGAACCCACTCTTTGAAAAAAACTGCTGGGAAAACTGGAAAAGAGTATGGCAGAAACTAGGCATAGACCCAAATCTCACACCATATACCAAAATAAAGTCAAAATGGGTTCATGACTTAGATATAAAGGCTGATACATAAGAAACTGGGAGAACAAGGAATAGTTTACCTATCAGATCTATGGAGAACAGAAGAATTCATGACCAAACAGGAGATAGAGAACATTATGAAAAGCAAAATGGATAATTTTGATTACATTAAATTGAAAAGTTTTTGCACAAACAAAGCCAATGCAACTAAGATTAGAAGGAAGGTAGAAAATTGGGAAAGAATTTTTACAACCAGTCTCTCTGATAAAGGCCTCATTTCTAAAATATATAGAGAATTAAGACAAATTTATAAGAATACAAGCCATTCCCCAATTGATAAATGGTCAAAGGATATGAACAGACAGTTCTCAGATGAAGAAATTAAAGCCATCTATAGTCATATGAAAAAATGCTCTAAATCATTATTGATTAGAGAAATGCAAATCAAAACAACTCTGAGGTACCACATCACACCTATCAGATTGGCCAACATGACAAAACAGGAAAATGATAAATGTTGGAGAAGATGTGGGAAAATTGGAACACTAATGCATTGTTGGTGGAGTTGTGAAATGATCCAACCATTTTGGAGAACAATTTGGAACTATGCCCAAAGGGCTATAAAATGTGCATACCCTTTGATCCAGCAATAGCACTTCTAGGGCTATATCCCAAAGAGATAAACAAATGGGAAAAGGACCCACATGTACAAAAATATTCATAGCAGCTCTTTTTGGGAATTGGAAATTGAGAGGATGCCCATCAGTTGGGGAATGGCTGAGCAAGCTGTGTTATATTAATGTAATGGAATACTATTGTGCTATAAGAAATGATGAACAGGCTGACTTCAGAAAAACCTGGAAAGACTTGTATGGTCTGATGCTGAGTGAAGTGAGCAGAACCAAGAGGACTTTGTACACAGTAACAGCCACAATTGCGCAATGACTAATATTGTTAAACTAACCCTTCTCAGCATTACAAGGATCTAAGACATCTCCAGAGGCCTGTGATGGAAAATGCTATCCACATCCAAAGAAAGAACTATGGAAGTTGAATCGCTATCATTTTTTTTCCTTCTGTTGAGTTTTGTTTCTCTTTCTGATGGTTCCTCCTATTGGTTTTAATTTTTACTTACAACTTCACTAATGTGAAAATATGTTTAATAGGAATGCAAATGTATATCTATATCAGATTGTATGCTGTCTTGGGGAGGGTGGTGGGGAGGAAGGGGGAGAAAAATTTTACACTCAAAAACACATGGAAGTAATTGTTGATAAATCAAAATAAATTAATAAATTTTTTTTAAAAAACCAGAGACATCAAATCACATACAGAGGAAGGGGAGTTAGAGTAATGACAGGTTACAGAGCTGAGATTAAACAAACCAAGGTTGAGCATATTTGAAATGGACTGTTCATTTTCCTTATCTTGACCAGCCATGAAGTCCACATGTCATGATTTATCTATACTCATAGTTGCAGGGGTAGATTTGTATCTCTGTGCACTGGGGTAGCAGTCCCTAACAGCCATTTTCTAAAATCACCATAATCCTTAGAAATGTTAACTGGCCTAAATGGTCAGGGAAATAAAGAAGTCTGCCTTGGTCTCAAGAGAATAAGGCAGCAGGCTGAATGGAAATCAGAAGAATATCTTCAAAGAGATTGAACCTATTTTGCATTTTCATTCTACTGACTCTTCATTTTGATTTCCATGGGAATCTGAGCTTGTGGAGAATCTCGGAGGCTAAGTGGAAATGAGAAGAAAAGAATCAACTGTTAAATTTATTTTTTCAGCTGTATTCAGAGATGATGTCTGCACAATCCATCAGCTTGGTGGTAAATGGGCCAAGATGGCTGAAACAACCAGATTCTGGCAACACTGAAACAATTATAGCTACCCTTTTAATAACACGGTTGGATCAACTGTGCAGTAAGCTGAGGAACTGTTTAACCATCTGCTATTTCAATAAAATAAAGGGGGACAGACAGGTCAAGGTAGTTGTGCTATAAAAATGCAGGCTGAATGCATGTCTCATAGAGTTTTTTGTTCTCTTAAGTTTAGATGAGTTAACAAGGTAATGAGAGTTTGTACCAAAAATATTAATAATAATTTGTATTTGTATAAGCAGCTAAGTGGTATACTGGGCCTGGAATCAGGAAGTTTGTTGTTGCTAAGTCATTTCAGTCGCATCCAGCTCTCCATGATGTCATTTGGGTTTTCCTTGCCATAGACACTGGAGTGGCTTGCCATTTCCTTCTCCAGCTCGTTTCATAGATGAGGTACTGAAGCAAACAGAGTTAAGTGACTTGCCAGAGTCACGCAGCTACAGAAGTATCTGACACCAAATTTGAACTCAGATCCTCCTGACTCCAGAGCCAGTGTTCTATCCACTGTACCACCTAGCTGCCCCAGAGTCAAGAATACAAAAGTTCAAATCCAGCCTCAAACACTTACTACTTGTGTGACCCTAAACAAGCCACTTAATCTTTGTTTGCCTCAGTTTCCTCATATGTATAATGGGGATAATAATTGAACCCATCTCCCAGTGTTATGACAATAAAATGTCCTTTGCAAAATTAAAAGTGCTATATAAAGTTTTCTATTATTATAATAATTTACAAATACTTCATGACAAAAATAATCATAAAAATTGACCTTTTGATAGTATTTTCAAGTTTTCAGGTATTTTATATATTGAATCTCACTATTTGTATGTACCACAAGAATTGCAATACTCATCTAACAGATAAGAAAACTGAGGTTAAGGTTAAGACTTGCCCATGGGAAAATAGTAAATGGAATTGGCAGAATTTGAACTCAGCTTTCCTGACTCTAAGATCAGTCCTCTAGCCATTATGAAAGTCAAGTCAACAAACATTTATTAAGCACCTACTATGTGTCAAGCCCTGTGGTAAACACTGAGGATACAAAGAAAGGTAAAAATGGTTCTTGTCCTCAAGGACCTCACAGAATAAAATAAAACTATACATATTACCATTATGTAAGCTGTTTTAGAGAGCTAATCCACAGGCCTAGAGAACCAATGAAAAATAACTCTTGAAATTCACTGGTTAAGGGGTATGAAAAGAGAAGTAGAAGCCAGCAGAAAAAAAGATGAAAGCCAGTAGTAAAGGTCGATGATAAAAATGAAAATGTTGCCAGCCAAATGCACTAAAAGCATGCTACAAAACTAAAATAGAGTATAATATAGAATGATATAGACCAAACATAGTGTAAAGCATTTACCCTTCCCTTCCCCCAACCCAAGATTTTTTAGTTACTGAAGCAAATAAAAGAGCCTCATTTATGAGCTGTCTGATCCATGATACAGACTCTAAGGGCTGTGAAGCTATAGTGTATATACTGCACAGCCTACAGATTTTTGTAATCACCTTATAAGGCTGGGCAATCTGAGATTTTCCTGCATTGAAACAGATCAGATTTGCAAGGCACACCCTATGCCAAGGGTAGGTAACTAAGATGCTCCTTAGCTGAAGTGAATGATCTGTGCTAACTCATCTCATTAAAACAAACAGAGTTTATAAGCATATCTACTCCACTAAAGTCCTACTCTGATATTTCATCATGGTGCAGTGGTTACCCTTGATCCTTCGAGGCTATGCCAGAGGAGTAAAACGTTTGGCAGTTTCAACCAAACTGAGAAGGCTTGGATCTTATGTTTCTGTTTACTCCAGCTCTGGAACTGACATTCTGAAGGTACCCTCTGATCCCTGTGTACTCTCCCTCTGATTGGATGGCTCCTCCCAGAACCTCTATTTAAGGAGAGCTCCCAGATTATCCAGCTCGAATTCCTCTGCTGGCTACTCTCTGGACTCCCTTAACCATATTCCTACACTGGGTACCTTTGTAGCTCCTCTTCCCCTTTTCAGCTTCCTTGTATGTGTTATCTGCCTTCATTAAAATGTAATTTCCTTGAGGGCAGGGACTGGCCTTCTTTCTACTTAGATTTATATTCCTAGCACTTAGCTCAGCACTATATACAGTAAACTGACTTTTTCCCAAAGACCAAGCTGCTAAATTAAAAGAGGCTCATTACAAGATTGACCACAAGATTATGAGTTTCTATAGCCAAGACAAACTCTTAAGAACATTGAAACAGTAGTGTAACAGAGTGGAAAAAACCCTAGATTTGGGGTCAAATGGCCTGAGTTAGAATATGGACTCTGCTACTTAATATTTATGGTGCCTTAGGCAAGTCATTTCACCTCTCTGGGCCTCAGTTTCCCCATTTCTAAAATGAGAGGATTTGACTAGATAGCCTCGAAGGTCCTTTCATTCTGTAGAATTATAATAATTCATCTACTAAATCTTAGAAGGACTGTGACATATGTTGGTGGAGAAGGGACACCCACAGCAACAAAAATACAGGTTCATAAAGAAAGTACACGTGTGTTTGTGCATGTGTGTATGTGTGTGTACACCCACGTATACACATATATGTACACACATGTGTGTGTATATATAAGCAGCTCTTTAAAAAGATATATTTAGTTCCTTTCACTTTAAAGGTATTATGTCTAGAACTCTAGTAGCTAATTCTTATAGCTACCACTACAAGCACAGGGCTTGTTAGGACAGCATGAATCTTCTGAGTAAGCTCTTCTAAGCATGGATAAAATAAATATGTAATGATTGATGTACATGATGCAATTGATACTGTTCATTATAAAGAAAAATACCAGCCAAAACATAAATGAATATATCAGTTGAGGAATAGCTAAGCAAGTTGTGATATATGAATGCCACAAAATATTACTGTATTGGAAGAAGTGAGGAATGTGATGAATACCGACCAGCACTGTAAACACAGAAACTGACACAAAGTGAACTAAGCAGACCAGGGAAACAAAATATCCAATGACTATAACAATAACAACAAAACAACATCAACTCAGTGCTGGAAAACTACAGTGACCAAGCGTGAATCCAAAGAAGGGATATAAGAAGGCATCTGGTCCGTTTCTTTGCAAAAGTCCAGTAGGGGGCTCTGAGTATGGTCTCATCACCCCCTGACGAATATGTCAGACTTTCTTTTTTTTTAATTTTGGTTAATGTCACTAAATGAACTTTTCTGCCTTTTTAAAAAATGTTTTGTTCTGATAGCTTTCTAGAGAAGGGGAAGAAATACTGAGAAATGTAGGTAAGTAAGCAATGTAAAAAAGTATATCAATAAAAAAGTATTAAAGTAACAATAACTTTGACTTATCTCTAACTGCATTGGCATAGTAATTTTAAAAAATAAAATATAATTTGTTGCATGTTATATCTAGCAGATCACATATCTAAGGGGAAGATTGATGGATTTTTTTTGCCAGAGTGGTAGAAAGACACCATTGCAAAACATATACTCACAATAGCTGTTCACCTATGTCCAAAACCTGACTCAACCCTGAATTCTCTATTTCTCCTTCCCTTTCTGGTACTCCTTGCTCCCATTCATCTATGTCCACTGAAAAGATGGTTCTTCTACTCAGATACTTGCCACCTCATTGCTGTACTCATTTTGGACTTATAAACACTGCTGAACTCACATCTTAGTTCCTTCATTCCTGTCTGGTTGGATGCCCCTAATACAGGACAAGTGTTTCTGGACTTTACTCTTCTTTACCTTTTCTCAGTTTCCTCATCTTTTTTTCTCTCCTGCCCCAAAGGAATGGCAAGGGTGATAGGAGCTTGTGGAAAAATTTTGCAGGGCGAGGCCCAATGCCATCTGCATAAAATATTTTAAGTGGTACACACACACAGAGGCATAACTTGCATAAAACAATGACTGTGGCTGGTTTGCATGTGACCAGATTTTCTTGAAAGAATTTCTCTTACTAGGAACACTTTGTTTTCTAACTCTTGGTATAGTCAGTGGATAGAGGATCAGGCTTGGAGTCAGAAAAACCTAAGTTCAAATCTGCCCTCAGACACTTACTAGCGGGACAAGTCACTTAACCTCAATTTGCCTCAGTTCCTCATCTGTAAAATGGGGGTCACACTGCAGAAGGAAATGGCAAGCCACTCCAGTATTTTTGCCAAGAAAACCTCTTAGAGTCAGACATGATTGAAAAACTGAACAAAAACAATAGAATGGAATCTAACCTCAACTTCTTCTATTTGAATTGTCTTTGGAATATTCTGGAGATCACCTGGCAGGATAAGGTAATGGACACTGAAGTCCTTTCCTGAGCTGAACTACCAAGCATTCAAATCTACTGCAGGAAGTGCAACTCCAATGGGCTGGCCATGTTGTTTGAATGTCAAATGTACATTTGCCTAAAAGACTATTTTAGAGAAAACTCACACAAGACAAGTGCTCACATGGTAATCAGTAGAAGTGATACAAGGACACTCTCAAGGTGTCTCTGAAGAACTTTGGAAATGGTGGTGTGACACAGGAGATGCTGGAAAAAGACTGCCCAGCATGGCGTACCCGCATCAAAGTCATTCACATTTCATCATTGTACAATATTTCTGTTACTGTGTAAAATGATCTCCTGGATCTTTTCACTTTGCATCATATAAGTCTTCCAAAGGTTTTTGGAAACCATCCTGCTCAGCATTTCTTTCTTTTTTTTTTTTTGTCTAGGCAATGGGGTTAAGTGACTTGCCTAAGGTCACACAGTTAGTAAGTGTTACGTGCCAGATTTGAACTCAGGTCCTCCTGAATACAGGGCTGGTGCCCCCTGCTCATCATTTCTTATAGCACAATAGTATTCTATCACAATCACATGGTTGTTTACTGTCCTTCATTCTCAAAGAGGACCAAAATGATATCACTATGTTAGAGTCAAGTGACAGTGTGTCCAAATATGGCTGATGAGCTCAGCCATATGAGCTCAGAATGCTCTACCACAGGTCAGACAAATAGTCCACTTGAACATTTGGGGTAGATTCTCTAAATTTGTGCATCTCATGTTTATTTTGAGCTACTTCAATTTTGCTTTGCTCATAGAAGACAGCACCTTCTCTGATGCAGGTATGCCACAATGGGTGGACTCTTGCCAGTATCTTCCATGTCATGCGATTAATTCCAAAGTTCTTTCAAATATACAATATAAATACAAGGGAATTTTGGTGGGAAGCTGATCGAGATCAGGAAAGGTCTCCTATGGAAAGGTGGTACATTGGGTGACGTATGAAGGAAACCAAAGATTCAAGAAGAGGACAGGAAGGAGTACATTTCAGATAAAGGAAATAGCCTGTGCAAAGGCACATGGGAGGCTACATGTCCTTAGTGAAGAAAAACAGGAAGGCAAGGCAAGGCAACAAGGACACATGCATTTATCAAGCACTTGTTTTGTGCCAATATCTGTGATAAGAAGGCCAGTTTGATTGGACCTGAGGGGACATGAAAGGGAATAATGTAGAATAAGGATGGAAAGGTAAACTGGAGTCAGGTTGTGAAAGGCTTTAAATGTCAAACAAGGGAGTTTGCATTTTATCCTAAGAGGAGTAAGGAATCACTGGAATTTATTAAGCAGGGAAGTGACATGCTTAAATCTGTGCTTTATTAAAATCATTTTGGTAATTCTGGGTTGGATTGGAGAGAGGAGAGACTTGAGGCAGGAAGACTCACTAAGAGGCCATTGCAAGAATATAGTTGAGAAGTGTTGAAGGTCTGAACTAAGGTAGTGGTTTGTGAATAGAGAAAAGATAATGGATAAAAAAGATATCAAGGAAATGAAACTATAACAATTGGCAACCAACTGGATACGTGGCAGAGGAGCATGTGATGAATCAGGATAACTCCAGGTTTGAAAAGCTGGGCTATTATGGTTCCCTCAACAGAAATAGCATCCAGTCTAGCCATCTGGAGATAAGAAGACTGTCTACTGCCTTTTCTACATGTCAACTCTTCATATATTTGAAGACAGTTATCCCACCCTTCTGAAGTCTCCTGTAAGTTCAACACGGCTCATTCTTTCAAACTCTCTTCGATGTATAAGCAAGGATAAGGCATAGTCTCCAGTCATGTTATTCACCCTCCACTGGACACACTCTTATTTTTCAGTACACTTCTCTGAAATTCAGTTTCTGAGCTGAATTCAGTTCCTTCAGCTGAGCTGAACACAATTCTCCTGATGTGATTTGACCAAAGCAGAATTGAAGTAGCTCAAAATTTGTCCTGAACATGTTGAACACTCCCTCCTCCCAACAGAATGTAAACTCCTTGAGGGTAGAGAACATCAAACCTTTGTATTTGTATCTTCAATGTGTGGCCAAGCCCTGGAACATAGTTGGTGCTTAGTAAATGCTTGCTGATAATTTTATTCATGCATTGATTGAGAGCATTGCCATTGATCTTACATTATTTCAGAGCCTCTATAGGATCATTCTGATTAGTTACTATTACAAATAACAAATAAATGCATACATATATAAAATACATATACATTATTGTTAAGTTATTCAGTTATGGTCAAATCTTCATGATCCTGTGGATCATACTGTCTGTGGGGTTTTGGCAAAGATCCTGGAGTAGTTTGCCATTTCCTTCTCCAGTGAATTAAGGCAAATAGAGGTTAAGTGACTTGTCCAGGGCACACACACAACTAGTAATTGTGTGAGGCTGGATTTGAACTCAGATCTTCCTGTCTCCAGGCCCAGCACTCTATCTCCTGAGCCACCTGGCTGCCTCCTACATGTACACATACATATATAATATATAATATGCACATACATATACAACACATACATGCATATACACATATACAATATATACATATACATACTCACATACATGTGTATAATACACGGTACCATAGCCCCAAGTTTTTATTTTTTTTAATCTCCAAGTAGTGAATGAATGTTTCAAGATGCCCTAACATTTAATTTGAGCTTAGACTGAATTTACCACTTTTAATAGGAGTCCCCTCATTTCTTGATGAGATGTATCAGTGCCTCTCCCTCTGTTTCTGTCTTCTTCCTTTGGATGTGCAAGGGAGAAGAAAAGAAAGTCACTTCAGAAGGACTATCAATTTACCCTTAGAAGCCACCATCCATCACACTAACATGTTTTTGATAATTTGAAATGATTCATAAGCCTGTCATTCCTATGTCTGAGGCATCCTGAAAAAGGTAGTAAATGACCCGACATATACCAGCCTTATATTTGCCTAATGGGGTCTTATATTATTTACTCTAATTTTGAATTTACCAAAATTAGTACATGGATTTGTCTTTCAAAGTGACAAAAATGTGCATCTTTCTATGCTGGATATACTTGCTGAAATGAATAAATGAATGAAAGAGGTCATTTTTAAAGTGTTATTGTTTTTAATCTAGGGTTTGAACCAAAGAAGTCTATTCTACTTCATTCTCTTTTCTTGAATTTATAGGATACAAACATCATGCCTTGATGAACTGCAGAGGATAAAATCTTTTTTTTTTAATTTGGTGTTGGTTCTATGTCAAACCAGACCTATGCCCAATTAAGCAAAGGAATCTCTGATTTGTGGATGGTAGTCTTACACATACAGACAATCTGCACATTCACTCATAATCTGTTTTATTTTTCATTCATTTATCTATTCATTCCTTCCTTCATTTATTCAGTGTTATGATGGAAGGAGTGATGGATTTGAAATGAGGACATAGGTTTGATTCCTAGCTGTGCCACGGCCTCACATTCATCAATCTCTCTCAGCCTCTGTTCCCTTTTCCATGAAATGAAGAGGTTACACCTAATGACTTCCAAGGTCTAAATCCAATTTTACATCTAGGATCCTATGATTCAGTGTTTTATCAAGCACCAAATTCAAGGTCTTGTTTTAAACAATGGAAAAAGTTTAAAATTTAATAAGATGTAGTCATGGCTCTCATGGAATTGACAATCTATCAAGGAAGCAAATGAGTCCAATACAAAATAACATAAGAATACAAGTGCATAAGAGTACATCAAACAAAGAACAATGGAAGTTTATAGGAGAGGAGAGAGAGAGAGAGAGAGAGAGAGAGAGAGAGAGAGAGAGAGACAGAAAGAGAGAGAGAGAGATTGATTGATTTACTGGAGTTACAAGCCATTTCTAGAGAATACCTAAAAGTGGGAAAGAAGGGAAACTCAATCTATTTGACTTTGATTGAACAGCTGTTTATTAACAGTGTGATACAGGTATTAAAAGATGGATGCTAGGTAATTGTCAGAGGTAGGCTTTGAAATCATCTATATGTTTCTATCAACCACAGCAAAAATAATACCATGCCATCTTTAATGCCCCAAGATCATTCTGGTGATCCTGGGACTTGTCAGTCACTTGTGATGCTGAGTGAATCCCTTCTCTGTATTGTGGGGTTGTGTGTGTGTGTGTGTGTGTGTGTGTGTGTGTGCGTGTGCATGTGTGTGTGTGTGGTATGATATGTGTATTTGTAGGTGATTCCTCCCTCTCCCAAACAAAATAACAGTATTGGTTGATCATACTTATAATTTGCTTTATGTTACAAGATATTTTCATGCTCATTATCTTGCTTGACTCAACAGCCAGCCCCGATGAGGGAAAGCAATTCAGGAATCCCCATAAGTTGAGACTCAAAGAGGTTAAATAACTTGCTCAAAGTCATACAGCTAGTAAGTACTGAAGCCAGGATTCAAACCCAGGAATTCTGACTCCAAGTCTAGTCAGTATTTCAATAACTCAAAGATGTGTGATTCAATCAGTGGAAATTTAGAACTCTACCAGGTAGCACACAAATGAATGCTAATTAAAATGGTGCAAAGTAAGTATGGAGTAAATGTTGAGTAATAGTTATCTGAGTGGGACCTAGAACTGGGTCAGGCCTTCTGGGGATGTTTTGAATTAGAAGCTATTCCTGGTATCCTCCTTTGTCTCATCATGATCCCTAAATTGGCACAGGGATCTAGGAAAAAAGTAGGAGTGTATGTATGTGTGTGAGTGGAGAGGACGGATAGAGGAAAGCTGGTCACAGCATTGTTCACACAGATGTGGCCATTAATGTGATGTAGGTTGTGGCTCAGTATGTAGGGGCATTTGGAATGAAGTTAAGAGATCTTTCTTATTCAAGGCTTATGCCAATTTTTGGTGGTGCTCTGAAAGGATAAATTGCAAACACATTTGTAAATTATCTATGAAGAAAGCATAGTCAAGAAAACAATGTATATGATGACTATAAAGATGTATGTGGAAAAAATAACCACCACAAAATAATCAAAAATTAATATTGTGAATTTATAAGAAACAGGCTGGCCCTAAAGAATAGATACAAGAACACTCCTCGTCTGCTCCTTTGCAGAGGTTGATGGTTCACATATGTGAAACATTGCATATAATGTCAGATTTTTTGATTTCTTGATTAGTTTTGATGAATTAATTTTCCTCTTCCTTTTTTCTTAAAACAAAAAAGTCTTTGTCCTAAGGGATGGTTCTCTGGGAGGGTATAAGAGAAGAGGTATAGGGGAAAAGTGTAGGTGACTTAAAGACAAAGATATCAATAAAAATCTAATTTAAAAAATCAGCTCTGTAAGTGCTTCTCCTGAAGTCTTATATGCCTGTCAGCAAGAAGGGGATCATGCAGGGAATTCAAGGGCAAGGAAGCTAAATAGCAATTCACTTTAATTTTGTGCTTTGAATTCAGATGCATATGCAAATGGGTTCAGTCAAGTGAACTTGGGTATAATACCACTTTGGAACTCATGTTAAATTGCATTAAATGACCAGAACACAGACTTGCTCATGAGCTTAAATTTGCTTCTCCTGTGAATCATGTGGGTTTGACACCACTTCTAAGTGGATGTAGATTAGTCCACTCTGCAATCATGACATGTCAACAAGACAGAAGCGTTTGCCATCATATCACTGAAAACACTTTATTTCTTGGGATCTGATCAGCAAGAAAACAGTTTTTTTGGAAGGCCTTTTCCCTGAAAATGGAATGTTTCCATAGAATTACCTACCATCCACTTCTCTATGCATGTGCAAGGACCACAAGACCATGATGCCAACCTAATTTGTCTTCATGGCCACCTTCAGACCCAGAGCTACTTGTGTCAAATCCCCACCCTCTCAAAAGGGAATTGAGCTGATAGGTACCTGTAATTTAGGAGCAATTAATAGGACTCCAGGGTAAGACATTCCTGGGGAAGAGGGTATGGTCCAAGTCAAAGAGTAATGAAAATTCCATGTAGAATCAAGCCCAAATCATAGGGTAATAAAATCCAAGTGCTAGCCAAGAGGTGGGAAAGAATCTTCAGAACTGGTTTAAAACTGCGGAGATAGGAAGAATATACTACCAAGTGTGGGGAGGTAGGCAACAATGAGATAAGATTTTGTCTTATGTAATTTCTCCACCTAACAGCCTCACACACACATATACATATATATACACACACACATATACATATATACATATATACACACACATATATATACACATGCATATGTGTTTATATATAATATATGTATGTGCACTTATATACATATACACATACACACACACATATATATATATATACACATGTATGTATGGGTGTATATATGTGTACATACGTGTATACACACACAGAGTGCTGTGCCTGGAAAATAGTAGGTGCTATATAACTGCTTATTTCCTCCCCCTTCCTCTAATGGTCTTCTGGGTCTGGATCCTTATAATACAGCATATAACCCAAGAAATTTGACTCCAAAGCTAATCAGTACTTTAAGGATGTGGGATTGGATTTTAAAACTGCACCAAGTAGAACATAACTGAATGCAAATTATAACAGTACAAAGTAATTAAGTGTAGAGGGCAGGTTGGGTACATCATTCATCTGAGTAGCATCTATAGCTAGGATGGGATTATCATTATGTAACACTACAGGTAAGAGTAGGTTGCCTATCTCTTTGTTCAGATGATGTGAAAGAACTTACTGCAGGTTGGTACCATTATTTACCTGTATTACTGGTTTGTTTTTTCTTTTAAGTAACCACATAGTCCAATAAATTAAGCCTTGAAAAAGGTTTGCAACATAACATGTCTAATTACTCCTTTATTAAATACTCCCTCCACTAAAATCTGATAGTTCTTATGAAATTAACCAACTTTTTAAATCTTACATAAAGAAATTTCATGTTTAGAGAGAGTAGATCATTTTGTACCTCTTTTTGTGTTCTCTGAGACTGGGTCTCTTCCAGGATAGAGAGGGTACTATAGTCAGGAATAGTTTTGGTGTAATAGAGAAAGAATTTAGGAGATGAAAAGGGAAGAGAGGAGAAATCAGTAGTATTTTCATTGAGGAAGGTTGTGGTTTTTAGTGTTGCTATAATCACCTTGGATCTTTTGGTTTTCTGTTGTAAACACTTGTTTGGGAGTATTACAGTGGTCTAAGAAGTCCACAAAGCATAAGGTGGTAGGGACAGATAGTTAAGGAATTCCACATATCCTTTTCCTTACGTGTCTATCTATACCTGGCCTGTAGGCTTCAACAGTGGAGATGGATAATAGAGGATATATCCATGTTCCCATGGGGTCATGTGACCTAGTCTCCTAGTTAAGCAGCTTAGGGCTTTGGGAATAGAGAATACCTCAAAGACTGTGATGAATCCACTTCTTCAGGTCAGTAAAACCTGTGTCCTTGACACCAACATTGTGAACTATTACTCTTTACTTAGAGCTTTTCTGTGTTAAGAGCCAAAGGACACTAACAACCAGAGATTTGTGATTCCTGGTAAGCAGGTAGGAGCAGAAAGGAGAGTACCAAGAGAATCTATCAACCCTATACTCACATGAAATGTTTCCCTTTATCTAGTGGGACTCCATAACTCTCTCATCACTCTAGATTTCTGCCAATGGAATAAGTGGGCAGCATGGTGGAGTGGAGAGGGAATATTGGTTCTGGTGTAATATGACCTGGATTTAAATCCTAGATCTGCTGTTTATGACTGGTGTAAACTTGGGCAAGTCTTTTTACCTCCGTTGGCCTCAATTTCCTCATTTGTAAAATGAGGATAATAAAATTCCAGGATTGGTGTGAGACTGAGATAAGATAATAGGTGTAAAGTACTTTGCAAACTTTAAACCACTATATAAATGCTGTATGTTAGTATGACTATTCTTGGGGAGTTGCCTATAAAATTGATTGGTTCTTTGGCCAAGGTCACTTAGCCAGCAAATGTCAAAGGTGGGACTTGAACCCAGGTCCCACTCTCTTTGAGAGCAGCTCTTTCTCCACTATGCCAGGACAATTTTCAAGATATACAGTATAAATATAATTTTCTACATTTTGCACACCAAGAAATGGAGATTCAGATGTTAAATAACTAGTCTATGGTCACACAGATAGAAAGGATCATTGCCTAAATTTTAACCTAGATCCTCAGACTTCAAATCCAAGACTCTTTGTTACCATTCCATTCTCACAGTTGTCTCTTTTCTGACTAATGGGTCTGAGTGGATGAAGTTAAGCCACTAGGAACTCTGAGGTGTCTCTAGCAGGGCTGCCTAAAAATGAACTATAATCATTTTATCCATAATAATTATAACAGCCTTTTGCTAATGTAGGTAGGAGGTGAGGTTTGACCAATTTTCTTCATCTTGTCACTGAAGATCAAGGTTTGTGAATATTTCTCTAGTCCCAATATCATTTGTCACTAAAAACAAGATGTACTTTTGGTTTTGAATTCTAAACATTTCATTAACAAAAGAGGAGTATCTTGCCTCTTCTACTGATTTAGTTAATGGGATCATCTCTTGTTGCACTTATCACTATGAATAAAGATAGGGAGGGGAGAAAAGCCATAGCATTTTGTTACTGTGATTTGTTTTAGGGCCCTTGCCATGGACCAGGTCTCCTAGCTTCCATTTTGAGAAGGCTTCTACTCTGACAGGAGAAACATGTAGGCTTTTATAATGAATAAATGGTTCTAACCAAATAATCTTCAGAAAGCTCTGTGAGGTGGGAGGGGAGTAAATGAAGGCAACATTCACCTAGAGCAAGCCTTGGTTCTACATATTAGAAATATTTTCCAAGTTCATGCCATAAAATAACGACTAAATAATAAACCAGACATTTTGTCCACCTTACAGGGAAACATATGGAGCAGTGGAAAACTGTCTGATACTAGGCACATTATTTTACCTCTCTAATCCTATTTCCTCATTTGAAAAAAAAAATTAGATTTAGTTGAAAATCCCATTAAGCTAGTATAACTCTAATTAGAGTCCCCTAGATTTCCCTTCTTCATGTTTCTCTACTCTTCTCTGATCCTTGTATCTCCTCTTCACCTTTGTCACAATTTAGAGGAGAGAGTCTGGCTGCTGTTTCTGTGACTTGGAACTAGAGTTTCATTATTAAATTGATGTTTGGAATTGGTGGCATTAAGGAATATGAGTACTTCCAGCAGTACAGATCATATATCAATCAGTCAGTCAATAAACATTTATTAAGTACCTACTATGTGCCAAGTACTGTGCTGAACATAGAGAATGTATTAAAAAAAGACAGTCCCTGTCCTCAAGGAGCTTCCAATGTAATGATGGCAGATAAAATTCAAAAGCAAGCTGAAAAGAGGAGCGTGGGGATTAAGGGCCTGGTGGCCAAGAAAAGGTACCCAGTATGAAGGAGAAGCATGGTGGAGAAGTCAGTCGGAGAAGTCCTAAGGTAGTCCAGCCAAGTGAAAGATGAAGTGTGAGCTAAGCCTTGAAGGAAGCTATGGCTTTACAGAAGCAGAGTGAAGGAAGGAGTGTTTTACTGGCCTGGGGTATAACTTGTTCAGAGGAACTGATGCAGAAGCTAGAATTTCATTTAGTTCAAAGGTTGGTTTTTTATCATAATTTTAGTTTAGCCATTCCAGAAAAAATTCTGTAATTTTCCTGATAAACTCTAATTTTCATACTTATGACAGAATTTTGAAATGCTAGGTTTCAAAAATTACTTTTATGAATTTTATTAAATATTTCCCAATCACATATAAATTTTTAACAATAATTTTAAATAATTTTGAGTTTTAAGTTCTCTCCCTCCCCCCAGCCCATTCCCCTCCTTAGGAAGACAGGCTATTTCATTTTGATTATATATGTGAGGTCATGCAAAACAAATTTCCATATTGGCCATGTTGCAAAAGAAGACACAAACAAAATAAAACAATAAAAATTAAGAAAGTTTTAAAAAAAGGTATGCTTCAACCTGTGTTCAGTTCTCTCTCTAGAGGATGATAATATTTTTAATCCTGGGTCCTTTGGAATTGTCTGGGATCATTGTCTTGATCAGAGTAATTTTTAAATTTCATGTAATCAAAATTATTTATTTTACTTCCAATAATTCTCTTGTTAGGTCATAAACTCTTCTGACACATTTTTCCATGCTCCCCTAATTTACTTATGATATCACCTTTGATATCTAAATAATTTATCCACATTGACCTTATTTTAGTTTCTGCCAAACTGCTTTCTAGTTTTCTCAGCAATTTTTATCAAATGTTGAGTTCTTACCCCAAATCTTGGATCTTTGGGTTTATCAAACACCAATTTACTATTATCATTTACTTCTGTATATTGTATACCTAATCTAATCCACTGATCCACCACTCTTTTAGCCATTACCAGATTGTGTTATGATTACAGCTTTGTAATATTGTTTGAAATCTGGAACTGCTAGTCTACCTTCTTTCACATTTATTAATTGATTCCCTTGATATTCTTGACCATTTGTTCTTCTAGATGAATTTTGTTACTATTTTTTCTAGCTTTATAAAATAATTCTTTGATAGTTTCTGGTTTGGCACTGATTAAATAAATTAAATTAGGTAGAACTGACATTTTCATTATATTGATTTGACTTAACCACAAGCAATTAATGTTTCTCCATTTGTTTAGATCTGATTTTGTTTGTGTGAAAAGTGTATTGTAATTATGTTCATATAATCCCTGGATTTGTCTTGGCAGGTAGACTCCCAAGTACTTTATACTGTCTGCAGTTATTTTCAATGGGATTTCTCTTTTTGTCTCTTGCTTCAAGGTTTCGTTAGTAGTATATAGAAATGCTGATGATTTTTGTGGGTTTATTTTATATCCTGCAACTCTGCCAAGGTTGGTAATTGTTTCAACTAGTTTTTTAGTTGATTTTCTAAGGGTGTTTAAGTATACCATCATATCATCTACAAAGAATGATAGTTTTGCTTCCTCGTTGTCCATTTTTATTCCTTCAATTTCCTTTTCTTGTCTTGTTATAGCTAGCATTTCTAGTACAATATTGAGTAATAGTGGTGATAATAGTATCTTTGCTTCATTCCTGGTCTTAATTGGGAAGGTGTCAAATTTATCCCCATTACAGATTATATTTGCTCTTGGTTTTAAATTTTTACTACATATCAATTAAAGAAAGGTTCCATTGATTCCTAGGTAGCTAGATGGCTCACTGGATAGAGTACCAATCTGGAGTCAGGAAGACTCATCTTTCTGAGTTCAACTCTGGCCTTAGGCACTTACTATTTGAATGTAGTCCTGTTTGCTTCAGTTTCCACATCTGTAAAATGAGCTAGGGAAGGAAATGACAAGGCACTCTAGAATCTTTGCCAAGAGAACCTCAAAAGAGGTCATAAAAAGTTGGATGTGGCTGAAATGATTGAATAACAACCATTGATTCCTATGCTTTCTAGTGTTTTAAATAGGAATGGGTGTTGTATTTTGTCAAAGGGCTTTTTTCTGCATCTTTTGAGATAATCTTATGACTTAGTGTAATTGACATAGTCAATTTATGTTATAGTTTTCCTAATGTTAAAGCAGTTTTGCATTCCTGGTATAAAACCTACCTCATGCTAGTTTATGATCTTTTGATATATTACTGTAATTGCCTTGCTAGTATTTTATTTAAACTTTTTGCATAAATATTCATTAAAGATATTATAATTTTCTTTCTCTGTTTTTGCTCTCCTTGGTTTTTCTATCAAAATCATAATTATATCATGAAAGGAATTTGGTAAGACTCCTTCTTGCCCTATTTTGTCAAACAGTTTTTATAGTATTGGGATCAATTAAATATTTGGTAGAATTCACTTGTAAATCCATCTGGTCCTGGGAATTTTTTTTTCTTAGGGAGCTCATTGAAGGCTTTTAAAATTTATTTTTCTAAGATAGGTTTGTGCAAGTATTCTATTTCTTTTTCTGTTAATCTGGGCAGCTTATGTTTTCTAAAATATTCATCATCCATTTCACTTAGATTGTCAGTTTTACTGGCATATAATTGGGTGAACTAACTCCTAATTATTGTTTCAATTTTATCTTCATTGTTGTTGCATTTACCCTTTTCTTTTTTGATGTTAGTAATTTGGCTTTCTTCTTTTTTTTTAAATCAAATTAGCCAATGGCTGATCTTTTTTTTTTTTGTTTTGTTTTTCCTCCATTATTAGTTCAATGGTTTTCTTACTTTCAATTTTATTAATCTCTCCTTTGATTTTCAGGATTTCCATTTTGGTATTTAATTAGGAATTTTTAATTTGTTCTTTTTGTAATTTTTTTTTGTTACATGCCCAATTCATTGATCTGCTCTTTCTCTATTTTATTAATGTATGCATTTAGAGATATACATTTTCCCCCAAGTACTGCTTTGGCTGTATTCCACAAATTTCTACATGTTGTCTTATTGTTGTCATTCTCTTTAATGGAAGTATTGTTTCTATAGTTTGTTCTTTAACCCACTCACTCTATAAGATTATTTAGTTTCCTTTTAGCTTTTAATTTAAGCTTCCACAACCCTTTATTAAATGTAATTTTTATTGCATTATAGTCCAAAAAGAATGCTTTTCTACATTTAGTTGTGGATTTTTATCCTTTAATACATGGTCAACTTTTGTGAATGTGCAATGTATAGCTGAGAACAATGTATACTCCTTTCTATTCCCATTCAGTTTTCTCCAGAGGTATATCATCTTTAACTTCTCTAAGATTCTATTCATCTCCTTGACTTCTTTTTTTATTTATATTATGGTTAGCTTTTTCTCCCTCTGGGTAGGGAAAGTTCAGGTCTCATACTAGTATTCCTTCTGTAATTCATTTAACTTTTCATTTAAGAATTAGGATGAAGGGGCAGCTAGGTGGCACATGGATAGAGTACCAACCATGGAGTCAGGAGGACCTGTGTTCATATCTGGCCTCAGCACTTGACACTTACCAGCTGTGTGACCCTGGGCAAGTCACTTAACCCCATTGCCCAGCCAAAAAAAGAAAAAAGAATTTGGATGCTATGCCATGGTGCATATATTTCTTGTACTGATATTACTTCATTGTCTATGGTTGCTTTCAGCAAGATGTAGTTTACCTGTTTATCCCTTTTAATTAGGACCATTTTTTGTTTTTGCTTTGTCTGAGATCATGATTTCTACTCTTGCTTTTTTCCCCTCAGCTAAAGCAAAATAGATTCTGCTCCAACCCCTTATTTTAACTCTGGGTCTGTCCCTCATTCAAGTGTTTCTTGTAAACAACATATTTTTGGATTTTAGTTTTTAATCTGTTGGGTTATTTGCATCTGTTTTATGAGTGAGTTCATCCCATTCACATTCACTATTATGATTGCTAACTGTACTTTCCCCTCCATTCTATTTTCTTTTATCATTCTATTTCTCTCTTTTCCCTGTCCTTCCCCTAAAGTTTGTTTTGCTTCTGACCACTGCCTTTTTTTATTCATCATCCTTTTTATCATCTACCTTTCTCTGGTCCCCTTTCCCTTTTACTTCTATATTGGACAAGATAGATGTCTATAACCAAATGAGTATGTGTATATATGTGTCTGTCTGTTTATCTTCCCTCTTTGATCCAATTTACATGAGAGTGAGGTTCTAGCATTTCTCATACCTTCAACATTTCCCCCTCCCCTGTAAAAGCTCTTCTTCATCTGTTGTTTTTTTTTTTTTTAATGTGAGATAATTTTTGCCTTTCCCTTTCCACTTCTTCCAGGCCATCCCTATTTCTTGCCTGCCCATCCTAACAAAATTGAATCAGTCCCACATTCTCTTTCTATGTGTAATCCTTCTAACTGCCCTAAAAATGACAAAGTTCTTAGATGATATGTATCATCTTCCCATATAAAAAGGTAAACAGATTAACCTTATTGAGTCCTTTATGATTATTCTTGTTTGACTTTTTATGCTTTTCTTGACTCTTGTATTTGAAAATCAAACTTTCTATTTAGCTCTGATCTTTTCATCAGGAATCCTTGAAAGTCCTCTATTTCATAAAATGTCATCTTTTTCTTCTGAAGGATTATATTCATTTTTTTTCTGGATAGATTAAGATTATTCTTGGTTGTAGTCCTAGTTCTTTTGACTTCTGGAATATTACAGTCCAAATCCTCTGTTCCTTTGACATGGTAGGTGCTAAATCTTGTGTGATCCTGACTGTGGCTCTGTTGTATTTGAATGGTTTCCTTCTTGATGCTTGAAGTATTTTTCCTTTGACTTAAGAGTTCTGGAATTTGGCTATAGTATTTTTGGGAGTTTTTGTTTTAGGATGCTTTTCAGCTGGTGATTGATAGATTCTTTCACTTTCTATTTTACCCTCTGATTAAGCCTATCAGGTCAGTTTTCCATGTCTTAAGATATGATGTGTCGGCTATTTCTTTGGTCATGGCTTTCAGGTAATCTAATAATTCTTAAATTCTCTCTCTTCAATCTATTTTCCAGGTCATTCATTTTTCCAAAGATACATTTCACATTTTCTTCCTTTGGCTTTCTTTGAGTGTTTATGTCTTATGGATTCATTTGATTCCACTTGCCTATTTCTAGTTTTTAAGGAATTATTTTCTTTAATGAACTTTTGTACCTCTTTTTATCCATTTGGCCAATTCTGTTTTTTTTTAAAGGCATTACTTTCTTCAATATTTTTTTTGTTCCTCTTTCAGATAGCTTTTGTCTTTTCAAAATTTTCTTCCTTTGCTTTCATTTCTTTATCTAGTTGTTCCTCTGCCACTCCAATTTTGAAAATAATTTTTTAGCTCTTCCAGGAATTCTTCATGGGGTTGTTTTTAATTCAGATTTTTTTTTGAGGCTTTGCTTGTATCCATTTTGACTTCATTGTTTTTTTCTGAGTTTGTATCTTGATCTTTCTTGTCCCCATAGTAACTTTCTATAGGCTTTTTGTGGTTGTTGTTGTTGTTATTGGTTGCTCATTTTCCTGCCCTATTTCTTGATTTGAAACTTTTTGCTAATTTGGGGCTCTTGTACCTGTGTCGGGGAGAGAGGCACTCTGTCTCAAGCTTCAGAATTTTTGCAATACTGTTTTCAGAATTAGTTCTGAAGGTTTGGAAGTTTTTGGTGCTTCCAAGTTGGCGTGATTTGGGGAGAGGTGTAGTCATTGCTCTGTCTGCCCTCTGGTTCTTATCCAAGAAGGGCCCCTACTGCCTTGGGATTGCAATTGATACTGCTTCTCAGGGCCCCTCCTCCCTTGAGACTGAAAATGATACTGCTCCTCAGGGTCCCTATTCCCTTGGTGCCAGAATTAATGTTGTCCCTCAGTGCATCTACTACTTCTTAACTGAAAAATGTTCCTCTCTACCCTTGAACTATGACTAGAAGTGGCTATAGAAAATGGATTTCCAAACAGTATCTGTTCCTGCATGCTGTGCTAGCACAGGAGGACCTGTATTCTCTTTTTTCACCAGTTTCCAGGTTTCCTTATTATCTCCGGCTTGAGAGCTCTCAAATTTGCTGTTGCTTCTGTCACTACAACCTAGTCTAACCTCTGGTTTTTCATCCATATGGACTCTGGGCCAGCCTCTTTCCTTGTGTCACAGATCTCTCTTTCTTACCTCCTATGTTGACTAGCAGAATGTTTTGCTCTGACTTTTTTTTTTTAGCTCTGCCATTCCAACATATGATTTGAGGCATTATTTTAAAGTTGTTTAGAGGGGAATGTTGGAAGAGCTAAGGTGAATGCTTTTTCTACTCTGCCATCTTGGTTCCACCCCTATAAGTCCTGAGCTGTTAACTGTGGCACTAACATCACATTTTCTTCCAGATAAAGTTCTATTTATTTAACTAAATCAAATTTTATCTCAGATAAAAATCAATCTATTCATTGTAGAAATATTCTCACTATGCCTATAAAATTATTATTTTCTTTATAACCCTCACCAAACCACCATTATTGTATACTTTCTTAAACTATACTCTAAACCTCACAAAATGGCCCTATATGTTAAATTAAGATCTTTTACAGTACTATACATGTATTCTATAGGATTTCCACTCCATATAATAGAATATATTATCCATAAAATAGATTTGTAACAAAAACATGATAAAATGAATAAAAATTAAATTATAATAAATTTGTCATTACAAAATAGGCAATCAATTAAAATAGAAATCATTTTTATATCATCCATCACTAGATTATTGCAAATTGACTTTTTAATTTAGGTGGGGATCTAGGTGGTCCAGAGCTAAAAAACAATGTCTTCCTGTTGGCATTAATATTGCCTATAACAGAGAATAGGTAGTCCTTGGGTTGGATTGATAAAAACTGTTTCAGTGCTCTCCTCACGTATTTCCTTTTGATTTATCCCCTCAGAAATCCAGTGCCCTCATTAAATTCTTTGACTATCACTGTATTTGAAGAACATGTCCTTTCAAATACTGATATTCATTAGTTTGGGGAATATTCTCCCCACATGGTAGATTGATAAGAAAACTGAGAAACAGTTAATTATTCCTCTTTATTCTGATCTGGTCTTACTATATCTGAAGTATGGTGTTCAATTCTAGGGGGGAGGGAATAAGCACTTAAATGGCTTACTATGTGTCAAATATTGTACTAACCACTTTTTACAAATACCTCATTTGTCCCTCATAACAATACTTCAGGGTAGGTGTTCTTATCATCTCCATTTTACAGTTGAGGTAACTGAAGCAAACAGAAGTTAAACTAATTATACATCACACAGCTAGTGAGTGGCTGAGGTCAGATTTGAACTTACAGGCCTAGCATTTTTTAGGAATTTCTAGGCATCTAGAACATTAAGGAGCTTAAAGATGGCAACAAGAATGGTGAATGGACTAAAAAACAGTATCATTTTAAAGACTATCTGAAGAACTAAAGGACATTTAGTCAAGAAAAGAGAAGACAAACCATGGTAGCTGTTTTCATGTTTGAAGGGCTATCATCTAGAAATTGGTGGAAATGGGATTTAATTTATTCTGTGTTACAAAACCAAGAAAAAAAATGGAAGTTACAAAGGCTTATTTCACATAAAGGATAACTTGCAACAATTAGGGATACCCAGCAATAAAATAGGCAGCTCTTAGAGGTAGGAAGTTTCCTATCGCTAGGCACACCAAAACAGAAGTTAACTACCTATCTTAAAAGACTTGATGATATTCTATGGAAGGATTGTAGGTTACAGTGTCACTCTTAGGTCACTTTAAAGTTTGGAATTATATAACCTGTTTGAGAATTTTTAAAATCCATTGAAGACTTATTGAACATTTTTTTTCAAGGCTTTATGCCCATTGCAGTTGGGGCTAGGTGGCACAATGGAATAGTTGGGTCTAGGTCTTCAGATGCTGAGACTTGTGCCTTTTTAGAGTCTTGGGATTATGAGGGAATAGGTCTTCTGGGTCAGATGGACTATTTGTTAATCCTTAAATCACAATTTATAGGCAGCTGAAGTCCTTAGCCTATGGGTACAACTGGCCCTTTCCACAAGAATAAGTTGTAGAAAAACTACTCTGAATATACTAAACAAACACATAACCCCTACATATTTCAGGTCCATTAAGGGATATATCCCTCATAGAGATATTTGTATTTATTTCTATCCCTATAGTTCCCCCATATATATGCATGTAGGTTCTTTGTATGTATATGAGAGGATATGTCCATTAATATACTTATATATTCATTAATGGACCAATATTTATTATTAAATCCATGTTCACACAAAAATTTAAGTATATATGTGTATATGTAGAATCTAGAAGAGATTCTTCTTTTTTGTAAAAATCAGGTTTGATTTAAAAACTGCTACCTTTGGATCATGAGGAGACTTAACTGTTTAACAAGATGTGATTTTTATCAATGAGGGCACATCAGAGGTACTGAATTAGGAACAGATTGCATGAGACAGAATTAATGCCAATGGTCCCTGCCTTCTTCCTCTTCACAGTGATTAATATATCATATTGAATAAAGGCTGCACTTCTCCCCCATCCCACCAGTCTGGCTTGCATATATAAATCCTAAGTATTGTCTAAAAATCACACCTACTATGGGAAGGTGAAAACAATGAAAATGTATAACAAAGATGAAATGAAACATATCAAACATTTCAGTTGGAAGAAATGTCTTAAAAAAGCTTTTAATAATAAGAAAAAAAATTATGTTCAGTTCAATACATATATGTATTACAAATTTCCTTTCAAAGAATTCTCATTTTTGTGTTGTGACTTTATATTTAGTGTCTGCCTGTGCTTGTCCCAAAGTCCAGGTTTCCCAGTAGAAAATGATTTCTGAACTTTTCTTACTCCTAATACTAACTGGCTTTCTGCTTGTTTACCCACTAGATGGCAATATTCTGAACTCTCAATCATAGTGCCACAGAGCCAAAGAAATCACAGTTACATTATCATCAAATGCCCTGTGTGCTTTTTCATCAGTTTTATGGCCCCTGGTTAAGATTGCAAAACAGTTCCTAAAGTGAAATGAAAAATACTTTTAATTTCAAATGGGATGTCTAAGGGCTTTTGTTTTTCCCTGCTTAGCAATACTTTCTCTGTGATGTGAATGCCAGGTTTTTGTTGTGAATTGTGACACCAGTTAGAACATGCTGTTCTGCTTTCAAGAAAAGCAGCTACTTGTCTGTGGGATTTGTTAGGAGATGCAAGACTTAGAGGGCCAAGAGGTAGGCAATAGATGCTTTTTCTTTAGGACTTTATCCTGGTAGTCAAAGTGAGAATTCGGAAAGACTTTAGCTTAAAAAGGCCCAGGTTTTCCACAGCATCCGGGGCCATCTCAAGCTATACTGATCTGTATCTTGCCACTGGTGGGACCTAGATGTTTCTTGAGAAGAGAGTGATGCTGGTGACTCTGCACAGCCCTCCCTCACTTAAATCCAATTCACTTGCAAGTCATGGCGTCGCCTTCCTGATGTTTTGATCCTCTTTGAGAACAAAGGACAAATAACAACATCCTGGCTGGTACATTAAGTCTGAGAAGAATCACAGACAGAATCTCAGGGACAGTAAGGACTACAGAGGTCATCTAGTCTGGGAATTGTTGATACAACATCCTTGAAAAATGGCCATTCCTCCTTTTATTGAAGTCCTAGAGTTTAAGGGAGTCCACAGACTCCCAAGGCAAGTCCCATTCCGTTATGGCTAGTTTTCATGTTTGTAGTATTTTCCCCTCTGTATCATTCTGGAGTGATGGAGAAACTCTGTCCAGCTTACATGGTAGCAATAGGTGTGTCTAGTAGTTGTACGGGTACATTGAACACTCCTTCAAGCACGCCTATGATGGTAGCACATTTTGCCCTGAGTACAACAGACATACCCCTAAACACAGCATTGAAGGAACCTGAAGATTTCAGAGTGGTTTGGGCTAGGTTTCCACTATCAAGACAGAATTAGATCTGCTGAAAAAATTCAGTGGAGCAGATAGGAATCACACTAATGATCAATCAGCTATCATTTGTTTAGAACCTACTATGTACTGAGAATTGTGCTAGGCACTGAAGATACAAAGACAAAGGATGAAGCACTACCTCCCGTCAAAGAACTTTTTCATATATCTATAAGATGGCTTATGGGTACAAAGAGCTTTACATACATTATCTCATTTGGTTTTCACAGCAGCCTTAGAACACAAATATTGTCATTGATATTTTACAGGTAAGGAAACTGAAGCTTAGGGAGAGGAGCTCTAATCATAAAATTAGTGAGTAGTAGAGACAGGACTAGGCCCTAGAGTTTTCTTACTTCAATATTTACCAGAGTTGATTGGCACAATTCTAAGGACAAATGGAGTAAAAAAGTGGTGGTCTAAGATGCAGTCCTAGATGATTGTGGAACAAAATGGCATCATCAAGCTTAAATATATCTTACAGATGAGAAAACTAAGGGCCAATGAGAGGAAGTGATTTTAAAAAAAAAAAAAACATTTCACAGCAAGTGGAAGAGCTGAGATTAGGGCCAAGGATTCCTAAGGCCCAGTCCAGTTTTTCACTACAACCCCTCAGCCACTTCTAGGAGAAACCATTAAAAGCTTCCCTTGGTCCCTTCTGCTTTTAGTTTCCAATTTTACTATACCCCAAGTCTCATGTGAGCATGGTGACTAAAGAAGGTAATAATCTAAGGATAAAAGAATAGAGACAGTTTCCAATACAAGAGAAATGTACTCTTAGTTTACTGTGTCCTGGTCAAATCACATCAGGAGAATTGTGTTCAGCTCAGCTGAAGGAACTGAATTCAGCTCAGAAACTGAATTTCAGAGAAGTGTACTGAAAAATAAGAGTGTGTCCAGTGGAGGGTGAATAACATGACTGGAGACTATGCCTTATCCTTGCTTATACATCGAAGAGAGTTTGAAAGAATGAGCCGTGTTCAACTTAGAGAAGACTTCAGAAGGGTGGGATAACTGTCTTCAAATATATGAAGAGTTGACATGTAGAAAAGGCAGTAGACATAGTCTTCTTATCTCCAGATGGCTAGGCTGGATGCTGTTTCTGTTGAGGGAACCATAATAGCCCAGCTTTTCAAACCTGGAGTTATCCTGATTCATCACATGCTCCTCTGCCACGTATCCAGTTGGTTGCCAATTGTTATAGTTTCATTTCCTTGATATCTTTTATATCCATTACCTTTTCTCTATTCACAAACCACTACCTTAGTTCAGACCTTCAACACTTCTCAACTATATTCTTGCAATGGCCTCCTAGTGAGTCTCCTGCCTCAAGTCTCTCCTCTCTCCAATCCAACCCAGAATTACCAAAATGATTTTAATAAAGCACAGATTTAAGCATGTCACTTCCCTGCTTAATAAATTCCAGTGATTCCTTACTCCTCTTAGGATAAAATGCAAACTCCCTTGTTTGACATTTAAAGCCTTTCACAACCTGACTCCAGTTTACCTTTCCATCCTTATTCTACATTATTCCCTTTCATGTCCCCTCAGGTCCAATCAAACTGGCCTTCTTATCACAGATATTGGCACAAAACAAGTGCTTGATAAATGCATGTGTCCTTGTTGCCTTGCCTTGCCTTCCTGTTTTTCTTCACTAAGGACATGTAGCCTCCCATGTGCCTTTGCACAGGCTATTTCCTTTATCTGAAATGTACTCCTTCCTGTCCTCTTCTTGAATCTTTGGTTTCCTTCATATGTTACCCAATGTACCACCTTTCCATAGGAGACCTTTCCTGATCTCGATCAGCTTCCCACTAAAATTCCCTTGTATTTATACTGTATATTTGAAAGAACTTTGGAATTAATCGCATGACATGGAAGATGCTGGCAAGAGTCCACCCATTGTGGCATACCTGCATCAGAGAAGGTACTGTCTTCTGTGAGTATATGCATATATGTGTTGTATATGTTTGTGCATATTATATATTATATATGTATGTGTACATGTAGGAGGCAGCCAGGTGACTCAGGAGATAGAATGCTGGGCCTGGAGACAGGAAGATCTGAGTTCAAATCCAGCCTCACACAATTACTAGTTGTGTGTGTGTGCCCTGGACAAGTCACTTAACCTCTATTTGCCTTAATTCACTGGAGAAGGAAATGGCAAACTACTCCAGGATCTTTGCCAAAACCCCACAGACAGTATGATCCACAGGATCATGAAGATTTGACCATAACTGAATAACTTAACAATAATGTATATGTATTTTATATATGTATGTTATTTGTTATTTGTAATAGTAACTAATCAGAATGATCCTATAGAGGCTCTGAAATAATGTAAGATCAATGGCAATGCTCTCAATCAATGCATGAATAAAATTATCAGCAAGCATTTACTAAGCACCAACTATGTTCCAGGGCTTGGCCACATATTGAAGATACAAATACAAAGGTTTGATGTTCTCTACCCTCAAGGAGTTTACATTCTGTTGGGAGGAGGGAGTGTTCAACATGTTCATGACAAATAAATACATAAATTGATCAATGAATCCATAGGCTACATAGATGTCACCTGTGACCAGAGCGACCCAAGACTCTGGACTCGCATATTGGTCTGATCATGGAGGGTCTTACCCCAAAAGGTAATTTTCTCTTTTTGACTGATGCTTCCACTCCAAAATTTTACTATGGAGAAATCTTTAAAATAAAGTTTAGTATGTTTCATTGTTAGATTTTCCCTAAAGTGGATAACTCCCACACACTCATTCAGTGTACAATATGGATATCAGGTATGGGATAGTCTTTATTTCATTCACCCCATCCACCCCAGAAAATGCATAGACACAAAGGACTCCCAGAAGCCCATGACAAATAAAGAAATGCATATATATACACACACACACACACACACACACACATATATACATATATATATACACACACATATATATACATGTATATATATATATATACACACACACACACACACACATATATATGTATATATATATATGTGTATATATATATATGCATATATATATATATATACACACACACACAAATACATATACATAAAGCACTCAAATAGTCCATTAGGCTATGTCCTAAAAGGCAAAGAAACATTGTGGTCAGTTGAACAAATATTCCCCATTTACCTCAGATCTTCCCTATGTTAAGCAACTCATAGGAATATCAGGCAAGAGGTTATAAACACGGTTCACATTTCCTGGCCTCCTCCAGTGAAATGCCTTCAGTCTACTAGCTGGGGAAGTCATGTTAATGGTCCTTTTCCTTCTTCAAGATATATTCCACTGAGGAAAGATTTTCCCATTAGAAAGCCTGGCATCTAAGTGCTCAAATTCAGAGTTGCAAGCTTGGGAATCAGTTTACCATGATATACCAAGGCTGGGAATGACCATTCTCAGGAACTCTAGTGTTTCTTAGCTCAGAAAAGGAAATAGAAAGGAAAAGTGAAGTAGAAGTGAAAATGAGGAGAAACCAAGAGTACTCTGAAACTTGATTCTACTTTCTGCCAAAACTCAGTCAATCAGACAAGATGACTGAGCATGATTAAAAATTTAAGTAAAGACCATTTTAACAAGGCTGGTTTTGGTAATATAGTCAGTCAATTCAATTCCTGAAGTAGATCTGAGTTGCTCAAAAGATGAAAACTAATGATGAGTAGAGTAAAGCTACTAATATGTGTGTGTGTGTGTGTGTGTGTGTGTGTGTGTGTATTACTAAATTAGCATGTCAATTCAGGCAGTCAACAATTTCAATTAAATACTTGGCCAAAAAGACAAGTTGGAATTGTGTCAGCTCACTACCCCTATACATTACCCCACAAACAATAATAATAAATGAGCAGCTTTTTTTCTAAACCTTTTCAAATAGATATATTGGTACACGTCTCTAACTCCTAGTAAGTATGTGACTTTGAGCAATTCACTGTATGCCTCAGTCAACTCCATAGGATACATCTATTAAGTTACAGAAGGTAACACATCCATGAGCAGAAGGAATTCCCATATTAGGAATTCCCTAGCTGAGGAAATCTTAGCTCCTTTGCCTACTGGCACCACACTAATGCAAACTTGAATAATGTCATTCCATCAAACATCCATTTTGAAAGATTGTTTTTTTTATTGCATGGATAAGCTATTTGATTGAATCAATTAGTTTGGCCAGGTGTTTAGGCACCATTTTAGCTGAGTAAGGTGTGCATTGGCTGACCAAATCAACTAATCTTTTGCAATTTTCTGACTTTCCAAGTATCTCCATAACCATCATAAAATGAAATGTTCAAATTAATACTTACAGGCAATTCCTAGAAAAAGAAATAAAGAAAAAGCTTCTGCAGAGTGATATATTTCAAAGGAGTTTTCAGAACAGAGGTTATGTCTAGTCCAAGAGCAAGCAAGATTTTAACATGCAGTTACTTAGAAATAACATTATCAAGTTTTCATTACCTAGTATGAACAAATGAAAGCTTTGGGTGTAGACTACATTCCCCATGTAGTCTAACTTGACCATGTCATTCTCAAATAGGTTGTTGTTACTAGAATTTAAGGATTGTTGTTGTTCAATCATTCAGTCATGTTTAACTCTTCACAACCCTGAGGACCACAGCATGCCAATATCATCAATGGGGTTTAATGGGGTTTTCTTATATATATATATTTTTTTTTGGCTAGGCAATGGGGTTAAGTGAGTTGCCCAGGGTCACACAGCTAGTAAGTGTTATGTGTCTGAGGCTGGATTTGAACTCCGGTCTTCCTAACTCCAGGGCCAGTGCTCTATCCACTGCACCACCTAGCTGCCCCTATCAATGGTGTTTTCTTGGCAAAGAGTCTGGTTTGCTATTTCCTTCTCTAGTGGATAAAGGCAAACAAAGGTTAAGTGACTTGCCTAGGGTCACACAGATAGTAAGTGCCTGAGGCTAGCTTTGAACTCAGTTTTTTCATCTATCCACTAAGCCACTTCACTGCCTCCTTAAAAGTTGCTACTAGAATTTAAATCTGCATATTTTTCTTTGGGGTATAATGAGATACATGTATTTAGAAGGCTTGATTTGCATATTTCATAGAGAAAAAAGGGGAAAAGTGCAAGAAGGAAGAGTAAGGTTTTTCTTAATTTATACATTTTAAGAAAAAAAGATTTCTTGGTAGGAAAAAAATGTGAGCACAGCATGTTAATGAAAGCAGATTACCCTATGATGCTTTATATTTGTACCTATATTTGTACTTCAAAGGGATGAGAGGACAGAAGCTATTTGGTAACAATCTTTACTGGATAAAAAATAATAATAATTGCCTACCTGATGATTTGATAGAGCTAAAGTCCCAGAAATTCTGAGTAAGGTTAACAGCCAATGATTATGGTAAATTGTAGGCTAGCCTCAAGATTTCTGGTATGGGTCATGCTCAGGAAACCTAGTTACACCTATGGGGCAGTATTATGCCTGCTTTTATAAAGAAGAAAAATTGGTGAAAGATTCTGTTGATGTAGAATCAAAGGAGTATCCTCAAGAAAGTTGCAGTAAGTATTTAATTGACCATGAATGTCTAATGCTGTACCATTCTCCAAGCTACTGGTGATAGTTCAAAGTCATTTTCAAATCTCCAGTATGACTACAGGCATTATGCCTGTAAAATAAAAAGACTAGGAGCCTCTCAAATCTAAATAAGAGTAACAGTAAAGACCTCCAGCCATTTTTTACATTTGTTAATGAAAAATCTCATGCTGTTCTCAAATGAACCCAAGAAAATCAATTGAAAATAAAAATTAGGTGGAGCCAAGATGGCAGAGTAAAAGCAGTTACTTGTTTGAGCTCTCCCCCAAACCCCTCCAAATACCTATAAAAATGGCTCTAAACAAATTCTAAAGCAGCAGAGCGCACAAAAAGAGTGAAACAAATTCTAGCCCAAGACAGCCTGGATGTTTGATCAGAAAGGTATACCATGCAGGGCTGGGAGCAGGCCTCAGAGGACTGAATTGTGGGCAGCTATGGCGGTTTCCAGACATGTCAACCCACAAATGCCAGGGACAACTTAGAAGGTCAGTGGGAAAAGTCTGTGTCTGTGATGAGCAAGAGAAGCAGGTGGCCTCAGCTCCAGTTCCGGTGCCTGGCCCCTTGGGGGGACAGCTGCCTCCTGAGCTTCTGGCCCACAGACTGAGGGGGAATCAAGTGGCTGATCAGATGGGGATTGCAGAAATCTCTTTGCTGATATAGGATTCTCTTGCTTTGCCCATGCTTGGATCTGGGTCACGCTTCTGGGTGGCAGTCCTGGGACGAGGAGGAGCGCTGGCGTGGTGGAGCTTGTAGTGGCTGTAGAGAAGAAATCTTCACAGTTCCAAGACAGTAAAGGGTGCTTGTGGTCACTCATAGACCAGAGCATAGGACAGGAAAGGAGTAAACACCTCGCCCTTGATCAAAGCACCTTGGAAGAAGTGAAAATTTACAGGTCCCTAGAAGTACCTCTGAAAACAGCTGCACAAAACCCCTGGGGACACAGTACATTCTCCACACTGGAAACAGACTCCTACCTTAACAAAGAGTTTATAACTCAAGTAATTGGCCAGGATCATGAGCAAGCAGAGCAAAAAGAGTCAGACTATAGTATCTTACTTTGGTGACAAAGAAGATCAAAACATACAACCAGAAGAAGACAATGAAGCCAAAGCTCCTACATCCAAAGCCTCCAAGAAAAATAAGAATTGCTCCCTGGCCATGGAGGAGCTCAAAAAGGATTTTGAGAAGCAAGTAAGAGAAATAGAGGAAAAAGTGAGAGTAATGCTAAAGAGACCCAAAAAAACTGAAGAAAATAACACCTTAAAAAATAGCCTAACCCAAATGGCAAAAGAGGTCCAAAAAGCCAATGAGGAGAAGAATGCCCTAAAGGACAAAACTGGCCAAATGGAAAAGGAAGTCCAAAAGCTTACTGAAGAAAATACTTCCTTAAAAATTAGATTGGAGAAATTGGAAGCTAGTGACAATTTGAGAAATAAAGGCACTGTGACACTAATCCGAAAGAATAAAAAAATAGAAGAGAATGTGAAATATCTCACTGGAAAAACAACTGACCTGGAAAATAGATCCAGGAGAGAGAACTTAAAACTTATTGGACTATCTGAAAGCCATGATCAAAAAAAGAGCCTAGACATCATCTTTCAAGAAATTATCAAGGAAAACTGCCCTGATATTTTAGAACCAGAGGGCAAAATAGAAATTGAAAGAATCCACCAATCACCTCATAAAACAGATCCACAAAGGAAAACTCCTAGAATATTGTAGCCAAATTTCAGAATTTCCAGGTCAAGTAGAAAATATTGCAAGTAGCCAGAAAGAAACAATTCAAGTATTGTGGAAACACAATCAAGATAACACAAGATTTAGCAGCTTCTACATTAAGGGTCCGGAGGGCATGGAGTATGATATTCTGGAGGGCAAAGGAGATAGGACTACAACCAAGAATCACCTACCCAGCAAAACTGAGTATAATCCTGCAGGGTAAAAAAATGGTCATTCAGTGAAATAGAGGAATTTCAAGCATTCTTGATGAAAAGACCAGAGCTGAATATAAAATTTGACTTTCAAATACAAGACTCAAATGAAACATGGAAGAGATAAACAGGAAAGAGAAATCATAAGAGACTTATTAAGGTTGAACTGTTTACATTCCTGCATGGAAAGATGATATTTGTAACTCATGAGTCCTTTGTCAGTATTAGGGTAGTGGGAGGGTGAGTTGAAGATGAAGGGGTGCTATCTGGAAAATAAAATTAAGAGGTGAGAAAGGATTATACTGAGAGAAGAAGAAAGGGAGAAATAGAATGGGGTAAATTATCTCACATGAAACAGACAAGAAAAGGCTTTTACAGTGGAGGGGAAATGGGAGAAGGTGAGAGGGAATGAGTCAATCTTATTCTCATAAGATTTGGCTTTAGGAGGGAATAAGATACATAGTGAGGTATGGAAATCTATCTTACCATACAGGAAAATAAAGGAGGAAGGGTACAAGAGAGCAGGGGGTTGATAGAGGGGAGGGTAGATTGGGGGAGGGGATAATCAAAAGCAAACACTTTTGAGGAGGGACAGGGTCAAAAGAAAGAATAGAATAAATGGGGGGTAGGATAGGATGAAGGGAAATATACTTAGTTTTTCACAACAGGACTATTATGGTAGTGTTTCGCACGACTACACATCTATAACCTGTATTGAGAGGCTCACCTTTTCAATGAGGGTGGGTGGGCAGGGAGGAAGGGAGAAAATTTGTAACCCAAAGTTTTAGAAACATATGTTAAAAATATAAAAAAGAAAACTAAAAAAAGAAAAAAGAAAAAGAAAAGAAAAATTAAATAAACATTTCCCCTCCATAAACACATGCACACTACCACCACCATTACACCCCCCCCCCCAAATAGTTAGAAATATTTACAATGACTATCCCAATTTCTTTGCCATCCAATAGATACTGTCTACCAGGTCAAATTGTGATTTTGGGGACCAGGATTGAATCAATTGTCTGTAGTCCTAACCGTATTATTGGACAGATTTGACTGTGCTCTGATTTTTATAGAAGAGGACTGCTTTCTTTAGGAAATTATTTGCTAGTTTTCTTATTTGTGCCCCAACCTCCATTACCACCTGTTTAATTGATCATTGATTCTCAGGCTTGGAAGAAACATCAGAGGTAATCCAATCCAGTCCAACATCCCTGATAGATGGATATAAAGACTCTGCTTAAAATGACTTTAGTGAATTTTATCATTTCAAAAAAAAAATATTTGCTAGAGTAAAAAATAGTACAGGTTTTTTGTGGGTTTTTTTTGGGGGGGGCTTACTTCCCCACCACCAAAATTCCACATATGGGAAAAGAAAAGATCCTTGTTACCATCTCTCCCCCATAATTTTGGATTCAGCACAGTTAATATTCAGCATCACCAAATATCCAACAGACTGTCGCCCCAAGTGTCTGTCGTGACTCACAGGCATCAGATTATTTAAAGCAACACAGTATCAGATTTGACACTTCCCCTGAGAGGCAGCTGCTGCTAGTGCTTGGAGAGGGTGTGAGCAGTTGGTGGGTCCTGCCCACTGCTAGGCCAAGTCAAAAATAGTGCCCATGTCAGATGACAGAGCCATGACACCCATCTTAAAGCCTAGGCTTCAAGGAAACATATTGGTCAACATAGGAAAAAGAAGAATTTACGAAAATCAGGGAAATGTGTTGTCTCTCTCACCTATCATCTTAAATCAGTACTTATTAACTAATAAATAAATATCAGGCATCTACTATGTTCCAGGAACTGTGCTAAGCACTAGGGATAATAAAAATATTCGTGACTTAGAAAAAAGCCAGATGAACTGGGCTTTTTAAGGCTACAAGCAGTCAAGTTGAGAAAACTAGCAATCCTCTTCCCTGGAATGTACCAGGTGACTTAATTTGATGCTTGACAAAAGTATCCTCCTGTGATTCCTGAAAAAAGATTTGGGTCAATCCATGTCAGTTGTCAACAGTCCACCAACACTGAATGTAAAGCCTGATTAGGAAAACTTTTCCACACCATTTCAGATTAATATTGTTACTCAGATTTTAAAATGTATGGATGTCTTAGGGGCAGCTAGGTGGCGCAGTAGACACAGCACCGGCCCTGAAGTCAGGAGGAACTGAGTTCAAGTCTGACCTCAGACCAAACACTTGCCACTTACTAGCTATGTGACCCTGGGCAAGTCACTTAACCCCAATTGCTTAAAGAAAAAGAAAAATAAGCTGAAGGAAAAGTTCTTAAGGGGCAGCTAGGTGGTGCAGTGGATAGAGCACTGGCCCTGGATTCGGGAGGACCTGAGTTCAAATCCGGCCTCAGACACATAACACTTACTAGCTGTGTGACCCTGGGCAAATCACTTAACCCCACTGCCTAAAAAAAAAAGTATGGATGTCTTTATCAAAGGTAAGATCATTCCTGGATAACGATGCCTGGAACAGTATTGCTTATATGACAAAGTGAAGCTATGTGTTACCAGCGCTTCAGGGTGTACCATACAATCCAGGTGCATCATATTGATGTTGTACTTTACAGTTTAGTTATCTCCTATTATAGGCACATTCTGCATCAGTGAAAATCTGCTAAAGGAAATCAAATGTCTTACATCTCTGGAAGTCTCCATTTTATACTCTTTCTACTTCCCCAGTCCCAGATTTTTCTCCAAAGTCTTTGAAATGGTGTTTAAATCTACTAGTATTTTTTTCAGTGGTCAAGGATCTGCAATTTCATTTGTTTGGAAGCTCCCTCTACCAAGATAAGACATATTATAACCAAGTAATAACTTGGTAGATACTCTTAGAGAGCCTCAGAGAGATTAAGTGACTTGCCTATGGCATAGGTATTGTTGCTGTTCGTTCATTCAGTCGTGTCCAACTCTATATAACCCCAGGGACAAAGATATTGGAGTCTGCCATTTCCTTTCAGTGCGCCCCCATTTTACAGATGAGGAACTGAGGTAAATAGACATTGACTTACTTCCCCAGGGTCACACAACTGGTAAGACTGAGTCCAGATTGAACTCAGATGTTCCTGACTCTAAGCCAGGTGCTCTATCCACTGCATCACCTAACTTCCACTATAGGTATAAAGCTAGTAAATGTCAAAGGGAGGATTTGAAACCAGATCTTCCTGAATCCAGGCCCAGCAAGCTATTTGTAATGTCATATAACCTCCACTTTCTTCAATTAATTTTAAAATACTTCTTTGATTTCTCTAATGTATTAGTACATATGCTATTTAAGGCCAACGAATGTCCCTCTCAGTCCTCACAATTTACAAAGCATTTACTCAAACCTGCCTGTTTTCAGTAGGGATCTTTATTTACAAATCTGTTAAGATTTGTCCTAATTTTATATGCTTGGCCTGAAGTATGTATAGAAGAGTCTTTGAGGAAGAACTCAGGGGCCCCAAAGAGGTCAGAAACTCAGGACAAATATTGTACCCCAACACATTTACTGTATTATTTTTTACAACTCCATTAACTTCTCTGATTCACAGTTTCTTCATCTACAAAACAGAGATAATAATACCTGCCCTGTTTGCCTCAAAGGATTGTAGTGAGACATAAATGACATATGTCCTCTTTCTTCTGGCCTGGCTGACAGATTAATTTCCAGGGAATCTAGGGCTCATTTGTAGATAAGGTATTAGAAAACAGGCTAACTGAAGCAGAGTTCAAAAGGGCCAGAAACAAAAAACAAACAAACAAACAAAACACGTCCAAGTAATTAATGAAGTGGGTAAGAGAACAGGATGACATCAGGATTCAGGAGAAGAGATGAAAAACAACCAAGGGCCAAAGCAATACTCCACCAAGACAAGAAATAAGGCATCTTCATTGGAAGTGTCTGGTACAGTTGCAAGAGACTGAGGAAATTTGTTTTATACAGTTGGATGTATCTTTCATCATATTCATTTGTATTTATTCTCTTTATATTTATTCTGTATAAACATACACATACTTGTCTTTCTTCATACAGCACAAACTCCTTGGAAGTACAGATTGTTTCATTCATTGTCTTTATGTCCCTAGTACCTTGCATGATGCCTGAAATAGAGCAGGTACTTAATAAACACTTATGGATTGGTTGATTCTAAACTAGGTGCATAGAGCTGTCCACCACTCCAATGGGTACTTTCATGAGTGGCTCTAGCTCATATCATCAGAGCAGCTATGTTGGGGAAATGGTTGGAAGGTAGAAATGATACATATGAAAGTACTTTGTCGAGCATAAAATTCTGTACAAATATAAGGTATCATCATTAGTAATAAGGTAATGAATAGGAATTAGACCTGTGGTCTCAGTGGTATAAGGAACTCGAAGGTGTGGAAAATCCCTCTATCAATGTAAGTAGGTACCTTCACTGCAACTTTTAGTCTTAGAAAGGTATCTGGGGCATTGAAAAGTTAAAGGACTTGCCCAATATGACCCAGCTATTCTTTATCCAAAGTGGAATTTGAACCCAAGTCCTCATAGCTTTGATGCCAACTCTATCTCCTATTCCATGTCACATCTCATAACATTGTTGTTATTGTATTTAAATTCTTAAGTAGATTATAACCTCATCAATGCAAGTATAGATCAGACTCTTCCACTGGTAGAGGGAGAAAAGCACACTTATCCTTCATAATTCTGGCCCATGTCTTTTCATAAATCCTCTGTAGCATATCAATATTATATATTAACACTGCTTTTTAATAACAATTTAAATATTTTATTTATTTAATAATATTTATTTGTAATAATATTTATAATTATTTATTACAATATTAACATTTTAATAACAATAATAGGCAGCAATGGCAGAATCATTTAAAAATAAGTAAGATAATTTTGTTTCTCTAAATAACACTTCTTACTTCAAGGATATATAATTTACATTGGTATGGATAGTCCCTTCACCAGCCTCTTAAGGAACACTACAGCTAGAATTCAGGTAGGGGATGAGAAGCCAGTGAAAGAAACATAGAAGGATATCCAGGAGAGAGAGGTATCTCTCAAGTTGACAGCAGGCAATCCATCCAGTGGCAAAGTGTGATAAATAGTGCCTAAAGATCCAGAGGGATCAAGGAGAAAGAGACCTGGGTGTAGGGAGGAAGGGGACACTGGATTTCTTCCTTTTGTGGCCTAAAGATCATTGTGTTCCTGTTTGGAACTCACTGGTGACCTAACTGGGAGTAGCCTTTCCCTGCCCCTTTATAATCCTGCCTTGGAGATGTCATTTCCACACCTGACATGAGGGAGTCAGTAGGCTGCCCTTATACCCTTCCCGTACTGTTATTGTCCTCGCCTCCCACTCCTTTTAATGTCAGTTAAGCCACATGCCCTTAACATAGTAAATAAAAGAGCCTATTACTTTCAACAATGACTGACATGCACATATTTTTTTTCTTCAAAATCCTTTCATTCCCAGCAGCTAACCCTAACAATATATAATAGAAGTAAAGTTCATTTCTATGATTATAGGGACTTAACAGAAATGATTTTATGGGGTGCATCTTATCTGTCTTGAAGTTATTTTGAGGGATTTCCTTAGATTTCCCAATAAGGATTATTAAATTTTAAGAAATTAGGGAAGTGGCTAATATGATCCAGCAGAAGAGAACAGAAGAAGAGTGTAGAAGATTGAAATTTTGCCTTGTCTGGACCTTCACATCTGTTAATGTTTAGATGAAGCTCATTGAATGGAGAAGTTCTTTCTAGTGGTCTTTAAAAGCAATGGGTACCTGAAACATACCTTTAGATAATTGTAAAGGACTGACTTTGGAATGACTTTTTGAAAATGTTAAGGCCTCTGTTGAACACCTGTAATATGAATTTCCTGCAATTATACCTTCATAAGTATTTAGAGTATTTGAAGAGATTTATGCTTTATAAGTACCCTATTATACCTCATCGTAAGATTTGTGTGAGAATAGGGGAAAAGTTGTTTGCCTTTGCAATGTCTTTTTGGAAATAACATGCAACTGAACTGCAGAGCTAAAGAGAAGTAGGTAGAAGTGGGGAAATATTTTTCATGCCCTTGGTTTTGTGGCAGTTATAACACCTGATGCCCCAGATGCTAACTTGCCTGAGAAAATGTTTGTAAAATCAAGTGGCAAGCCCTTGAATGCTATACTCATGGAAGAGTTTTATTGTGACTGGTTAATATTCTTCTGTCTCTTGCTTGAAGACATAGTTGCAGAGAATGGATCACCTGGTGCTATAAACTAGTGGCATTTTGATACAAGGACAGATGGTTTACTGTGATCCTGCTTTGATCTTGGTTCTACACGTTGGATTGAAGGCTTCTATTTTAGAAAATCAAGTGGGTATTAGGGATCATGGATGTGGGGGTGTGGTAATGAATCAGCAAAACCCCCCATAAGGGGAAACTCTTGGCAGGCAGATTTTTGTGAATGCTTATGATTTATGGGTCTGAGTGACATATCAGAATGTTGAAATAGTCTCAATGGAGAATTCGAGTGCAATGAGGATTCTATGGGAAGAAAGGCCACAAAGGTGATGGTATGATTCTCCTAATTCCTCATTGTCCCCTCCCTGCCACTCCCCTATATGCTTATCATACTCTTTAGGTTATATAAAGACATATTGCATAGGAGAGTCCAATTAAACCCATGGTTTTCCCTTTTGGAACTCCCCTTAAACAAAGAAAGTAGCCTATTAATACTCTCATCATTGGGGACTTAACCAATTCTTCTGTGAAACCCTTCAATTCTAAGTAACTGACTCTGATAGCATGACATTGGCATTCAAGGCCTCCAAAATGTTGTTTCACTCTAACCATACAGGCTTTTATTCTATTCCGTTCCTGTTTATTTTTCCTACTTAAGTGATTCATCCTTTCACATAGTCTGTCCTAGCCCAAACCAAACCACTTTTATTCTCTCATTCTCACCCCATCCTGATATGTCTATGTGCCACTGTTCATGCCATTTCCATATCTAGAACAGACAGAACCCTTTTAAGAACCAACTCAAAGAATCACAAATTCAAAGAGTTGGAAAGTCACTCTGAGTTACCTAGTACAAGCCAAATTTTTGCTTGAAGACCTAAATATATAGTATTTAATTTTCTACACACACAGAGAGTTTATTGGGAGGGGGAGGGAAGGCTGCTAGCAACTAGGGGGACAGGATAGACTTCCAAGAGAAAATATTTTGATTCAATCTTTAAAGTAAGGTAGGAAGTCTGAGGCAGAAATGGGCATCGATGAGGAGGAGTGTATGCTAGGCATGAAATATAACCCTTTGCAAAGGCACAGGGATGAGAAATGGAACATCATATGCAAGGAATAGCAAATAGACAGTTTTCCTTGAATGTACTAGAATAATACATGGAGGAAAATAATACACAATAAGTCTGGAAAGGTAGGCTGGAGTCAGATCATGAAAGTCTTTGAAAAAAATGCAGAAGTTTATATTGTACACTAAGGCAACTGGGAACATACAGAGTTTTTTAAGCCAGGAAATGGCATTGTCAGGCCTGTGTTCTAGCAGTATCAATTTGGTTTTGTGATTTATGCTTAAAAGATACCCTATTATTCCTCACTGTAAGATGAAATATAGCTACCAAATTGGAATTCCACTTTTTTTTTCCCAAAAGAAAAAATGTATATTTAATGGGAACCCAATACCTCAGCTGCTTCCTGACATCTTCTGTGATTTTGGTCCTATGATAACAATTGACTCCATATCCCTCAAGAAGGCCTTCCTAGGTTCAAGTTTCTGACATCCTCAACTTTGAAAAGGCAGAGAAGATGACTGAGGACATAGAGACCAATTAAAAAAAATATCACAACAGCCCAAGTAATTGATGATAGCCAAGTAAACTAAGAAAGGGGGATGGATAAAAGAGTCTGGCTTTTTGCCTCATCATTCAATTGAAACTTCTCTTACCAAGCTTACAAGTGATGTCAGTTCTAAGGACCTTTTATTAACCTTCATCCCTCTAAACTTTTCTGTAACCTTTGACACTGTCAACAATCCTCTTATCCTTAATATTCTTGCTAGATTCTCTCTTGATTTTCCTTCTTTTTGACTGGCCTCTCCTCAGGATCTTTCACTGGATTTTCCATTAGATCATGCCCAATAACTGTGGGTATGTCCCCCAAGTCTCTGTCTTAGGCCTCTTTCTCTTCTCCAACTATATTATTTCACATGGTGGTTTCATCAGCTCTCAAGGATTCACCTGCCATCTCTAAGTCTTAGATCAATTAATCCAGCCCTAACTTCTTTCCTAAATACCAGGCTTATATTTCCAACTCCCCATGGGACATCTCAAACTGAATGTTCTATAGATAGTTTAAACTCAATATGTCCAAAAATGAATGCATTTTCTTTCACCCAAAATTCACTCCTCTTGCTAGATTTCCTATTACTACATAGAGCAAATCACTATCTTCCCAATCACTCAGGTTTACAATCTAAGTGTTATCCTCAACTCCTTACTCTTACCCACTACGTCCAATAAATTGTCAACTCCTCTGGTTCCTACCTTGGAAACATCTCTCATATATGCCCCCCTTTGATGCTTCTAAGTTGTCTTTGAATTTGTGGGTTAAAAAGTCTAGAACCCACTACACCTGCTAGTGATTCAGTCCCCTGGGGCCTGCTCCAGGTTTGCTGAGGCCCGGTCTTTGACTGTGCACTTATGCTGAACTACACTCCTCTCCCAGCCTGGTGCAACAGACCATTCCCATCAACCACCCAGATTGTCTTGGGCTGGAAATTTGTTTCACTCTATCTTTCTGTGGGTTCTGCTTCTCTAGAATTTTTTTAGAGCCATTTTTTACATGTATTTGGAGGGGTTCAGGGGAGAGCTCAAGCAAGTCACTGCTTTTACTCCACCATCTTGGCTCTGTCCTCCAACCACAAAATGCCATTTTTTACAAGAACCTTTTTTACAATCCCCTTTAATACCCATGCTTTCCCTCTAAGGTTATCTCCAATATTAGGTTGTTAAATCTTTGATTAGTTTTTAATCTAATTTTAATCTATGTTTCCCTTATATGTTACAATATATCCTGTATATATCTTGTTTGTATACTATTCTTTGCATGTTGTTTCCCCCATTGGATTATGAATTTCTTGAGGGAAAGGACTATTTTTTTATCCCTTCCCTTGTATTTCCATCACTTAGTTCAGGGCCTAACACATAGTAGGCTCTTAATAAATGTTTTCTAGCTTGTTGATTTCAGAAACCACTATCAACATTCTTGTTTGGGAAAGCAAACAAACAAAATTAATTAATAAAAAACCATGTCCTCTTCTGTCTCCAGTGATACAATAATTGTCTTTATTTTTAAAACATTGACTAGACCCCCTTCTGACACTTTCCTAGACATCTCTTTATAACCTCTCATAGACAGCATTCTCCAAACCACTGTTTGAAAGGGAGCCTTCTCTTCCAGAGACTGAGCCTATTCCCTAAACTTTACCTCCTAGCATCTTCAGTCATTTTCAAGACTCATTTGTCTAAATGTCAAAACATTTCCCTGTAGGAAGTGTAAACTCACTGAAAAACTCACCTTTCAACTGAAAACAAGACAGCATTGTTCCCATTTGGATGCTGATTCATTTCTATCTCACACTAAGCCCTTCTGGGACTGCAGGTTCAGACCAGGGATGACTCAGTAGAGAGGGAATTTCAGATTAGATGAAAGGTGTTACCAAAAAAGGCAGAGCACAAAGACTGTTCTTGGGACAAGTACTTCCTTCGATTAATACTAGTGAACTGTGAAGGGATTTTGTGTAGGAGATACATGGAAGATAAGATTGGAAAGACAATCTAGTATTATAAAATCCAGGCTTTGGAAAGGACCTTGGACAATTAGAAATAGGACAGAACTGAAGAAAGAGACAAATTAGAGTAGCCAAAAATAGTAATGTTTTGCTCAATAAGTAGAGAAGGAAACTAGCATTTATTAAATGTCTATTTTGTGCCAGGAACTGTGCTTTACAAATATTATCTCATTTGATCTTCACAACAGCCCTGGGAGTTAGATATTATTATCACCATTTTACAGTTGGGAAAACTGAGGCAGGCTAATTTAAGTGACTTGCCCAGGATCACACAGCTAGGAAATGACTTAGGCTAGATTTCAACTTGGGTCTTCCTGCTGCCAGATGCAGTGTTCTATCCATTACATCATTCATCATTATCATCATTACTAACATTTATACAGTGCTTACTATGAGCCAGGCACTGTGCTAGGTGCTTTATAATCATTATCTCATTTGGTCACAATAAACCTGAAAGGCAAGTGCTATTATTATCCCTATTTCACAGATGAGGAAATTGAGACAAATAGAGGTTAAATGGCTTGCCCAGGGTTGCATACTTAGTAAGTGTGTGAGATGAGAATTGAATTCAAGTCTTCTTGACTCCATATCTGGCACACTATTCATGGCACCACACAGCTGCTAATAGTGACTTCTCCATCACTGGAGGTCTTCAAGTGAAGGCTGGATAACTATTTATTGGGAATATTGCTGCTCCATTTTTTCATCTCTCTCTCTCATTTCTGTTGCTTGGGGTGTTTGAGAAGCCAATAATCTCTTCAGTTCCAGTTTTCTTTCTAAAATGTTTCCAATGTCTCTTTCTTGTTAAACATCTATCCATTTTCATGTTGCTGTGTGAGTCAAAACTTCTCTCATAATTTGTATTTCTCTTTTTAAAATATGAGTTAGACTTAATAATCTCAAAGGTCTCTTCAAGCTCTCAATTTGTCATTCTAGGATCTTTATAAGTCTATACAGACTTTTTAAAAGAAGAATGACATAGGTTACATGAGAAACAAAATAGAGGACTAAATCTAAATTCTGATTCCTACAACCTCTCAAAATTTCCAAAACATGAATTATGTGCCCAAAACAAAGCAACTTTAGCTGATTCCGTGGACTAGGATACCCAGAATCCAAATGAAGGTAAAAACTAAAACCCCCAAAACAATGAACTGATACCCACTGAACCTGAGCTCACTCATAAACCCTCCCCAGCCTTCCACTTGACCAGCAATAAGATTGAATTAGCAGACCAAAGGACTAAAACCCATCTCCACCCCAGTGTCCCCTTCTTCTTTTTAGTGCTGTGGAGACCCTGGCTCCCAGCTCTGGAAGTTTCCCAGGGCCATGGCAGGCAAACAGCTTTGCCACAGGCCTTCAGAAGCAAAAGCCTGCTGGAACTGAACAACCCTGTGACACCAATAGGGCAAAGCTCCAAACAGCCAGTTCCAAGGCAGATAAATCCATAACACCAGCCAAAGCTCTCTGAACTGCTGGTTCTAGGCCAGAGTACTAAGGAAGAGAGGGCAGGAGAGGACATCATGACCCTAGGGGGTGGGAAGCATGGGCAGCAGTCTACTAAACCTGAAAGAACACAGCACCTAGCTGGGGCCAGCTCTGACCACTTAAAAGACACTTGGAGGAGTAACCATGAATTGCCCAGCATAGAAGGAAACTTAGATGCTTTGAGATCCAGCCCATAAGGAAACAATCATCTGAGAGGACAAAATCAGAAAATGAGTAGGGGAAAATTATACAAGGATAAGACTTAAACTGCCAAAGATCAGAAGAAGGAAATCCAAAGACCTCAAACATAAGCAGATAGATGAATAGGGAAAACCTTAACAATAGAAAGGAATATGGCCTCCAAATCTAGTAAGTTCAAGCACTTGAGAATAAATACTTCAAAACAACAGAAAATGATCCAACGCCTGATGAGACAGACAACCTGGTGGAATATGAGAACCTAGAACCACAACACACTATTCCTGAGTGATTAAAAAGAGAAATACAAATTATGAGAGAAGAAGTTTTGACTCACACAGCAACATGAAAATGGATAGATGTTTAACAAGAAAGAGACATTGGAAACATTTTAGAAAGAAAACTGGAACTGAAGAGATTATTGGTTTCTCAAACACCCCAAGCAATAGAAATGAGAGAGAGAGATGAAAAAATGGAGCAGCAAGAATGGCAACAGCAATAACACAGAGAAGTTATTAGCTTCTTTAATCTAAATGTGTGCAAGGAGACAGGAGTGAAGGCAGAAGTCTGGTGAAGGTAACAGTGAAGAGGAGGACATAGGCCATTATTGACAGAACCTGGTGACATCCTAACTACATATGAATCAGTGTTGTGGGTTTTTTTTTTTTGTGGGACTGCATTATAGCATGGAAGGGTACGTGAAAGGAGGGAGGGGAGCAGGGCAATAGAAAGGAATGTGTGATGTTCTAGGATCAAATCAAGGCCTAGCAATTAGGGGAAAGTGACCCTCTATGCTTTCAGAAAGAGAAGAGCCTACCAGGGGATGAGTGAGAAAGGAACAGGGAAGGACTGATAAGGTGAGATAAGGAAGGAGGTCTTGCTTTGTTGGTAGGAGGAGTTTTTGCTAATGAATGCTCCTTTAGGTTAAGAGATATAGCCCACAGTAAATGGACATGCTGGGTATAGTCTGGGATATTTGGGTAACTATGGGTAACTAGAATGTGGGTGTGTGGGAGAATGTGAACCTGGGGAGGAGATGTTGAGCCAAATTTGGAAAGAAAGGTAACTACAGGACATGTAGAGCAGTGGTGGGCTAAATAATCAGGAATGTGGTGGAACGGGGTGCCTTCCCATGGGGTAGTATACTCTCTGATACCTGAAATAATTCACATTATCATGGGAGTGAATCACAATAGAAAAGAAGAATCCAAGAGGGAAGATCTACAAGGCAGTGGCAGAAATCCCCCAAAAGGGAGAACTAGAAGGCATACCTTGTAAAATTTGATTGCATAAGGAATACGAGAAAGAGAGACAGACAGAGAGAGAGAGAGAGAGAGAGAGAGAGAGAGAGAGAGAGAGAGAGAGAGAGAGCAGATAATTATTAAAGGTCATATATCGGAGAATGAGAATCATGAATAGATAGAAAGAGGTAACGGATAATGAAGAAAGAGAGGGAATATTTGGAAAAGAGCATAAATTTAAAAAAACTAATGAAAAGGATTAGTTGTAGGGGAGGTGAAGAAGGGGATATCTATTTGACTAACAGAGGAAAAAGAGGGGAAGAAGTATATAACCAGATACAAGCAGGAGAGAAAAAAGAACTAAGGAGTAAAATCCCAAAGGAAAAGGGGGTGACAAATGAGAGAAGATGATCAGGAGAGACAGGAAGAGACCCACGGGGAACACGACCACCTTAAAAAATTATGTAAAGTAACTGAAGGAATATAATATTTTGTTTGGATCAGAAGAGAGGAAAAAGAAAACTTGAAAGAAAAACAATATTAGAGACAAATGGAGGAAAATATAAGCAAACTCTCATAACTAGAAATGTGAGATTAAAGAATCCAATAAAGTGAAAAAGACTGATAGAATTGGTAAGAAAAAAAACCCTACAATCTGTTGCTTACAAAAGTAAAGACACAAAAAATAAAACTGAGAGGATAGAAAAAAAGTTAAGATATATCAAGTGATTAAAAAAGGAGTAGTAATCATGATATCTAAAAAAGCAAAAACAAATATTTAAAAAATAAAAGGACATTAAATTATGCTGAAATCAACCACAGACAAAAAAGGCCAATATAAGTAATACATTTATATACTCCAAATGCCTTAGCATCTAAATTCATAAAGGAAGTATCAATTGAAATAGAAGACACAGATAGTAATACAGTAGTGACAAAAGACTTTAATATCTCTATCAGTTTTGAATAAGTGTAACAGAAAGATAGACAAAAGAGAAAATACGGTACTGAAAAAATTGCTGGAGAAACTAGAGTTAAAAAAAAAACCTTGTGGAATCTTCTAAGTAGAACAGCAAAGAATATATATATTTCTCAGCAACACATGGACCTTTTTACAAAAACTGGCCATATACTAGGGCACAGAGATATTGCAAAGAAATGTTAAAAAGGCACAATGGTTAATACATCCTTTACAAATGACAACACAATAAAAATAGTAATTGGTTCAGCAACCATAAAGAAAAGATACTGATCCAAATGGAGACTTAACAATGAAACAATGAAATCCTAAATAATTAGTGGATCAATGAACAAACTACAGAAACAATTAATAGCTACGTAAAATAAAATTATAAAAATGGAATAATATACCAAAGTTTCTGAAATGCAGCTAAAGTAGTTCTCAGGTGAAAAATCATATCTTTACAAATATGCATTAACAAAATTGAAAATAACATTAATATACTAGATATGCATTTTAAAAATTGAAAAGCCAACAAATGAATAAGCATAAAATAAGCATGAAAGAGGAGGTACTAAAAATCTGAGAAAAAAAATTAGGAGCAGAAAAATCAACATAAATTATAAAATATAACTAAAAGCTGCTTCTTTGAGAAGAGTAATAATCTTGATAATCACTTAGCTAATCTTATTAATCTCTTAGAATCCAAGGCAAACCATTCAACATCACAATAATACAAATCTATGCTCCAACCCCTGATGCCAAAAAGGCCAAAGTTGATCAGTTCTTTGATGACCTAAAACATCTTTTAGAAATAACACCAAAAAATAAAAAGATGTCACATTTATCATAGGGTATTAGAATGCTAAAGTAGGAAATCAAAAGATAATTGGAATAACAGGCAAATTTGGCCTTGGAGTACAAAATGAAGCAGGGCAGATACTAATAGAGTTTTGTCAAGATAACTTACGTCACAGCAAACACTCTTTTTCAACAACCACAAAAGTGACTTTATACATGGACATTACCATATGGTCAATACCAAAATCAGATTGATCATACACATTTTAGCCAAAGGTTAATTAGAATAAGACCTAAAGCTGACTGGTTCAAATCATGATATTCTTATTGCAAAATTCAGACTTAATTGAAGAAAGTAGGGGGAAATCATCAGACTGTATAGGTATGACCTAAATAACATCCCTTATGAATATGAAGTGAAAATGCCAAAGAGATTTAAGAGATTTGATATGATAGAGTACCTGAAGAACTGTGGACAAAGGTTTGCAATATTGTACAGGAGGCAGCAACAAAAAAAAATTCCAAAGAAAAATAAGAGCAAGAAAAACAAATGGCTATCTGATAAGGTTTTACAAATAGTGAGGGGGGAAAAGGAAAGGGAAAGATATACCCAACTGAATGCAGAATTCCAAAGAATAGCAAGGAGAGATAAGGTTTTTTTTGAATGAGCAAGGCAAAAAAAAAAAAAAACCTAGAAGAAAACAATAGAATGAGAAAGATAAGAGATCCTCTCAAGAAAATTAGAGACATCAAGGGAACATTTCATACATGCTAAATGAACATGCTACAAGACAAAAGTGATAGGGGCTTAACAGAAGCAGAAGAGATTCAGTAGAGGTAGCAAAAATATACAAAACTATGCAAGAAAGTTCTTAATATCACTGGTATCCACAATACTATGGTTACTGATCTAGAACCAGAAATCCTACAGAATGAAGTCAAGTGGGCCATGGAAGCATTGCTAACAAAAAGGCTGATGAAGATAGCAGAATGCCAGCTGAGCTATTTAAAGTCCTAAAAGATGATGCCATCATAGTGCTGCACTCAATATGCCAGCAAATTTGGAAAACTCAACAGTGGCCACTGGATTGGAAAAGACCAGTTAATGTTCTAATCCTAAAGAAGTGAAATGCCAAAGAATATTCAAATTACCAAATAATTGCATTAATTTCATGGCAGCAAGGTTATACTGAAGATTCTGAAAGCTAGGTTTCAGCAATACATAAACTGAAAATTACTGAAAGAGCAGACTGGGTTTTGAAGAGGCAGAAAAACTAGAGACCAAATTGCCAACATTCATTGGATTATGGAGAAAGCGGAGTTCCAGAAAAACATCTGTTCTGCTTCACTGACTACACTAAAGCTTATGACTGTGTGGTCACAACAAAATGTGGCAAATCCTCAAAGAGATGGGAGTACCAGATCATCTTCCTTGTCTCCTTATGAACCTGTACATGGGTCACTAAACATAGTAAGAACCAAACATGGAACAACTGATTGGTTTAAGATTGGAAAAGGAGTACAATAAGGCTTTGTATTGTCACCTCATTTATTTAACTTATATACAGAATGCATCATGGAAAATGCCAGGGCCAATCAATCTGAAGCTGGAATTAAGGTTCCTGGGAGAAATATCAACAATTCAGATGTGCAGATAATACCACACTGATGGCAAAAAGGAAGGGAGATAATTTGGAACTCAAAGTTTAAAAATGAATGTTAAATTGTTTTTACATGTAACTGGGGGAAATTAAAATACCAAATAAAAATTTAGAAAAAAGAAAAAAGAATAGCTTAAATATCTGGAGGAATGTTCAGTGCTCATGGAAAGTTTATGACAATGTAATAAAATTGACAGTATTATCAAAGCTAATATAAGGGTTTACCAATCAAATTGATGGAGATTTTTACAGAAGTTGATAAAATAATAACAAAATTCATTTGGAATAACAAAAGATCTATACTATTAAGCGAAATGATGGAAAGAAAGAAAGATGAAGGACAAATAGCATTTCCCAACCTTAAACTATATTATAAAGTATCAGACATCAGAAACATCTGGCATTGGTTTAAAAGTAGAAGGACTGATCAATTTGACAGACTAGATAAGGGAGAATCAGGAACAATATAACTTAATAGTCTAGTGTTTGATGAAGTGGAAAATATAAAATATCCAGAAAAAAAAAACTTCTTATTTTATAAAAACTGCTGGGAAAACTGGAAAGCAGTATGGCCAAAATTAAGCTTAGACCAACACATTACACAGTATTCCATAACACATTCTAAGTGAATATTTTACCTTAATATTAAAGTTCATTCTATTAAGAGATTACAAGAGAAATAGATCACATACCTGTCACAGTTTTCAGTAGGAGATAATGCAAACAAGAGATACAGGCAAATACAAAAGATAAAATAGATAACTTTACTTAAAATTGAAAAGCTTTCACTTTTAAGACAAAATTAAAGAACCTAGAATAAGAAGGGAAGTGGTCAAAAAAATCCTTGAATCAAATTTCTCTGATAAAAGTTTGGCATAGAGGGGCAGAGCCAAGATGGAGGAGTAAAAGAAGTGACTTGCTTGAGCTCTCTCCAAAACCTCTCCAAATACCTATAAAAAATGGCCCTAAACAAATTCTAAAGCAACAGAACCCACAAAAAAGACAGAGTGAAACAAATTTACAACCCAAGACAACCTGAATGGTTGATTGGAAAGGTCTATCACCCCAGGCTGGGAGAGAAATGCAGTTCAGTGTGGTCATACATGCAAAACAGGCCTGAGCAAAGCTGGAGCACTCAGAGGACTGAATCACAGGCAGCTGTGACAGTTTCCAGACTTCTCAACCCACAAACACCAAAGACAACTTAGAAGATCAGTAGGAAAAGTCTGTGAGTGCAGTGAGAGGGAAGTTCAGCCCCAGCCCCAGTATCTGCATGCAGCCCCGGGCAGCAGCTGCTTCTGGAGCTTCTAGCCCACAGACTGAGGGGAAACTGAGTGGCTGATCAGATGGGGATTGCAGGGACTTCTTTGCTGGTGCAGGATTCTCTTGTTTGCCTGTGCTTGGATCTGGGTCACAGTTCTGGGAGGTGGTCCTGGGGTGAAGAGGAGTGCTGGCATGGTGGAGCTTGTAGAGGAGGTGAAAATGGAATCCTCCTCCAAGGCAGAAAAGAATGCTTGTGGTCACTCATAGCCACAGCACAGTCCAGGAAAGGAGTAAACACTTCACCCTTCATCATACCACCTTGGAAGAATGGAAAATGTACAGGTCCACAGAAGTATCTCTGAAAACAGCTGCACAAAACCCCTGAAGCTTGGGACAATATATTCTCCACACTGGAAGTAGACTCCTACCTTAACAAAGAGTTTATAACTCAAGTAATTGGCCGGGATCATGAGCAAACTTCACAAAAAAAAGTCAGACCATAGAATTTTTCTTTGGTGACAAAGAAGATCAAAACATACTATCAGAAGAAAACAAAATCAAAGCTTCTACATCCAAAGCCTCCAAGAACAATATAAATTGGTCCCATGCCATAGAAGAGCTCAAAAAGGATTTTGAGAAGCAAGTAAGAGAAGCAGAGGAAAAACTGGGAAGAGAAATGAGAGTGATGCAAGAAAATTATAAAAAACAAGTAAAAAAAAAGTTTGGCATCAAATATATATAAATAATATGTGTGTATGACTATTAGCCATTCCCCAATAAATAAGTGACAAACGGATACAAAAAGCTTTTGAAAATAATTGCAAAGTATTAACAACCATATGCAAGAATATTCAAAATCACTAATGAGAGAAGTATAAATCAAAACAACCCTAAATTTTCACCTTCTTCTAGGCAAATTATAAAAAGGCAAAAAAAATAATAATCAATGATGGAGGGGATTCTGGAATGAAAGGTACACAAATACATTAATGGTAGAGCTGTGAAATAGTACAATGTTGGAAAGAAATTTGGAATTATTCAAATAAAATTACTTAAATAGCCACACTTTTTTTGTTTGTTTGTAAAAGTCCTTTTTTTAAAATTTATTTATTTTTAGTTTTCAACATTCACTTCCACAAGATTTTAGAGTTCCAAATTTTCACCCCATCTTGCCCCTCCCTCCACTGCAAGATGGCATGCATTCTGAATACCCCTTCCCCTAGTCTGCCCTCCCTTCTGTCTCCTCCCCTTCTCTTATCCTCTTCCCCTTCTATTTTCCTGTAGGGCAGGATAGATTTCTGTACCCCATTTCCCATATTTCTTATTTCCCAGTTGCATGTGAAAACTTTTTTTCATTAATTTATTTTCATTTATCAACAATCACTTCCATATGCTTTTGAGTTGAAAATTTTTCTACCCCTTCTTCCCCCCCCCTCCCCAAGACAGCACACAATCTGATATAGGCTTTACATTTACATACCCATTAAACATACTTTCACATTAGTGAAGTTGTAAGTAAAAATTAAAACCAGTAGGAGGAACCATCAGACAGATGAAACAAAACTCAACAAAAAGTAAAAATAAGTGATAGCGATTTGACTTCCATACTTCTATCTTTGGATGTGGACAGCATTTTCCATCCCAAGGCCTCTGCAGATGTCTTAGATCCTCATAATGCTGAGAAGGGCTCAGTTTAACAATTTTAGTCATTGTGGCTGTTATTGTGTACAAAGTCCTCTTGGTTCCGCTCACATCACTCAGCATCAGACCATACAAGTCTTTCCAGGTTTTTCTGAAGTCAGCCTGCTCATCATTTTTTATAGCACAATAGTATTCCATTACATTCACATACCACAACTTGCTCAGCCATTCCCCAATTCATGGGCATCCTCTCAATTTCCAATTCTTTGCCACCACAAAAAGAGCTGCTATGAATATTTTTGTACATGTGGGTCCTTTTCCCATTTGTTTTATCTCTTTAGGATATAGCCCTAGAAGTGCTATTGCTGGATCAATGGTTACGCACATGTTTGTAGCCCTTTGGGCATAGTTCCAAATTGTTCTCCAGAATGGTTGGATCATTTCACAACTCCACCAGCAATGTATTAGCGTTCCAATTTTCCCACATCTTCTCCAACATTTATCATTTTCCTGTTTTGTCATGTTGGCCAATCTCATACATGTGATGTGGTACCTCAGAATTGTTTTGATTTGGATTTCTCTAATCAATAACGATTTAGAGCATTTCTTCATATCAATATAGATGGCTTTAATTTCTTCATCTGAGAACTGTCTGTTCATATCCTTTGACCATTTATCAATTGGGGAATGGCTTGTGTTCTTATAAATTTGTCTTAGTTCTCTATATATTTTAGAAATGAGGCCTTTATCAGAGAGACTGGTTGTAAAAATTCTTTCCCAGTTTTCTACCTTCCTTCTAATCTTAGTTGCATTGGCTTTGTTTGTGCAAAAACTTTTCAATTTAATGTAATCAAAATTATCCATTTTGCTTTTCATAATGTTCTCTATCTCCTGTTTGGTCATGAATTCTTCTGTTCTCCATAGATCTGATAGGTAAACTATTCCTTGTTCTCCCAGTTTACTTATGGTATCAGCCTTTATATCTAAGTCATGAACCCATTTTGACTTTATTTTGGTATATGGTGTGAGATTTGGGTCTATGCCTAGTTTCTGCCATACTCTTTTCCAGTTTTCCCAGCAGTTTTTTTCAAAGAGTGGGTTCTTATCCCAGAAGCTGGGGTCTTTGGGTTTATCAAATAATAGATTACTATAGTCATTGACTACTGTGTCTTGCATATTTAACCTATTCCACTGATCCCTCCCTATTTCTTAGCCAGTACCAAGCAGTTTTGATGATTGCTGCTTTATAATACAATTTAAGATCTGGAATTGCTAGGCCACCTTCCCCTGCATTTCTTTTCATTAGTTCCTTTGATATTCTGGACCTTTTGTTTTTCCAAATGAATCTTGTTATTATTTTTTCTAACTCTATAAAATAATTTTTTGGTAGTTTGATTGGTATGGCACTGAATAAGTAAATTAGCTTAGGTAGGATTGTCATTTTTATTATATTAGCTCGGCCTACCCATGAGCAACTGATGTTTTTCCAATTATTTAGATCTGATTTTATTTGTGTGAAAAGTGTTTTGTAATTGTGTTCATAGAGTTCCTGGGTTTTTTCGGAGGTAGACTCCTAAATATTTTATAATGTCTACAGTAAGTTTAAATGGGATTTCTCTTTCTATCTCTTGCTGTTGGGCTTTGTTGGTAATATATAGAAATGCTGATGATTTATGTGGGTTTATTTTATAGCCTGCAACTTTGCTAAAGTTGTTTATTATTTCAAGTAGTTTTTTACTTGATTCTCTAGGATTCTCTAAGTATATCATCATGTCATCTGCAAAGAGTGATAGCTTTGTTTCTTCTTTGCCTATTCTAATGCCTTCAATTTCTTTTTCTTCTCTTATTGCTAAAGCTAAGGTTTCCAGTACAATATTGAATAACAGTGGTGATAATGGACATCCTTGTTTCACCCCGATCTTATTGGAAATGCTTCTAGCCTGTCCCCATTACATATAATGCTTGCTGAAGGTTTTAGATAATGCTATTTATTATTTTAAGGAAGACTCCATTTATACCTATGCTTTCTAGTGTTTTTAATAGGAATGGGTGTTGTATTTTATCAAAAGCTTTTTCTGCATCTATTGAGATGATCATGTGGTTTCTGTTGGTTTTTTGTTGATATGCTCAATGATGCTGATAGTTTTCCTAATATTGAACCAACCCTGCATTCCTGGTATAAATCCTACCTGGTCATAGTGTATTATTCTTGTGATAAGTTGCTGCAATCTACTTGCTATTTTGTTTAAAATTTTTGCATCTATATTCATTAGAGAAATTGGTCTATAATTTTCTTTCTCTATTTTGACTCTTCCTGGTTTAGGTATCAACACCATATTTGTATCATAAAAAGAATTTGGTAAGACTCCTTCTTCACCTATTTTCCCAAATAGTCTATATAGTATTGGAATTAATTGTTCTTTAAATGTTTGATAGAATTGCATGTAAATCCATCTGGCCCTGGAGATTTTTTCCTAGGGAGTTCATCAATGGCTTGTTCAATTTCTTTTTCTGAGATGGGGTTATTTAAGTATTTTACTTCCTCTTGTTAATCTGGGCAATTTATATTTTTGTAAATATGTATCCATTTCACTAAGATTGTCAAATTTGTTGGCATATAGTTGGGCAAAATAATTCCTAATTATTGTTTTAATTTCCTCTTCCTTGGTGGTAGCTTCCCTTTTCATTCTTGATACTAGTAATTTGGTTTTCTTCTTTCTTTTTTTAATTAAATTAACCAAAGGCTTATCTATTTTATTGTTTTTTCATAAAACCAGCTCTTAGTTTTATTTATTAGTTCAATAGTTTTCTTAATTTCAATTTTATTAATTTTTCCTTTGGTTTTCAATATTTCTAATTTGGTGTTTAGTTGAGGATTTTTAATTTGTTCTTTTTCTAGTTTTTTTAGTTGTATGCCCAATTCATTAATCTCCTCTTTTTCTATTTTATTTATGTAAGCATTTAGAGATATAAAACTTCCCCTAAGAACTGCTTTCACTGCATCCCATAGGTTTTGGTATGTTGTCTCATTATTGTCATTCTCTTGAATGAAATTATTGATTGTTTCTATGATTTGTTGTTTGACCCAATCATTTTTTAGGATTAGATTATTTAGTTTCCAATTATTTTTTAGTCTATCTTTCCATGGCCCTTTATTACATATAATTTTTATTGCATCATGATCTGAAAAGGATGCATTTAATATTTCTGCCTTTCTGCATTGGATTGTGAGGTTTTTATGCCCTAGTACATGGTCAATTTTTGTGTATGTGCCATGTACTGAGAGAAAAAGTATATTCCTTTCTATCCCCATTCAGTTTTCTCCAGAGGTCTATCATACCTAACTTTTCTAATGTTCTATTCACCTCCTTAACTTCTTTCTTGTTTATTTTGTGGTTAGACTTATCTAGTGCTGAGAGGGGAGGTTCAGGTCCCCCACTAGTATAGTTTTGCTGTCTATTTCTTCCTGTAACTCCCTGAACTTCTCCTGTAAGAATTTGGATGCTATACCATTTGGGTATATAGTAATGATATTACTTCATTGTCTATGGTGCCTTTTAGCAGGATGTAGTTTCCTTCCTTATCTCTTTTGATTAGATCTATTTTTGCTCTTGCTTTGTCTGAGTTCAGGATTGCTACCCCTGCTTTTTTAACTTCAGCTGACACATAATATATTCTGCTCCAGCCTTTTACCTTTACCCTGTATGTGTCACTCTTTTTCAAATGTGTTTCCTGTAAACAACATATTGTAGGATTATGGTTTTTAATCCATTCTGCAATCCGTTTCCGTTTTATGGGAGAGTTCATCCCATTCACATTCACAGTTATGATTACTGTCTGTGTCTTTTTCTCCATCCTTTTCCCCCATTTATGCTTTTCTTTCTCCTTTTTCCTTTCCCCCTTCACTAGTGTTTTGCTTTTGACCACCACCTCCTTCAGTCCCTCCCCCTTTTATTATCCCTTTCCCTTTTCTTCCCCTTTAGTCTTACTGCTTCTTCCCTCCCTTCTTTCCCCCCTCCCTTTTCTTTCCCCTTTTCCCTCCTACTGCCTATAGGGCAAGTTAGATTTCTATACCTAACTGATTATATTATGCCCTTCTTGAGCCAAATCTGATGAGAGTAAGGTTCAAACAATGCTCCCCCCCTTCTTTCCCTCTGCTGTAATAGGATTTTGTGTCTTTTCCTGTAATGTAATTTACCCTTGTCTGCCTCCTCCTTTCTCAGTACATTTTCTAAGATCAGATTGATCCACTTATTTGGATCCATTTAACCCACTTGATTAGATTTTTTTTTATCATTACATCAAAGTCAACTAATATCCACCCTCTTTATGTATACTCCTTTAACAAGGTGTAATAACAATACAGTTCTCAAGGGTTGCAAGTCTCATATTCCCTTGTAGGGGTTTAAACAGCCCCCCCCTTATTAACAACATATTGTATCCTTCTGTCCCATTTACCTTTTTAAGTCCTTCTTGAGTCCTGTACTTGAAGATCAAATTTTTTGTTGAGCTCTGGTCTTTTTATCAGGAAAGTTTGGAAGTCTCCTATTTCATTGAATATCCACCTCCTCCCTTGAAAAATGATGCTCATTTTTGCTGGGTAATTGATCCTTGGCTGCATTCCAAGCTCCTTTGCCTTTGGAATATCATGTTCCATGCCCTGCGTCTTTTAATGTAGAAGCTGCAAGGTCCTGTGTAATCCTGACTGTGGTTCCATGATATTTAAATTTTTCTTTCTGGCTGCTTGCAGCACCTTCTCTTTCATCTGGTAATTTTGGAATTTTGCTATATTTCTTGGTTGTCAATTTGGGATCTCTTTCAGGTGGTGATGGTGGATTCTTTCTATGGTTATTTTCCCTTCTGGTTCTAGGACTTCTGGGCAGTTTTCCTTTATGATTTCCTGAAAGATACTGTCCAGGCTCTTTTTTTCATCATGATTTTCAGGTAGTCCAATAATTTTTAAATTGTCTCTCCTGAGTCGATTTTCCAGGTGGGTTGTTTTACTGATGAGGTATTTTACATTTTCATCTATTTTTTCTTTTTTTTGTTTCTGTTTGACTGATTCTTGCTCTCTCATAGAGACATTAGTTTCCATTTGTCCAATTCTAGTTTTTAACAGATTGTTTTCTTCTGTTAGTTTTTGTACTTCCTTCTTCAACTGGCCAATTGTGTTTTTTAGGGACTTGTTTCTTCAGTGTACTCTTCTGTTAGTTTTTGTCCTTCCTTCTTCAATTGGCCAATTGTGTTTTTTAGGGACTTGTTTTCTTCAGTGTATTTTTTTTCCAATTGGCCAATTGTATTTTTGAAGGACTCTTCTACCTCTCTCCTTTGACTATTAAAATCCTTCTTGAGCTCTTCTAAGAAGGCTTTTTGGGCTTCAGACCAGTTCATATTCCCTTTTGTTGTTGCAGATGTGGGTTTGTTGACAATGTTGTCCTCTTCAGAATTTCTGTCTTGATCTTCACTCTTCTCATAATATGAATCTATGGTACATTTCTTTTTACTCATGGTGTTTCTTTATTCCCTGGCCTTTAAAGAGATTGAGCTCTCCTGCTGGGGAACAGAGGGTACTGACCCAAGCTTCTTGTGTTGGGAGCCTAGGTCTTGGTCACTGGCTTTGTGTGCTGGGGCCTCTTATGCTGGACATTGGAGGCTGTAGGTTTCTGGCAGCTTACCTTGTGTTGGGCTGGAATCAGCAAGGCTGGAACTTTCAGGCAGTTCCAGGTTGCCTGCTTTTCCTTTCCTTTAGCTTTCTTCAGCTGCTTTTAGATTGGTGCTGCAGGGTGTTTATCTGCCTGGCGCCCCCTGCAGTGTTGTCTCCCTCCTTTCTGCAATGCACTGGGAGATTCCTTTTTGGTGGAGTGCTGAGGCTCCTGGTGGTTTTCTGAGCTGGTTTCCACCGGTTCCCCGCCCTCACTGAGGCACTTGGAGGTCCAGGTGTTGGTGTTTGCCTGCTCTACCACCTGGGCTTCAGGATTTCTTCACAATTGGAGGCTGCAGGGCTCCAATAGCTCACCTGTTGTTGGGTTGGAATCAGCAAGGCCGGGGGTTTAGGAAGTGTTTTGCTTGTTTTCTTCACCTCCTTTCCAATGAATGCCCCTTGTAGTTCTGCCTCCCTTATTTTTGCTGAGGCACTGGGAGACCCATTTGCTGGGCTGCTTCACTGCTGCTCCCCATCTTTCTTCTAGTTCAGCTGTTCCAGGGGTTTTTTTTTCTGGGGTGATATTTTCTGGGTTTTCAGAGATTGATAGGGGAGAGTGAAAGCGACTACCTTTTTACTCCACCAGCTTGGCTAGCGGATGTGGAAGTCCAAAACCTTTTTTTTAACATGTGTTTTTAAAACTTTGGGTTCCAGATTTTCTTCCTTCCTCCTTCCCCACCCACCCTCATTGAAAAGGCAAGCAACTCAATAGGGGTTATACATACGCAGTTACATAAAATATAGTAGTCATCTTGTGAAAAACTAACTCTATTTCCCTTAATCCTATTCCACCCCCCCATTTATTCTATTCTTTCTTTTACCCTGTCCCTCCTCACAAGTGTTTGCTTCTGATTACCCTCTCTCCCAATCTGCCCTCCCCTCTATCATCTCTCTGCTCTCTTGTCACCTTCCCCCCCCCATTTTCCTATAGGGTAAGATAGATTTCCACACCCAACTGAGTGTGTATGTAATCCCTCCTTAAGCCTAATCTGATGAGAATAAGATTCACTTATTCCCTCTCACCTTCCCCCATTTCTCCACTGTAAGAGCCTTTTCTTTTCTGTTTTTTTTTTGTGAGATAATTTACTCCTTTCTACTTCTCCCTTTCTCCTTCTTTCAGGATAATCCTCTCTTACCTTTGAATTTTATTCTCCAGATATCACCCCTTCATCTTCAACTCACCCTGTGCCCTCTATCTATCTATCTATACATATTTTTTTCCCTCCAACTACCCTAATACTGACAAAAGTCTCACAAGTTACAAATATCATGTTTCCATCCAGGAATGTAAACAGTTCAACCTTAATAAGTCTCTTATGATTTCTCTTTCCTGTTTACTTCTTCATGTTCCACTTGAGTCTTGCACTTGAAAGTCAGATTTTCTATTCAGCTCTGCTCTTTTCATCAAGAATGCTTGAAAGTCCTCTATTTCACTGAATGACAATTTTTTCCCCTGAAGGATTATATTCAGTTTTGCTGAGTAGGTGATTCTTGGTTGTAATCCTATCCTTTGCCCTCCAGAATATTATATTCCAAGCCCTGCAGTCTCTTAATGTAGAAGCTGCTAAATCTTGTGTTATCCTGATTGTGTTTCCACAATACTTGAATTGTTTCCTTCTGGCAGCTTGTAATATTTTCTCCTTAACCTGGGAACTCTGGAATTTGGCTACAATATTCCTAGAAGTTTTTCTTTGGGGATCTCTTTCAGGAGGAGATAGTGGATTCTTTCAATTTCTATTTTGCCCTCTGGTTCTAAAATATCAGGGCAGTTTTCCTTGATAATTTCTTGAAAGATGATGTCTAAGCTCTTTTTTTGATCATGGCTTTCATCCAATAATTTTAAGTTCTCTCTCCTGGACCTATTTTCCAGGTCTGTTGTTTTTCCAATGAGATATTTCACATTGTTTTCCAATTTTTCATTCTTTTGGATTTGTTTTAGTGTCTTGATTTCTCATAAAGTCACTAGCTTCCAATTGCTCTCTTCTAATTTTTAAGGATGTATTTTCTTCAATAAGCTTTTGGACTTCCTTTTCCTTTTGGCCAATTTTGCTTTTTAGAGCGTTCTTCTCCTCATTGGCTTTTTGAACCTCTTTTGCCATTTGGGTTAGGCTATCTTTTAAGGTGTTATTTTCTTCAGTATTTTTTGGGTCTCCTTTAATATCCACTCCTTTTGAACTGCAGGCTCCATTACTGGCCTCATACTTCAAGGAAGTTGTCAATAAGAAGAAAGTCTTCGTATAATCCAAAACATTTATAGCAGCACTTTTTGTGATAGCTAAGAATCAGAAATAAAGTAGTTGTCTATCAATTAGGGAGTGGCCAAATGAATTATGGCATAGGAACAAAATGGAATGTTACTGTGCTATAAGAAAATACGTGTGTAATAAATACAGAGAAGCATGGTTCTACATGAACTGTTGCACAGTAAACAGAAACAAGAAAACAAAATACACAGCAACTATAAAAATTTAAACAGAAAGAACAATGACATACCAAAAAATCAAAAATAAATACAGCAAAATTATTAAGATCAAGTGGGACTCAAATGAAGATATTGAAATGAGATGAAAAAGAGAAGATACCATTAGCCTATCCCCTTTATGGAGGTGGGATGTCCTCAGGTGCTGCACATTGCACCCATTTTCAGACATTTTCAATGTATTGATCAAATATGCTGACTTTTTTTCCTCTCTAAATATATTATTTGTTAGATGACTTTCTGGTTAGGGGAGGGGATGGGAAATACAGGATAACTATGGTGACATAAGAAACAGAAGATATCAATAAAACTGTATTTACAAAGAGAAGAAGCAAAGAAAAAATGAAAGAGCCCCTTCTCCCTTTACTTTTCAGCTTCCTATAAAAGTTTCTTTTTCATTCCTCTACAAAGCTTTTGTTTTAACCTGTGCTGATTGTCATTTTCTAATCTCCTACAACATTCCCCCTAATTTCCCATTTCTACTGCAAACATCCCACCTGCATTTCCAGGCCTCCCTCATGACATTCCCCGCATTCTGGGATTTTATCACTAACTTTTCATTTAATAGCTATAGCGGAAAATTTTTTTGTGCCTAGGTAAGTACCATGATAAGGTAATAAGCATTTGTACAGCTCTTGCTATGGTCTCTGCTTCACTACTTCTGAACAAATTGCTTTAAGACTCTCACATCCCATCACATTATTTGCTTATGACCCTCAGTTTTGATTTGTTTTTTTCATTCAAAGATTTCTGGAATCAGACCTTTGAAAAAGAAATATTCTTTTTTTTTATATTTCAACATTTCTTACTTTAATTTCTTACTTTAACATTTCTATCTAGCCAGCCAAAGAAGTAATTTACTTGGGAGATGGGGAGGATCTCACAGCACTTACCTACATCATGTGACTATATATTGAGAGCTGAGAGACCTAAGAGGACATCAAGTCCAACACCTTCAGCTTATACCTGAGAAACTGAAGCCAAGAGACCATAAGTGACTTGTTCAGAGTCACACACAGAGTAAGTATCTGAAGCTAGATTTGAGCTTGGGCCTTCCTGACTCCAAGTCCAGGACTCTATCCACTGTGGCACCTAGATGCCTGCTAGCCATATTCACTATAAATATACACAACTTTTACCACATCAAACTGACTCTGTCAAGAGACTTTAGACTATCTCAATGGATGCACAGGGGTCAAAGCAAGGATATTTGCTCTTTGGAAGGGCCACATTTCAAAGAGCTTCATAACATTATAAATCTTCTTCCTAAGCCACAAAAAACCCTTTAAAGAGGGACCTGGGGTATCTCAAAATATAGGTTTTCATTTTCTTACGACCCTTAGTTAATCAGATAGAAAATAATTGGCATGAGATGCTGCCCACCCTTGAGAAACCCTAGACATTCCTAGGAAAGAACTGAGCTGACAGCTGCTAAAGTAAATTTACAGCACGGTGGGAAAACACAGTTGTCTTACATTCCAAAGGGGACCTAGGTTTGAATCCTAACTCTGCCACTCACTAGCTGTGTGACCTTAGAAAAGTCAACCTCCTTGTCCTTCAATTCTATATTTAGAAATTTTGAATAATATACTACTTATGTTCTGAGAAAAGTACCTTCTTGATTATATTACAGAGCTCTAGAACTGGCCTAGAACAAAGGCCATCTAATCCAAGCTTCTAATACTACTGATGAGCAAACCAAGGCCGAGGAAGATTAAGTGTTTCATCTAAGTCCATACAGTAATAATGCATCAGAATAAAACTGTTCTTCTGCAATATTCCTGTGGTTCTGTGAGCCTCAGTGTTGATACCCTCTCCAGGCATTCTGATCACAAACCAACAATGCCTGTCCATCTTTTGTGACTCTTGTTAATGTCCTCCTGTAACTTCAACACAACGGATGATAAATGTGTAAGGGGGCTTCTTAAGGATGCCAATAGAATATGCCTGCTATCCACTGGTTATTTCTGGCTTTTATACTGTGGCCAGCTTTTTCCTTTTTTTGATTGTTCTCAGTAGGCAGGCAACAATCATTTATTAAGCACCAAGTATGAGCCAAAAACTGTACTAAAAACTGGAGGTACAAATTCAAGGAAACAGAAAGACAAGATTTCAAGGAGCTTACATTCTAATAGCAACAAACAACACATAAGAGAACTAAAAAGCCAAGGGTGAGGGGCAAATGGTAATGTAAACAATAACCAGTAACCACATTGAGGGGCACATTGATAAAATCCAGAAAGTCAGAAACACAGCAGGAAAGGAAAATGAAGCATGCCCAGCCTGGGTCCATCCCCAAAATAGAGACCCCTGGTGGGAACTCCTCAGTGGGGAAAGGGGACCACATGGTGGTGGGATGCTTCAAAGTGATGAGGACTCAGGCACTGAGGAAAATTCTAGGATATGAAGGCATGGTGGAGAAATCCAGGGAATCAGAAGCACAGCCAGCAAGAGAATGCCACTTCTTCATAATTCATCATTTGTAATGTGTTCCTGCTTGCTCGTGCCCACCATGCCATTCATTTCCATTTCCTTTTGGGTGAACCAAAATATCATTTACTTGAAAATGGTAGTTTGCATACGTACAAGTCATACAATATGACAATACTTTGTATCATAAAACAACAAAATAAAATAATTTAGTATATTAATAAATATTATTATACTAATATACTATGCGCTCCATAAAATCAAGAACTATAATATCTTACCTAAATTGTTCAATACAGTAGTGCTCTTCACACAGTATGCACATCATAATGTTGAATTTCTATTTTAAAACATCCCCCCCTCAAAATATAGAAAATCAATCATCATTTATAAAATACCATTGCTTCTAGAGACAGGCTACCCAATCCTTAAATTGTCTTGTTTGTAATAATGGAAATTATGGGTGGCATGTAATACTGGGCAAATAATTTTACATATTTTAACAATATGTTTTACAGAAATGAAAAAACATTAAAAATATTTGGCAAGTACCTAGAGAATTTCAACTTATTCACATTATTCATGTACATTCAAAAACACAACTCTCTAGTCTATGGTTTGATTGCAAAGGTTCTATAAGTTTCATCATGATGGGAGGGGGCAAAAACACTCAAATATGATTAGATGCCCCCACATTATTTCCATAGTAGCTCATGTTCAGTAAGCTGGCAGATTACCTTTCCTCACTCTTCTTCAAGTCCTGAGTATTAAATTCTTGTTAGGGGGAAAATGTGGTGGTTTCTAAAGGGTATTTAAAAACAACAGAAAATAAAAAATAAATATAAAGGTGGCATAGCCCCACAAAAGTAGTGTCAGAGCAAGAGATAACGAATATAAAGTGCTTCACAATTTGAAAGTTCTCTATAAGTGTCAATTACTATTGTAGTTGTTGTAAAACCTACTATGACCTGAGGCTTGTGAAAATTCTGGAAATGAAAATAGTATTTTTTGGAATATTTAAATGTTATTTATTTGTTTGTTTTTAATTTTCAACATTCATTTCTATAAGATTTTGAGTTCTAAATTTTCTCTCTCTCCCTCCAAGTCCCCCTCCCCAAGACAGCATGAAATCTGATATAGGCTATATATGTGCAATCATATTAAACATATTTTCACATTAGTCACGCTGTAAAGAAGAATTAGGGCCAAAGGGAAAAATCACAAGGAAAAAAAAAACTAAAAAAGAGAGAAAATAGTATGCTTCGGTCTGCATTCAGATGCCATAGTTCTTTCTCTGGATATGGATAGCATTTTCCATCACAAGTCTTTTGGAGTTGTCTTAGATCCTTGTACTACTAAGAAGAGTTGTCTGTCAAAGTTAGTCATTGCACAATGTTGTTCCTATGTACAATGTTCTCCTTGTTCTGCTCACTTCACTCAGCATCAGTTCATGCAAGTCTTTCCAGGTTTTTCTAAAGTCCACCTGCTCTCATTTCTTATGGAACATTGGTATTCCACTACATTCATATACCACAACTTGTTCAGCCGTTCCCCAATTAATGGGCATCCCTGCAATTTCTAATTCTTGGCCACCACAAAAAAAAAAGAGCTTCTATAAATATTTTTGTACATGTGAGTCATTTTCTCGAAAAACAGATTTTTTTAAGCTATGTTAGGGTAAATAAGAAAAAAAAAGGCTAAGCCAAATGCTTAGAGTAGATGAGATGATAATAGAGAAAAAGAAGAAATATTCAACTCTTATTTTGTTCCTTTTTTCTGTATCAATTAAAATGCTGTTCAGAAAAAAAACATTCAGGGAATTGATCCACAAGTTAATAATGAGATAATAATCCAATACTTTTTTCCTCTTATTTATTTGTTTGTTTGCTTGTTCATTTATTTATTTGTTTGTTTGTTTGCTTGCTTGCTTGCTTGTTTTAGGCAATTGGGGTTAAGTGACTTGCCCAGGGTCACACAGCTAGCAAGTGTCAAGTGTTTGGTCTGAGGCTGAATTTGAACCCAGGTCCTCCTGACTTCAGGGCCAGTGATCTATCCACTGCGCCACCTAGCTGCCCCAATAATCCAATACTTCTACATGTCTTTAGTCTCATTGATGTGAGTGCTCACATTTCCACCAATAATGCAGATCAAAATCCATTCATGACAGCCTATACTATTGTTCAACAAAGGGGATCCAGGAAAATTACTTAGCTCCTTTTTCTTCTCTTCATACTTCATGGATAGAAATAGGAGGCATACCATTGTTTATATCTTGGTCTAGTTATGTGGCCAGCCCATTTTTATTTTCAACCTTATAACATGCTTTACACTGTCTCTCTTGCATAACTCCTTATAATAATTTGTTGCATTCTGCTTGTATACAGAAATGAGCCTTCCCATTGTCTTTTGGATGGTTTTTAATATTGAAGAGCCTTTTTTTCTTTAGTAAGAAACTTAGGGTCATTAAACAAAAACAATCTAGTCCATTCAATTCTGTCCCTGGGCTATTGTCCATGCTTGTATACACACAGATGAACTCAATGGGTAATCCAATTCCATATTTATATATATATGGATCTCTAAAAGTTTTATAACAACATATTAGAGTTAGGACAATAAGATCTCTATGAAGGCTTTCCTGTGTTTATAGTTGCAGTTGGCTTTCTGTGTTTATAATTAGACCAAACTCTTTTGAGTATTATCTAATTTAGTAAGCTCTATAATATTTCAGGGTTTTATGTAATCAATATGTGGTCCAAAAACAGGAGGAATTGAAGGAATTCATTATCTATAAGGAATTCATCCTCAAATTAGATTCTGCAACAGAAATCTCCCATGACTAAAGTGAACAACTTGGACAATGATACCTCTTTATTTTATGCCTCATTTGATAATTATTACAGTCATTTGATAAACATTACATTTGAAAATCATTTGTATCCCCAGTTCTTAGAATAGTTTTTGTTTCATAGTAGATGCTTAAAAATGATTGTTACATCTCCACCAGGCACAATCGAAAAGGAAAATGAGCTGGTCACAGCATAAAAGCCAGAAGTAACCAACAGATAACATGCATATTCCTTATGATGTCAAGAAAACTTAGAGATCCCTTGAACATTTATCATCATTTGTTGTGTTGATGTTATGGGAGGACATAACTTCATTGTTGTGAAACAACATCCTCTCTATTGTTATATTTTGTTACATCTTTCTAGGAATTGTCAGATCTTGAAATATGCATTGTAGATGCCTTGTTAGACAAAATGGCATTTGTTCTACTAAATCAAATGCTTTATAACCATAAATGATAAGCAAAGTGGAATTATTACTGCCTGTAAATGTCAGTCAATTTTATGACTGCAAAAATGTGGTCTGAGATAGAATATAATTTGTGAGAATCTGCCAATTACTTCTTACACCTTCACTAAGGATGCCCTCCCTGATTGTATAGCTTATTCTCATGTATTTTTGAACAGCAGGTATATTTGGTATGAAAGTCACTAGTTTCAGATCCTCTTCATATGTCCTTTGCAGTTCATTTGAGTATTTATAATAGAATAACTTAGTTGTTCACAAGTATTCTTTGAACAATATTGCTGTTACTGTATACAACATTCTCTTGATTCTGCTCATTTTACTTTTCATTATTTCATGCAAATCTTTTCATGTTTTTCTATAATCAGCTAGCTCATCATTTCTTATAGCACAATAATATTCCATCACAATTATATACCACAACTTGTTTAGCCATTTCTTAATTGATAGGCATCTCCTCAATTTCCAGTTCTTTGACACCACAGAGAGAGCTGCTATAAATATTTAAAACATATAGGTTCTTTTCCTTTTTCCCCAGTCACCTTGGGAAACAGACCTAATAGTGGTATTTCTGGGTCAAAGGGTATATACAATTCTGTAACTCTTTGGGTATAATTCCAGATCACTCTCCAAAATGCTGGACCAATTCACAGTTCCACCAACAGTCAATTAATGTGCCAATTTTTCCACATTCCCTCCAACTTTTGTCATTTTCCCCTTCTATCATTTTGGGCAATCTAATAGGTATAAGATGATATCTCAAAGTTGTTCTAATTTGCATTTCTCTAATCAATAATTTTTAGAGCATTTTATATGACTATATATGGTACTGATTTCATTTTAAAAACTGCCTATTCATATACTTTGACCATTTATCAAGTGGAGAATGTCTCATATTCTTATAAATTTAACAAAGTTTTCTATATATTTGAGATATTAGCTCTTTCTCCAAGAAATTATCTGTAAAATTTCCCCCCAATTTTCTACTTTTCTTCTAATTTGGTTACATTGACTTTATATAAAAACTTATTAATTTAATGTAATCAAAACTATCCATTTTACATCTCACAATTCTCTCTATCTCTTGTTTATTCATAAATTATTATCTTATCCATAAGTCTGGCAGGTAATATGTTCCATGATCTAATATTTTTATATCTCCCTTTATATTTAGGTCAGGCATCCATTTTGACCTTATCTTGGTAAACGATATAAGATATTGGTCTATACTCAATTTCTGCCAGACTGCTTCACTATTTTCCCCAAAATTTTTTGCCATATAGTACATTCTTATGCCAAAAGCCTAAATCTTTACATTGGTGAAACACAAGGTAACTATAATCATTTACTGCTGTGTATTGTATGGTGGATGTGTTCCACTGATCCACCTTTCTATTCCTTAACCAGTACCAGATAGTTTTTATGTCATTTTTGAGAATATTTTACATTTCCGAATATGACAGTTCTACTATCATCCATGATCAGTATGTGTGTGTTGTCCTCATTCTAATCTCAGTTTAAAAAGGATTACAGCGCAGCTAGATGGCACAGTGGATACAGCACCAGCCCTGGAGTCAGGAGGACCTGAGTTCAAATCTGGCCTCGGACACATGATACTCACTAGCTATGTGACTGTGTGATTACTTCGCCAAAAAAAAAAATAGTATGATCTAACAGCTCTCTTCTTCCAAGCTTTCTTCAATCTCCTTTTTCCTTACTAATTTTTGCAGTTCACTTGAAAGCCAATACTGCTACAAAAATGCAAAAGGTTGAGAACTGAAAAAAATGGCAAATAATTTACCATTAGCAGTCTTTAAAAGATCATTTTCCAAAGAGCAGTGAGGACAAGGAAATAAACACTGAATGGAGGGTGAGGTGGACACAGGAAGTATAATCTACTCTTTTAAAGAGTTTATAAGTGAAAGGAGAAATGAAGGGATACAAATTGCTATGGCATAGTTGTCTTTTCATGTTTAGTCTTTCTTTTAATTTGGTGGTGGGTTTTTACCTTTTCTCCAAACAGTTAATATGACTGCAAAAAGACACTAATTACTCTCACATCAACAATCATGCTTTTCTTGAAGAATATATTTATGAGATAGAGCCATGAGAATTTCAAGTTATAACCTAGTCTCTTTAATTTCTTAATACTGAAGCATATTTTCCAGAATTTTTTTCACAATCTTCTCTAGTGCCTACACAATATTCTCATTATATACCATGTGTTCCAGGCACACCCTCATATCTTAAACAAACCAACAAACCACTTTGTATTTTACCTTAATTACACAATATATTTTATTTTTAAAGTATAGAATGTTGAATTATGCATCATTATATTATTATGCTTGGATTTAATCAATGTAGTTTATTTTTTTGTTTCATAAATAAATAAAAATCCCCTGCAAATGGTCATCTTTAAAAGACAAAATTCTGTGGGAGCACATCCTAATAAAATTTGGTGTATACACTTATGCTCACATTGATATTCCCCAAGTGCTAAGACTTTTATTCAATTGTGTTGGAGTATCTTTTCTCTACATAATTTTATTACTTCTCCATCTTCTGCAAAGGATTTTGGTGTCTTAAGATGCATAATTAACTATATGGTCAACTTCTTGCTTCCGTTTACCATTATCATGGTAAGGCAAGACAAGGTGAAGTGATGTTTCCTGGATTTGGGTATACAAGAAATCCAACTCTAAATTATTTATGTGCTTCTCTGAAATAAACATGTGGTTATTAGTTCCATTGAACTATAATTTCTTTGCTTTCTGGTTCATTTATAGAAAGAATGCCAATATGCATGCGGTTCAATAGTATATAAAGTTCTCACCAGTGGACAAAGCTCTTACATTTAAAATACTAACAATAAACTGATGAGAATAGATGGTCTAAATACTTTTTCACCATTGTCTATCACTCCACTATCATCACAGAAGAAGTACAAGGTCTGATGACTGTTTCTGTTTTTTATCTTTTCATAATTTCAACCCCCAAGAAAAATATCACCTAGTGGTCAAGCTTCAATTGATGAGCTTCTGTAAATTTAGCAAAGCTGGCTAAAGGACCATTACTGGGACCATACTTGAAGCCCTTCCAAATGGGTAGAGCATGTCAGTTCTTGTTATCTCTTGGAAAAGTGTTTAGTATTTCTGGTCAATACAATGGCCAACCACTATACCAGAGGACTAATGATATGGAATGGTTGCATCACTTTTGAGACAAACAGAGAAGGGGCAAAAGAGAAAGACACAGACAGAAAGGTGTTCAATATAAGATGTAGAGACAACCTTTTTTTTTGGATATGGCAAATTGGGAATTTATTTCATTTGACTACATATGACTATGAATATTTGTTATAATATTTTGTGGGGGGGTTTCTTTCTCATTGGAGAAAAGGAGGCGAAAAGGAGAGAAAATAAAAGTTTGTTAAATGAAAAATGTAATTAAAAAAAGAAAACATAGTCACCTCTCTGATAAGGTTTCAGGGCTGAACTTTTGTGAAGGAACAGTCTTGAGTTGTGTTATAGTTGTATCCTGAGCAAGAAAGATTATAGTCTCATCCTTATTTGGCCAAGAAATGTCCAGAATATTTTTTTTTAGTTCTTTGCACATTTCATGAGGCCATTGATAAACAGGAACTCATTCAAAAAAGCAAAAACTAGGATGTTGACTAAAAATCATGTTAAATGTTGTATTAACCTCACTCAAAGGACTTGGGGATATTTAGCCTATAGAATAAATATCTAAGGGGAGTTATGATCTCTGCCATCGTGTCATGGATTTTTCTTTATAGCTGGAAAGGTATTTAGTGATCATGGAGTCCAACTCCTTTGTTTTACAGATGAAGAATTCAGGGCCAGAACAGATTAAGTGACTTGCCCAAATCTATGCAAATTAGTGTTAGAGTTGTTACTTAAATCAAAGTTTTCTGTCTCTGAATTTGGTATTCTATTAACTACTTGAAGGGATGTTGTATGGAAAATGGATTATCTTTCTTTTTGTGGAGGATAAAACAAGAACATATGAGTGCAACATTTCATGGAGACATGTTTGAAGAATTCCCCAATAATTATAGCTTTGTAATTGTTCAGTCATATCTGACTCTTCATGACACCCTTTGGGGTTTCTTGGCAAAGATATTGGAGAGATTTACTATACCCTCCTCTAGTTCATTTTATAGACAAGGAAACTGAGGTGAACAGGGTTAAGTGACTTGCCCAGGCTCACACATGTAGTAATTATCTGAGGCCAGATTTGAACAAAGGAGGATGAGTCTTCCTGACGTCGGGCCTGAACTCTAAGCACTGCGCCACCTAGCTTCCCAAATAATTATAGCGGCCATAGAATAAAATAGGTACCTTCGTGATATAGTGGATTCCCAGTCACTACAGGTGTTAAGGCAGAGTCTGGATGAAAACTTACTTGGCATGTTTTCAGAAGGACTTTGTGTTTCCCATGGAGGTTTGACTGAATAATCTCTCCCATATCTGATGTTCTATATTTCCACAAAAAGTTGCCTCTAATACTCATTTGTAGTTAGTATCTGTTTGGAACCAAGGTTACATATAATTTAGGAGGGAATCATAGCTGAAGATATTATTAATTATCAAGGAGTCTTGTGGAGGAGTTGCTTCACAGTGATCTGACAAGAGGTGATATATTTACTGAGGAGGAAAAATTAAAAATCATGGTAAATGTACAGCAGACTTCTAATCATTACCACCCACCAGTCAGAATGTATTTTGTTGTGGTTATTGTGTAGTTGTTTTAGTCATGTCAGACTCTTTATGATACTGGCAATGATACTATAGTGGTTTGCCTTTTCCTTTTCTAGCTCATTTTATAAATGAGGAAACTGAGGCAAATAGGGTTAAGTGACTTGCCCAGGGTCAAATAGCTTGTAAATGACTATGGCCAGATTTGAACTCAGTAAGATAGTGACCTAACTTCAGGCCTGACAATCTATCCCCTGTGCCACCTACCTGCCCTTAATTATGACTCTACCTTATGTGGAGGCATGTTGTTGGCGTTCATTCATTTCAGTCATGTCTGACCCACTGTCAGAGAAGGAGTCATTTGTATTTCCTTTTCCAACTCATTTTATAGATGAGAAAATTGAGGCAAAGAGGATAAAGTGACTTATCCAGGGTCACATGGCAAGTAAGTGCCTGAGGCTGGATTTAAACTCAGGTCTTCCTGACTCTAGACCTGGCAATCTGTCCACCATGTCACCCAGCTGCCAAAATTTATTTACACTCTAATAAAGATTAGTGAAAACTAGTACATTTGAGGAGGCAGCTAGACTTAACTTTGCCTTAATCCACTGGAGAAGAAAATGGGAAACCACTCCAGTATCTTTGCCAAGAAAACCCCATACATGGTCAAACAGTTGGACACAACTAAGCAGCAGTAGGTGCTTTTGAAGGAGCTTATAATCTAATTTTTTTTAATGTCCTAATCATTTAAAAATTTAAATAATCTATGGCAACATTATAAGAAACATCACAAGGTACATCAATATCCTGAATGACTGGAACTCAGTTTCTGTTGAACCTTAGCTTCACTAGTGACTGTAGATGCCTCTGTTTAGGTAGAGTGGGTCAGAAATAAACCAGAGATATGGTTAATTCACTGAAGCTTGTCTCTATGACCTTGTGAGCCTTAACACTTTTCTCAGATCCTCTTGGATCATGCTAATGAGCTGCAGTAAACTGGAACAGCCACATTTATCAGTTTTGTCCATTTGTACCACAGTAAGACAATCACTTGTATGATTCCACACACAAATATTGAGGCCTGTCACAAAATGGGCAATCGTCAAACATCCCAATGTGGCAAAAATCCGTTACATTCAGAACCAACTAATACGTGATTCATGATAATTCAGAAACAAGTTTCTCTCACCTTTGTATTGTCTATGAATAAAGTATCTGCTTTAAAAAATGAATAATATAGGAGACTTAAATTTAAAACATTTAAGAAAGCAAACTGTCTTTAAGTATTTTAGAAACATCTGTTTATATCCAAACAATTATTGTGCTCATCATGCTTATTTCTTATCATTACTTAAGTATCTCATTTAAGGAAATCCTAGTTGCTATAGTTTTAGATATCAAGCACTTGGAAATAATAAAGTTACATATAATATCAAATATTCCACAATTTATGGTTTTGTTTTATTGTTCATTCAGACTAAATTTACTTCTTAATAAATCCAGCTCAGTAAACTTTCACACTGCCCATAAATATTCAGATACTTGGAGGAATATTTCCTTCTTCATTGGAGGTATTTGATACTGCGCTTCTCTATGTCTTAATGTCCCCATTAAACAAGATTTGGTGAAGTCTCTAAGGAAGCTGTAGGAAAACCATTATAAAAAATAGCCTGCATAGTCAGAGTTTCTGCCACATAACTCAAGAGATTTCACTCCCGAGCTTTGTCAACCTTTGTACTTATTTTCTCAATTATCTGGCCTCAAGCTTCTTTTGAAATTTAATGATAGGTAAAAAATCCTGTTACATGCCTGAAATGAAGCTACCAGCCCAATTCTTTCTGACAAAGTTTCCTTTTCATAATTTTCAGTCAATATTTCTTTATTGTTCAAATGATAACTGACACTGTACTAGGTACATTTGACTTGGTGTCCTATGAATGTCAATGAATGATCTACTTCCTTCTCTAGGTGATGTCCTTAGACCTATCAGGCATGCTCAGGTTTGAATATAAAGAATCCATGTGTAAAAGGATCTGGGCTATTTGAGTAATGGAAATATTACAAAGACATCTTGTAACAAATATCATTACAAACAAGGATTCCAAACAACAAAGTTTTTCCATGTCATAACAGATGGCATTTTGCTTACCTGATTGCATGCATCAAATGTTTCTATAACTGATACCTCTGTGCAATAAATGTTTATGTGGTCCATACCTATCCTCCATTTCTGTAAGGAAAGAAACTTTGAACTTTGGGTGGAAAAGTGGAAGGGAGGGCAATTTCTTCATTTTTTTTACCATGTTGTGAAATAACATTCTTTATTGATCCCATTTGTCTCTACCCCACCTCAAATCTAATATCTCTTCCTGACCCTCTCATCAGAACAACCCCACCCCCCCACGAATGTTCAAGCCTCCACACAAACAAAAAACCAAACAAAAATCCAGGAGCTGAGAAAAGGACAGAGGTCAGAGTTATGTATACATGGCATCTTGTTTTCCTTTTAGCTTCAGATAACTTTTCACTTTTATTTCTAACTCCTGAAGTCTGAGAATATGATTGAGTTGTAAATTACTCATCATATGCCCCATGCCTGATCTAATGTCTCCTTGTTGTATGAAAGTGAATCTTGATTTTTAAAGACAACCTGAAAACACTGAGTAGGAACTGGAGTGATGGACCATCTTTCACCTGAGAACCAGCTTAGCTAACTTCAGAGACACTAGTTACTAGTTGTATTTTGGGACAATTTTCATTCACTGGAAATAATGAAAATATTTTAAATTATGGATCTAGGTTAGTGGAAGGAGCACCACCCACATTGATGAAGTACTGACTTACTGGGAAAGAATTTTAACAAAAGTATTGATCCAGGTCCCACTTCAAATATTTGCCAGAGCAATTCCTCAAGAGAAAAATTTCTGGCAGGTCTTATTTTATGTTATATCTTTCATATTCCTTGATTCTTCATCCCCTGCTTTTCTCTCATACTCAGGGTTCATCTCTTTCTCTCTCTCCCTCCCTCTCTCCCACTCTCCCCCTCTTCCTTCCTTTCCTTGTTACTCTCCCTCTCACTCTTTTCCCTCTCCTTTATCTTTCCTTCCCTCTCCCCAACTCTCTTTTGTCCTTGCATTCATATTCCTTCTGCTGCTATTTTCAAACTTTAGGATTTAGTACTTGTTTTAACATCACAGTTCAAACCTCCAAAGTTGCTCTGCTATGTACCTGTTCAATCAATTCAAATTTTTCCAGATCATTTAAATTCTTTATACGGCTCCACTCTTGGTGAATGATAATCTTTCTATCTATTGTACCATCTATTTAATTCTGTCTGGAAAAAGGTATTTTGGACAGAAACACTATTAATCTTCCCAATCCTTTTCACATTTTGGCATCAAATGCTCCAGTCTGTTATCCAATTCATTGATCTATACTTTAGTTACCAGCTACCATTACATATGTCTACCTAAAGTGATACATACAGTTCAATAGAAGATTTATTATGAGTGCATTGGAATGAACTTGCCCAACACTGGTATCTGCATTAACTTTCTTTGGCACTCAAATATCTCTATATGCTAGCAACTGGCACTGCAGTATGTCCTTATTTCAAGAAGTTTTGAGAAAAATTTATCTATGTGAATCAACACTGTGATATAATAGCCTTCACATGGCTAAAAGTGGATAATTACAGAAGGTGAAGCAAAGCTGGGGGGGGGGCGGTGATGATTGAAGGATTTATTATGACCACACTAATGTGTGGCCATATCCTGTAGCCACTTCACTGATTATACCCCCTTCTTGTATGACTGCCATTGTCCTTTAACCTATTCTCCCTGCCAAGAACCATATGTCCTTCATATCTATTTAATCATAAAGATCTTTTTCACTACCAAAAATACATTTTTTTCCCTTAACTCACATTTCTTCTCTAGTCAACATTTTTATCTGGGACTCTGTATGGCTATATAGACCTGGATACATAAAAGATTGATAATGAAATACATTATCCACCTCCTGAGACAGAGGTGATAGATTTAGATTGTGAAATGAAACATATCTGTATGCAGGCAATGAGAGAATTGTTTTCTATGATATGCATATTTGTTACAAGGAATTTGTTTTTCTTTTCTCACTTTTTTTTCCAATGGGATGAAGAGTGGAAGAAAGAGAAAACAGATTTGTGTTAACTAACACAAACAATTAAAATAGAGAGGTGAGAGTACTGCAGATATGGAACCTCACACACACTTTCAGATAAGGTCATTGTATTATTAGTTTTAATTCATTGTTTACTTTGCTGCAAGGGACCTCTAACAGAGATGAAGTAATCTGTAACTGTAATGTAGAAACAAAGCAATCAATAAAATTTTTAAAAAGAAAATACATATCTTAAAGAGCACTGGATTGTAGATAGATTTAAATTCACTGTTGCCTCTGTCACTATGTGACCTTTAACAAATAACTTAGCCTTTCTCGTTTTCATTTTCCACTTCTGTAAAATGACAATGGTGGACTAAATTATCTTTAAAATCCTTTCCAACTCTAACAATCAAAAAATTTACTACATGTCTTGGGGTGTAAGGATCTCTTTAGTTATTAGTCCATATAGCTGAAATAAGCATGAGGTGGTTTGTGTGAAAAAATAATTTATCTGGATGATGACTCTCTGAGTATATGTGTTTGTAGGTATATGTTTTGATGTTCTAAGAGTCCATCTCAGATGGCTATATCATAACTGTTTCTTTTCCTCTCAAATCTATTCAGAAGACTTTTGATGTTCTGATAAAAAGATGCCTCTGATAGGGAATGCCTGTTTCAATTACAGTTCTGTACCCACTTTATTTCCATAGGTTTTAGAATAACAGGTTTCTCAACACTATTTAATCATGTCTCCCTTTTCTTCCCTACCCTGAACTGAACTGATGCTTGCTTCTTCTCAGCCATGTTAGAACTGACCAAAATTTTCACTTCTTGGGGGAAAACCCCATGTCAATAAAATATTAGTTTAGAGTTCATCTCCAAACCACTGAGAGTCCTTTGTGTTATGGAAAGACAAATGAAAAAATTTTGGAAAAGGTTGTTAAACATTATGTCAAAGTTAGCCTCAATAATGGTAAAATTACTAGTTAGCTGAAAACAAAGCAGCAAAAAATTTTCAATAGATCTTCTAGTTTTATTACAAATAATTATCATTAAGAAAATGGGCAATAATTAATGATACAACAATTATCCAATATGTCTAGGTTGTTGGCCAGTTCTTTTGGTAAGAGATGGACAACAATTGATTAGTTTGGGTCTCTAGCTTTGTGAATAATGCAGATAACCATGTGAGTGCGCACACACACGCACACACACACAATTAGACTTGCCTAATTACATAAACCACCCCAGGAACAGTTCTTTTTTCCCCCTAAATGCCCCCATGACATTATATATACATACCCAAACTTAATGGTGGCAGAATACTCCTCAGATATGTCATGTTGCTCTCCACCACACAATTTCTGAACTATTTATCTATTCTCAGCTACACCACAACTGTTGGTTATAATCCTGACACATGTATCAATGTAAACTATAATGCATTATAAGAGTGAACTATTGTAATTAACTCATATATGTAATTTTCTTTGGCTGTGGTCATGTAGGTGTATATTAACATCCATGATTTCATTAGTGTTATTATTCCCTACGACAATACTCATTGCAAACAAACTATCCCTAAGTTGATGGTTTTGCAACACATAAAGGATGCAACTGAATGATATGGATTTCCAGAGTAGGTGTACCTTTTTGATTCTTTTCTTTGAGCTAATCCATAGAAAAGGGCAGCCAGGTGGGCCAGTGGGTAAAGTGCTGGTCTTGGAATCAGTAAGACTCATTTTCCTGAGTTCAAATCTGGTCTCAGACATTTACTAGCTGTGTGACCCTGGGCAATTCACTTACCCTGTTTGTCTCAGTTTCCTCATCTGTAAAATGAGCTGGAGAAGGACATGGCAAACTACTCCAGTATCTTTGCCATGATAATCCCAAATGAGGTCATGATGAGTCAGACATCACTAAAAATGACTGAAATCCACAGAGAAGAAGCTAAGGGAGAATATTTGTCTGTGTCACCTTTTCCCTGGTGTCTGACACTACTTGGCAGTACCAAGTAGGCAAATTCTCAATGTTCCGTCCAGTAAGGGATAAGACCCTAAAGTTCCAAGAAGGCTTTTCAGAAAGAAGTTCAGCTGAATTTATAATGTGATGTTGAGTATGAGACTATAACCTCTGTATTGAAGAATATATTTTAAAAGTCAAAATAACAATAGAATTTTATATACATTCTGTAATTTTAATTCTGTTAATAATTTTGTGAGACATATAGAACAGCCATTCACAGATTGTTCTATATACATAGAACACTAGACTTGGAGTCAGAAAAATCTTCAGTGAGGTATTGCTTCTGACTAGCTAGATGAATCTGTTATAAGGATGAAATAAGATAATATATGCAAAGTACCTTGTAATCCATATATGTGTGTGTGTGTGTGTGTGTGTGTGTGTGTGTGTATGTATAACAAATTATCATTTGTTAATCTACTACTTCAGGGGTAAAGAAACAGATTGAGCAAATTTAAATGATTAGATCAAGATTAAAGAACTATTAAGTGTCTATTAAGTGTCTAAGTGAACTATTAAGAGCTATTAAGTGTCAAAGCCAGAACTTGAATCAAAGTTTCCTAATTTTAGAACTTTTGTCTTCTTGCTGTAATTCCATGCTTTTTCATGCTACAGTGATATTTGAAGTGATTTTGAAAGAGAAGGTATGGAGGGATGGAAATAAACAGAGATTTCTGACTATAGTAAGTAATGTGAGGAAATATAGAATTCTTCCATATAAAAACAAAACATCTTATTTTGTAGCTTTGGCCTCTTTCTTCCATCCTCAGTAGAGATATAAAAGGTATAGTTGTTTCCATCTTTACATGATCTATTAAAAACACCCATATGATAAATATTTCTTTAAGATATTCAAAAAAAATAGCTTATTTATGTTCTGAAATCTTTGGCTTTAATTCTGAAGCCGCTCCTGACTTTTATCCCCAACTGAGCTGTCCTTTCAATGGTGATAATGATAACATTAACACCTACCCCAAAGTTATTGTGAGACTCAAATGAGATAGTGTATCACTTCACAAACCTTAGAGTATGACATATGTTAGCTTTTTTTCACCTGAATAAATCCTACAGGTACCATATCTCAGGATGTATTTTAAAATTAGACAGCCAGTTTTTCCATTAGTTTTCACTGGAAAAATTTTGCTAATCAGATCATGGATTTTTTTTTCATATTAACAGCTCTCTCTCTCTCTCTCTCTCTCTCTCTCTCTCTCTCTCTCTCCATATATGCATTATATAGAATGTATATGTTTATATATATATAGACATGAATACAACTTTAATACTAATTAATAATCTTTCTTTTAATAATTTCCAAATTTGCTATGGTATTTAAATATCATTCCACATCATCCATGGAGTAGTAGTGCCCTATTATATTGAGTTACATGTGGGTGCTTGACAACTAATAAATAATTCACAAATTGACATAGATAAAGTCTCACAATAACTCCGAGGTAGGTGCCAGCTATCACTATCACATTTTACACATGGGGAAAATAAGGCTCAGTTGGGGATAAAGATCAGGAGTAGTTTCATAATGAAAACTGAAGTTTGGATACAAATAACTTGATTTTTGTTTGAATATTTTAAAGCCACATTTGAATTTGGTACTTTTCACCATGCAGATATGTTTTAATAAATAAGGTAATGGTAAAAAGAAGCATACATTTTCTATATCCACTGAGAACAGAAGGAGCCCAAAACTGCAACTTGAGAAATTTTGTTTCTATGTGAAAGAACTCTATATTTTCCTTACATTTCGCAACATGAAAAACAAGTAACACCTGTTCTGAGGGATATTTTGATACACAGATTGATCATAATTTCATCATTACAGATTTGTTCTTCACTGAGCAGATCACATTCTATTAATGACTTGTTAGCCTATGTAATCCTTGTTCACCTGTCTATCTAAATGTTCCATAGAGGAGGATTCCCACTGGGTCTTTTTGTATTTCATGTATAGTAATGCTGCACCTGGGCAATTCACCTCTTATCTATTTCTCTTATGGTATGATAGTACCATGATGTTGTATAAATCATTAGCATTTCTGATTTATATGCCCTCAGGATTATCTTTGTATGTCACTTCTCTAGTACAAGCTATTTTTTGAATATATGTGCCATGCCCATTGGTCCACTTGCAATTTCTATTTTTTCTGAAATTATAGTGTTGTAAAATTCACACAAATATGCCATCATGAAGTGAACATCAGTGTTAAAAGGGAAGTATTTGTAGCTAATAGTAATTTTGGATCACTGAAATCACTGAAAACTTTTCCAAATATGATATAAACTTTTGGTCCCAGATCATTGTTTATATGTAGAGCCTGTCCTATACGTACATACACACATACATATGTATATATATGCATATGCATATACGTGCATATATATGTACATATTCCTGTACTAATTCATGATGTTCCCATTCACCCGCAGATCATAATGCAGATAATATATGATGTTGGGTATAAGAAAGGAGGGCAAAAATGTGTTGAAAAATTTTATCAGGAATGAATACAAAGGCTTTAAATTAATCCAAAATTTCCTATCGGTATGCCATGAATGTTTCTTCCCCAAGAATAGTGATGAATAGCTCTGGCCACAATAAATACCAAGTAACATCACACAAGAAAAGAAATTCCCTTTATCTTATCAGATAGAAAACAACTTTTGACTAATGGGGGAGGGGCACTTCTGAATCTGCTAACATTATGCTGTCATATCATCAACTAGTTAGAACACAGGTCAAAATGAACATCAAACTAAAAGAAATTACAAATATAAAAAGAAGATGTGCAAGCTCCAACCCCATCCACTGAAACAGTCTATTTATGATGAAAATGGGAAATGGTTACAAGACACTAATTCTGTTAATCACCAGTTACTATAGAAATATAACCCTTATAAAATAATCCTCCAAATGAAAAGTAACTTCATCACCTTACCAAAAGGAGAAACATGACAGCTAAAGGCAATACCAGTTTGGAAGATAAACTTTCATGTGAAACATAGAGGAAAGCAGAGGAAGATTATGAGCAATATAAAATCATGAATAACTTAATAAAAAGTGTTTACTTGGTGCTATTACATACCAAGTATTGTACTAAATGTTAGAGATCAAAAACAAAAATGAGATAGGCCCTACACTCAGGAGCAGACGTTCCAGTGACAGGGGCAATGCATACAGAGGAATGATGATAAAGGATTGTTTTGTATTAAAAACTCAAAGAGATGATTGCCAGGCAGGAATTTCAGTGATGAAATTCCCCCCAGCATATGATCTCTGATTCAGTGAGCATAGTGGATGAGAAGATAGTTGGGTTGTGTGTCATTCATAAGAGAGCAAGGCTTAATAAAGAGGAAAACAAGTCTGCTGAAAACTTGGAATAACTGCCGAAAGTCTAGATCATCCCAACAGAAAAGCCAGATAAAAACAACAAATAGATTATTTAATTTGGAGAGGTGAGTTTATTATAGAAATTCTTACTTTTTATCACCTGCAATAGGGGTTGGTGCATAAAGTGTAATTATTTTTTAAATTCATTATTTGTTTATTTTTAACATTCTTTTCTTTTTATATTTTGAGTTCCAAACTGTGTCCCTCCCACCCCCTTCCACACCACTGAGAAGGCAAGCAATATGACATTAATAATATATGTGAAATGTAAAACACATATCCATACTAATCATATTTCTAAAAAAGCAAGAAAAATAAAGTAAGAAAATTATATTTTAATTTGCAATGCAAGTTTGTCAGTTCTCTCTCTGGAGGTGGATAGCATTTTTTCATCATTAATCCTTTTTAATTGTCTTGTATCACTGTATTGATCAGAGTAGCCAAGTCTTTCATAGATGATCATCATTACAATATTGTTGTTACTGTGTACAATGAGTTCCTGCTTCTCACTTCATTTTGCATCAATTCATATAAACTTTGACATGTTTTTCTGAAACCAACCATCCCCTTTTTCATTTCTCACAACACAATATTATTCCATCACAATCATATGCCACAACTTGTTCAGTCATTCTCCAATTGATAAGCATCACCTTGATTTCCAAATTTTGCCATCACAAAAAGCTGCTATAAATATTTTTACATATAGGTCCTTTTCCTTTTCCTTTTTCTTTGTTTTCTTTGGGGTACAGACCTGGAAATGATATTGCTGGGGCAAAAGGTATGCACAGTTTATAGACCTTTGGATCTAGTTCCTAACTGTTCTCCAAAATGGTTGTACAAGTTCACTACTCCACCAACAATTTATTAGTGTATCTATTTTTCCTTCATCCTCTCCAGCACTTGTAATTTCTGATACCTCAGAGTTGGTTTAGTTTGTCTTTTTCTAATCAATAGTGATTTAGAGCATTTTTTTTCATATGTATACAAATAGCTTTTTTTTCCTCCTGAGGCAATCAATGTTACGTGACTTGCCCAAGGTCACACAGCTAGTACGTAGTCAAGTGTCTGAGGCCAGATTTGAACCCAGGTCCTCCTGATTCCAAGGCTGGAGCTCTCTCTATCCACTGTGCCATGAGGTTGCTCCCTATAAAAAGCTTTTATTTTTTTCTTCTGAAAACTGATTGTTCATATCTTTTCACCATTTATGATTTTGGGAATGGCTCTTGTTTTTTATAAATTTGATTCAGTTCTATCTCAGTATATATTTGAGAACTGAGGTCTTTATCAGAGAAATTTGCTGTAATTTTTTTTTTATATTGCTTCATTGTCTGTGGTACCTTTCAGCACAATGTCGTTTCCCTGGCTCTCTCTTTTAAGTAGGTTTATTTTTGCTTTCACTTTGTCTGAGGTCACAATTGCTACCCCTGCCTTCTTTACTTCAGCTAAAGCATATTAGATCCTGCTGCAGCCTTTTATTTTTACTCTTTATGTAACCTTTTTTTCAGGCGTGTCTTGTAAATAACATGTTGTTGGATTCTGGTTTTTAATCTATTCTTATATCTGTTTCTGTTTTTATGGTTGAGTTCCTTTCATTCATATTCACAGCTATGATTACTGACTGTACATTTCCCTCCATCCCATTCTATTCTGTTTCTTCCACTCTCTCTCTTTTTATCCTGTCCTTCCTCAAAAGTCTATTTTGCTTCTAACCACTGCCTCCCTTACTCTACCCTCCCTTTTCTCATCCTTCCCCTTTCTCTTCTTCTCTTCTCCTATTTCCCAATTGAGTTAGTTACATTTCTATACCTGACAGAGTGTGTGCATGTTATTTACCTCTTTGAGCTAATCCTGACGAGAATGAGGTTCGGGTATTGCCTGCCACACCCACAATTTTCCCTTCCATTATAAAAGCTCTTCTTTGTGCGCCTCTTTCATGTTAGAAGATTTTCCCCATTCTACTTCTCCCTTTCCCCTTCTCCTGGTGCATTCCTCTTTCTCACCCTTTTGATATGTTGGAGATCATTTCAACATAATCAACTTATATTCATTTCCTTTGTTTATATAAACTCTTTTTAATTGCCCTAATGATGATAAAGTTCTTAGGAGTTACTTATATCATCTTCCCATATTGGAATGTAAACAGTTGAACTTAATTGAGTCCTTCGTGATATTTATTTATGCTCACCTTTTTATATTTCTCTTTCATCATGTTTGAATGTCATATTTTCTATTCAGCTCTGGTCTTCGTATTAGGAATGCTTGAAAGTCCTCTATTTCACTGAATATCCATTTTTCTCCTAAGTGATTACACTCAGTTTTGCTAGGTGTGTTAATCTTGGTTATCCCAGCTCCTTTGCCTTCTGGAACATCATTTTCAAGCCCTCCACTCATTTAATGTGGAAGTCACTAAATCTTGTGTAATTATGACTATGGCTCCATGATATTTTAATTGTTTCTTTCAGGCTGCTTGAAATTTTTTCTCTTTGATCTGTGAGCTCTCGAACTCCTGGGAATTTTTATTTTGGAGTCTCTTTCTGGAGGTGATTGGTGGGTTCATTCAATGCCTATTTTACCCTATGGATCTAAGATATCAGAGCAATTTTCCCTAATAATTTCTTGAAATATGCTATCTAGGATATTTCTTTGATCATGACTTTCAGATAGTCCAGTAATTCTTAAATTATTTCTCCTCAATCTATTTTTCAGGTTAGTTGTTTTTCTGATGGAGGTATTTCACTTGCATTTTTTTCATTCTTTTAACTTTGTTTTTTCTTGATGTCTCATGGAGTCATTAGCTTCTACTTGTCCAATTCTAATTTTTAAGGAAATATTTTCTTCAATGACCTTTTGTAATTCTTTTTCCATTTGAGCAATTCTGCCTTTTAAGGAGCTCTTTTCTTCAATGAATTTTTGTGCCTCTTTTACCAATTATGTTTTATGGTGTTATTTTCTTCAGTTATTTTTTGTGTGTGCCTCTTTTACCAGGCTGTTCTCTTTTCAAATTTTCCTTGCATGATTCTCATTTCTTTTCCCAAATTTTCTTCTACCTCACTTGTTTCTTTCTTTAACTCTTCCATGAAATCTTGTGGGTTTTAGTCCAATTTGCATTTTTCTTTGAGGCTTTTTTGTAGCTGTTTTCACATTTTTTGTCTTCTTCTTGGTTTATGTCTTGGTCTTCCCTGCCATCACAGTAACTTTATATGGTCAAATTATTTTTTGTTTGTTGGTTTTTTGCTCATTTTCCAGCCTACTTCTTGACTTTGAACTTTATGTTAAAGTTGGACTCAGTTCACCTGGGGTTGGAGAGGTAGTATTCTAAGCTTCAGGCTTTTTGTGTTGCTTTCTTTGAAGCTAGCTCTGGGAGAATCTGCATGTTTTTCTTACTTCCAGGGTGGTGTGATCCTGGGAGAGGTATGGCCCTGCTTTCCTGGTCTCCAGTTTGGTCTTTACCCAGTAAGGGTCCCTGATTCCCTGCAGCCACAAGTGGTTTCACTCCTCTTTGCCTTGGAACTGTGATCAGGGCCCCCTGTGACTGAGCCCCCAGTACTCATCTCCACCCTGGAACTGTGACCCAGAATTTTATATGGGAAATAAAGTTAGCAATCAGTATCAGTTGCACCCAGTGCCTGAATGCTTACTGTCTCTGTGCTGAGAGCTCCCAAAGATGCTGCTGCTATGGCTGCTGATGGTGCCACCACATGTGTGGGTCAGAGACAGGCTTCCACCCCAGTGTCACAAATTTCTCCTGCCAACCTTCTAAGTTGTCTGAGGCCAGAAAAAATATCTCACCCTGACCTTTTGTTGGCTCTGCCACTCCAAAATTTGATTTAAGGCATTATTTTAAAGTTGTTCAGATGGGAATATTGAAAGTTCAGCTGGGTTGCCTCTAATCTGCCATCTTGGCTTAAGTGCCATTATGTTGATGGCGTTCATTTTGTAAATACTTAATTTCAATACCACCATATGAGATGACCAAATGTCCCGTATCTCTAATCTCTAACATGAACATCTTCTATGTGTACTTGGCCATGTCAGGCTGTTCTTCCTGACTTCATCTACACAAGCGCCAATTCTATGTCCTCAGATAGCACACTGGAAACCGAGTCACTATAATAAGATGTAGAAATTCCTCTTATATTTTATATACTTATTACTTACTGATTTCAAATGCAAACAGGCATAAGCAATTACGAGAAAAATAAATTAGAAAATTTTGATTAATAATAAGGTGAAAGAAGTAAAAGACTTACATATCATTAATACTTTCCTAAGAAAAGATTCAGAAAATGCTAGCTATGGCAATATCTAAATACTATCACAAAATGAAATTGGTTACATTTTTACAAAAAGAAATTACTTATTACTGATATGGGAATCACTTGGGAATTATCTGTCTCTATACCATTTGACCACTGAATTGTAGGAACAAAATTGTAGGTGCAAAAATTAAAATTAATACAAATCTAGAAAAGGTGATTAAATAATTAAAATATATTTCATTCAATTAAAATATCTCAATCTTGATCTATTTAAGCAAAATATTAATGATGAAAAATGGGCTATAGAAGAAATAGGGAAAGAATCAAAATAAGTTTTTAAAGATAAAAAATGAGATAGAAACCCAGAATTCAATACTTACATACAGAAGTATGATCAATAATTATGAACTGTATCACTTGATAAATTGAGAAAAGCAGTGGATAGTAAGAACTAGTTTAAAGAAAGTTTGAAGAGAGATGCAACTAGGCAAAATCATTTTGAGGGAATTTAAGGATAAAAAAGGATATAGACAACTAACAGAGTAAAAATGGTAAAAGATCCACAAAAAACAATTAACAATTTTTTTTCTCCAACAAAATCAGTAAAGCCACCACACAACTCATCACTGAAATCCAAAATGTGCTTGTAGAGGAGATATAAATGATCTTAAGGAAAACAAAGAGCTGACATAAACAACATGCTGCATACTAGAGATCTAGAACCAACAAAATTATCAGTGTTGAGGTATCAGTTCATAAGACATTTGAATCACAAAATCAAAGAATGATAGAATTTAAAAGTTAAGAGCACATTTATATGATGAAAAATGCCATACTGAAATACAGCTTAAATGTTCAGCAAGCAAGACCAATTCAACACCTTTTCAATGTTCACCTTTCATTCTGCCTCAGTGGCCATCTAGTGTAACCCATACAGGAAAGGACTCCCAATTACAACACACAGGACAAGTGATCCCTCTGCTTGAAGACCTTCAAAAAGAAAGAAGTAACCACTTCTCAAGGAAGTTTCTTCCCTCTAATTCTTAGGAATATTTTTTTCCTGATATGAAACATAAATTGGGTTCTGTAATTCCCATCCACTACTCTACTTTCTAGAGCCAAAGAGAAAACAAAATGTAATCCATTCTCCATGTACCTGTTTCGAATACTTGATGATAGTTATCATGTCTCCCTGTCTCTCTTCTTATCAGGTGTCTCACCATCCTGGTTGTTCTGCTCAGGGCACTCCCCAGCTTGTCAAAAGTTCTTCCTAAAGTATGGCATTCAGAATTAGACCTTTGGAGCAGCTAGGTGGCACAGTGGATACAGCATTGGCCCTGGAGTCAGGAGGACTGGAGTTCAAATCCAGCCTCAGACATTTGACACTAGCTGTATAACCCTGGGCAAGTCACTTAACCTCATTGCCCAGCCAAAAAACAAAAAAAACAAAACAAAAAAACAGAATTAGACCTTCTTTTCTGCCTCCAACTTTCCCTGGCCTTCAACTCTCAGCTAAAGCCCCACTTTTGTTAATGCCTTTCCCTTTCTTACTTAATCTTAGAGCTTATCCTCTAAGGCTACCCCAAATTTATCCTATATATATGTTGTTTGGACATTGCTGTTTGAATTTGACTCCCCTTTTAGTTTGTGAACTTCTTGAAAGCATGTTTGTTTTGCCTTTCTGTGTATCCCCAGTGCTTTGTACAGTACCTGGCCCATAGCTGGCACTTAACTCTAGTTTAACTGGTAGGTGACTGACTGGTTGACAATGCTCCAAATGCATCTGAGAATAGCAAAATGCAGTGGGTTATACCTCAGTATTCTTGGAAACTACATTTCTTTTATTTATTTTTTTTGGTGGTGAAGGTGGCATTTATTTTTTTATGGGTATAAAAACAATTTTTTAAATCAATTTATTTAGTTTTAGTTTTCAACATTCACTTACACAAGATTTTGAGTTCCAAATTTTCTCCCCATCTCGTCCCTCCCCCAACCCAAAGACAGCATGCATTCTGAATACCCCTTCCCTTAATCTGCCCTCCCTTCTATCTCTGCCCCTGCCTTCTCTTATCCCCTTCTCCTTCTATTTTCCTATAAGGTAGGATAGATCTCTATACCCCATTGCCTGCATATCTTATTTCCCAGTTGCATATGAAAACAATTTTTTTTTTAGGCAATTGGGGTTAAGTGATTTGCCCAGGGTAACACAGCTAGTAAGTGTCAAGTGTTTGGTCTGAGGCCTGATTTGAACTCAGGTCCTCCCAACTTCAGGGCTGGTGCTCTATTCACTGTGCCATTTAGCTGCCCTGAAAACAATTTTTAACATTTGTTTTTAAAGCTTTCAGTTCCAAATTTTCTCCCTCCCTCCCTCCCTTCCTCCCTACCCTCATTGAGAAGGCAAGCAATTCAATACAGGTTATACATGTGTAGTCATGCAAAACACTTCCATAGTAGTCATGTTGTGGAAAACTATATTTTCCTTCATCCTAATGCCCCCTCCCTGTTTATTCTGTTCTCTCTTTTGACCCTGTCCCTCCTCAGAAGTGTTTGCTTATGATTACCCGCCTCCCCCAATGTGCCCTCCCGTTTATCACACACACACACACACACACACACACACACACACACACACACACACATGAACATGCACACACACACAAATGCAGGCACACTCTCACTCTCTCATCTCCTTCCCCTCTATTTTCCTGTAGGGTAAGAGAGATTTCCATACCCAATTAAGTGTGCATGGTATTCCCTTCTTAAGCCAAATCCAATGAGAATAAGATTTACTCATTCCTTCTCACCTTCCCCCACTTCCCCTCCACTGTAAAAGCCTTTTCTTGTCTGTTTTATGTGAGATAATTTACCCTAATCTACCTCCCCCTTTCTCCTTCTCCTAGTATAATCCTCTCTAACCCTTTAATTTTATTCTCCAGGTACGACCCCTTCATCTTCAACTCACCCTGTGCCCTCTATCTGTCTGTCTGTCTGTCTGTCTATCTATCTATCTTCTATACATACATACATACATATAATTTTTTTCCCTCCAACTACCCTAATATTAACAAAGGTCTCATGAGTTACAAATGTCATCTTTCCATGAAAGAATGTTAACAATTCAACCTTAATGAGTCCCTTATGATTTCTCTTTCCTGTTTATCTTTTCATGCTCCTCTTGAGGCTTATATTTGAAAGTCAAATTTTCTATTCAGCTCTTGTCTTTTCATCAGGAATGCTTGAAAGTCCTCTGTTTCACTCACTGTCAATTTCTTCCCCTGAAGGATTATACTCAGTTTTACTGGGTAGGTGATTCTTGGCTGTATCCTACTTCCTTTGCCCTCTGGAATATTATATTCCAAGCCCTGCAGTTTCTTAATGTAGAAGCTGCTAAATCTTGTGTTATCCTGATTGTGTTTCCTCAATACTTGAATTGTTTCTTTCTGGCTGCTTGCAATATTTTCTCCTTGACCTGGGAACTCTGGAATTTGGCTACAATATTCCTAGGAATTTTCCTTTGAGGATCTCATTCAGGATGTGATCAGTGGATTCTTTCCATTTCTATTTCACCCTCTGGTTCTAAAATACCTGGGCAGTTTTCCTTAACAATTTCTTTAAAGATGATATCTAGGCTCTTTTTTTGATCATGGCTTTCAGATAGTCCAATAATTTTTAAATTATCTCTCCTGGATCTATTTTCTAGATCAGTTGTTTTTCCAATTAGATATTTTACATTATCTTCTTTTTTTTTATTCTTTTGGTTTTGTTTCACAATGTCTTGCTTTCTCATAAAATCACTAGCTTCCAATTGTTCCATTCTAATTTTTAAGGAAGTATTTTCTTCAGTGAGCTTTTGGACTTCCTTTTCCATTTGGCCAATTCTGCTTTTAAGGCATTCTCCTCATTGGCTTTTTGAGCCTCTTTTGCCATTTGGGTTAGTCTATTTTTTTAAGGTGTTATTTCCTTCAGTATTTTTTTGGGTCTCCTTTAGCAAGCTGTTGACTTGTTTTTTCATGATTTTCTCACATCACTCTCATTTCTCTTCCCAGTTTTTCCTCTACTTTTCTTACTTGCTTCTCAAAATCCTTTTCAAGCTCTTCCATGGACTGGAACCAATTCATATTTTCCTTGGAGTCATTGGATGTAGGAACTTTGACTTTGTTGTCTTCTTCTGGTTGTATGTTTTGATCTTCTTTGTCACCAAAGAAAGATATTAAGGTCTGACTTTTTTTGTGCAGTTTGCTCATGATCCCACCCAATTACTTGAGTTATAAACTCTTCGTTAAGGTAAGGGTCTGCTTCCAGTGTAGAGAATGTGCTGTCCCAAGCTTCAGGGGTTTTGTTCAGCTGTTTTCAGAGATACTTGTAGGGACCTGTAAATTTTCAGTTCTTCCAAGGTGGTATGATCAAGGGCAAGGTGCTTACTCCTTTCCTGGAATGTACTCTGGTTCATCAGTGACCACAAGAACTCTTTTCTGTCTTGGAACTGTGAGGACAATTTGCTCTTTACCACCACTACAAGCTCCACCACACCAGTGTTCCTCCTCACACAAGGACCACCACCCAGAACTGTGATCCATATCCAAGCATGGCAAAGCAAGGGAATCCTGCCTCACCACCAGCAAAAAGACCCCTGCAGTCTTCATCTGATCAGCCACTTGATTCCCCCCTCAGTCCGTGGGCTGGAAGCTCAGGAAGCAGCCGCTGCCCTGGGGCCACGTGGGAACTGGGGCTGGGACCAAGCTTCTCTCTTACCACAGTCACAGACTTTTCCTACTGACCTTCTAAGTTGTCTTTGGTGTTTATGGGTTGAGAGGTCTGGAAAACACCACAGCTGCCCGTGATTCAGTCCTCTCAACTACATCTCTTTACTGTGACCCAAGAAAGCCCTATTTTTTTTGTTTGCCACATCACACTAATGACTCATATCAAGTTTGCAGCCCACTTAAACCCCTAGATCATTTTCATAACTGCTATCAAATCCTGCCCCCATCTTTCACTTGTTATGTTTATGTTTTATACGTAAATGTAAATCTTTATATTTATCCCTACCAATTTTCATCTTATTAGATTGATTCTACAGTTTTAGCTTGCCATTATCCTTTTGGATACTGTCTATCATGCATAGTATTACATAACTCTTTCAACTTTGTGTTATTTGTAAATATGATTCTAATTCAATCTATCTTTATTCAAGCCACTGATATAAAATGTTAAACAGTATGGTATCACAGGTCCCTGGAGTACTTTACTCAAGACTTCTTGCCATATTGACACTGAACCATTAAAAACAATGCTTTGAATCTGGCCATCCTACCAATTCTGACCATTTCATTTTAGAAAGAGCAAATCCATCTCTCCATGTTCTCTATAAGAATTGTTTAAAATATATTATCAAAAGTTTTGCAAAAATCTAGGCAAACTATAACAACAGCATTCCTCTCATCTACTAGTTGAATAGTATTTGCTAAATAAGAAAATGGGGTTAATCTAATATGACCTATCCTTGATGAAACAATGCTGTCTCTTTGTAATTATTAATTACCTTTCTAGATAATCAGCAACCATCATTCTAATGAATCATTCTAAAAAATTTCACAGGAATAGAAGTCATGCTCCCTAGCCTATCATATATTTGCAGACTCTATTTTCTACCCTTTTCATGAAATATAGGAAAAAAATCTTCCTTTCTCTAATCTTGTGGCATCTCTTCTATTTTCAATTACTTTTCAAATATCATTGATAGTGGCTCAGGAATCTCATCTGCCAGTTTTGAAACTCTTTCATCAGGGCAAAGTGACATTAATTCACAAAGGGTAGCTACGTACTCCCTTAATTCCTTTCTTTTTAAAAATTTATCTTGAGAATTGACTCCAATAGGCATTTTTATTCTGTCATAGCCAGTACAAAAGTCATTCTTCTTAGCAGAGGAAACAGAAACAAAAATAAAATTACATAACTCTGTTCTGGAAGTGTTTCCTGTAATATCTTCAGAATTTAATTCTAAAGCATCTACCATTCTTCCTTTTATTACTTCCCCTATAACATGTTAGACTGCGACAGCCTACTTACTTTCTTCTGAAATATTTGAAATTTGCTTTCCCAAAATCCAGGTTGCATGCCCAAATATGGCCAGAATTCTCCTCCATTACAAATTCTAATAGATAGTGATCACTGTTCCCTACTATGTTTCCATCATTTTTACCCCTTGCAACTAGTTTCTCCTTTTTAGTAAATAAGTTTCACAATAGAATTCCCCCTATTGATTCCTCCACCTTTTTAAATATGAAATTATCACTAAGGCAAGTCAATTGTTAGCTGTTCTAATTTGGGGAAAGAGAAAGAAAAAAGAATGGAAAGAGAGAGAGAGAGAGAGAGAGAGAGAGAGAGAGAGAGAGAGAGAGAGAGAGAGAGAGAGAGAGAGAGAGAGAGACAGGGAGACAGAGAGAGAAAGAGAGAATAGATGTCTGAATAATTGAATAATTTAAGCCACTACATCACTACTATAACACACCTTTATGCAAGTCTTGTGATCTGTTTCCCAAACTCCTCATCTATTTCTTCTTTTTGGTCAGGTAGTCTATAGTATACTCCAATGACAAAATCAGTTATTTTTCTCTTTCCATTATTAGCTTTAACTTAATACTTTGCAATGCTTTCCTCCTCTAGTTCCTAGATTTCCTCACATGAGACTACTTTATTTTTAAAATAAGTTTTTTTATGTCTTTTTTTTTCTGCACCAAAATTTCCCCCAGGATACTTTTCCCTCCCTTTTCAGTTTTATGTAATGAAAATTATTTCATCTCCCGTAATTGCCTGTATCCCTTGCTTGATTAAGAAGACATCTCTTATCCACAGCCGTAAAAGGTATGATATACTTTTCTTCTAGTCAGTCAGTAAAATTTGTTAACTGCCTACAATGTGCCAGGCCCTATCTAATATTCATATGGTATGATTTATATTATTGCAGTCATGTATTCATTTAGAATCTATTGTGGAATATGGTGTAAGATATTGGTCTCAGTCTAATTTCAGCCAGATTTCATTCTAGTTTTCTCTACAGTTTTTTTTTAAATAAAATAGAGAATTTTCCCTAAGTATTTTATATTTTCAAGTTTGTCAAACACTGGATTATTTAGCTTCCAACTATGAGCACTAAATATCCCTCCAGATAATCTTATTTAAGGACCATTTTGTAATTGAATCTATACAAATATTTTCTGTGCTTTGATAGATTGGTTTCTCAAATATTTTGTGCATTTTTGTAATTATTTATAATGGGATTTCCCTTTCTGTTACTGCCTCTTGGATTTTATTATTAGGATACAGAAATGCTACCGAATTTTGATGATTTTTTTTTAGTCTGCAACACTGATGAAGCCATTAATTGCTTTAATTAGTATCTTTTCTGATTTCTAAGATTTTCTAAGTAAACTATCACATCATCAGCAATTAAGGATAGTTTCATCTCCTCTTTATCTTTATACTTTTTTCTCTTGTCTTCTTGCTATTGTTAGCATTTCCAGAACGATACCAAATAATAGTGAAAGAGTAAGCATCTTTGCTTTATCCTATATTTATTAGAAAAGCTTCTAGTGTATGTATACTCATTTGATATGATCTTCACTTTTGGTTTGAAATAGATATTTTATTATTTTTATAAAGGTCACTCTCTGCCTCTATGTATGTATGCCAGTATGTATGTGTATGTATGCATGCATGTATGTATGTATACATAAATGTTTGTTGCGTTTCATAACAGGATTTTTCTACATTTTTTGAGATAATCACATTGGTTTTTGATGTTTTTGTTTTTCATATGATCAATTCAGTTGCTTCCTCTTCAGGAAGACTCACAAATCCATTTAAAGTTCCAGGTATACAGCTATTCTTTTCATTCTCTTCCTCTTCTGTGTAATACTCATTCACTCTCCAACATCCTCATACGAATCAAATCTGCCATTCTACTTCTTGGATCCCTCTTTTCTCATGGAAGTTACACTTCTTTTTCCTGTAGTAATACTCATTCTCCCTAACAACTTGAAATCTCTTCAACATTTCCTCCTCTTTCCTCAAAGAAGGAGAAAATTCTACACTTGGAGAACAGACATGAATCATTTGGTTGAGGTTCCCATACTTGATGTAAGCCATTGCACAGTAACAACAACAACATTTATATAGTGCTTACCTTGTGTAAGGCACTGCGCTAAATGCTTTACAAATATATCATTTGATCCTCACAATAATCTTCACAGGTAGATACTATTATTATCCCCATATTACAGATGAGGAAGCTGAGGCAAATGGAACTTCAGTGATTTACCTAGGATCACACACCTAATAAGTGTCTGAGGCTGAATTTGAACTTGGAGCTTCCTGACTCCAGGACCAACACTGTATGCACAGCACCACGCAGATTTCTAAGCACACTTTTTAAACTATGTATGAGTTTTTGCACTTCAAGCCTATATCTCAGTTAACTTTTTTATAGCTTTTAAATCACCTCTTAACAATTTTAAAATGCCACTCAGCTTCCTTTCCTTAAAGTTAACAAGGGCAGAGCCACACTCAGCTTCCTTTTAGCCTTGCAACAACCTGCTATCTATTTCACCAATCTACCTACCCACCAATCCATTCTATTCATTTCTTTTTCCCCTCTAACTATTCCAGTTATCTTTTCTTACTTACCTTGCCCTGCCCTTCCAAGTATCTTCTCTTTATCCATCTGGTGTCTGCTTTTTCAGGTTCTACTCCATATTTCTCCTTAAGTCTTTTATATCCTTAATTATTCTTTATCCTGATTCTTTTTCACCCACAAGTGGAATTTAGAATAGTATCATGGCCTAGAGATTGTTCTTCATAATTTTCTCAATTTTTTCCAAGTTTTGCTAAATTTCTTCACCCTAAATTCCACCTCTGAGATGCTTCATTTGTTTAAACCCCTCCTAGTCACATATATGACTTCCTTCTCATTCAGCTCAAATATTTTTTTCTTGCACTCCTCTACAACTTTCTGCTACAGAAGCCAGTGGTAAAAAGGGCAAGATACCAAAGATGTGGGAAAAAATGTTTGCCTTTACTAATGCTTTGGGAAAAAAAGTGACTGACAGAGTCTATACATCTATTTTATTTCAATCTAAATAATCATCTGTAAGTGCATTTACAGCATCTTCAGTGAGGGTATCAATGGGGTATACATAGGCTTTCACAAGTGATATTCCACAGTAAAACATATATTTACCTTTACACACTTGACAAAGGTAAAGAGAACAAAAGAGCCTACTGTGTTTATTGATTACCAAAAGTTTGAGTTGGTAAAGAAAAATCTATCCTTAAAGATACTCTTCCAACAAGTTGGCTCTCATAAATGCACCAAAATTATTCAAGATTATTTGAAATATATAACAATGTAGATCACCTTTCTAAATAAATTCCTGATCATTAACACCACACAGAGCAAAAATAAGACCATGCTTACCAACAGTTTTTTCCCCGTTTTTGTGGAAGAATTCCAGCAAAGAATCAAATTTGAAGAAAGATTTCCTATTGATATAAAAATACTCTGGATGTTCTTGTTTCTCAGCAAGTCAATTCAACAAACATTTATCAATTACCTATGATGTGCCAGGCACTGGCTATTTACAAAGAACATCATGTTGTTCACATGAAACCTTGTAGCATTGCAGAGCCTCTTTCAGTAGATGAGATTCATACCATTCATAAGTGTTTGACCTAACCCGAACAGACAAAAAAGATTAGATGAAAAATGTCTATTGTCAAGATTATGAAGTGGGAGTTGGGAGAGAAACAGACATAAAAAAAGAGAGAGAGAGAGACAGAGAGACAGAGACAGAGACAGAGACTGAGAGAATCTTGAACTGACAATACAAATAAACAGTAAGTTGGGCTCAGGATTATACAAGGAAAGGAAAATAGGCTGGGGGAATTGGGTTCCTTTCAGGAAATTATAAATTCCTTTTATTGGCCATATACATCCAAGAAACAGAGGCCCCTCTTTTTAATACTAATATTCTACCAGGGAGGCTTGTGGGTGTGAGTTTTGAAAGATTTGTCTCCAAAAATTTAACGATGTTGCTTAGAAGGCAATGGATAGGCACATGGTGAGTGTGAACAGGCTGCAACACATAATAAATAGATAAACTATTCATGAGAGTCAGAGCAAAGGATTCCATGTCAACAAGTTGAAAGATAATCAAAAAGAATGGCAAGTCACATGGTGAGAGCAAGGGAGACCTGGTGGACAGCCCATAAGCTCCACAAATATTTTGTCAGTTGTTGTGGTTGTTTGTCTTTCTCAAAGAGGACCATGGCATCAGGAAGGTGATGCCATGACTTGCAAGTAAATTATAAGTAAAATTTAAATGAGAAAGGGATATGCAAAAGTCACCAGCCTCACTTTCTCCTCAGAGACATCTGGGTCCAGTGACAAGATATAAATCAGGATGGCCCCAGATGTGGGAGACCTTGGCCTTTTTAAGCTAAGTTCTTTACCATGTCTCACTTTGACTGAAGAGATGTCCATTGAGTGATTAAGGCTAGGTAAGAAATGAGGCAGAGAATGGCCTTTTTACCTAGTCAAAAAAAAAAAAAGATCAATCTGGGAGGGGAAGACCCTCAAGGTTTCTGGCCAAAACAGAAACATTGCTATTTACATTTACTCTGAGCCAATCAGGGCCCAAACAATGACCACTAAGAGGGGCTTGGGCTGGGACCTATTGTTGTCCAATCAATGAGAGCCAGAATGGATTGGGTTTAAGGCATGGTCCTTAAGACAGAAATCTAGCCCTGTAAATCCCAAGATATCTTGCCAAGTTTCAGCTAAAATTTACATTCCTTTGGACAGAGCACCCACAGTAGGGTGTGATACCTTATGTGGACAGAGGGAGAGGAAGGAAGAAAGGAAATAAAAAGAAAGAAAAGGAGAAGAGAGGAAAGGAAAAGGAAGGGAGGAGCTGCATTGCTCAAATGGAACTGGCCAGCTGGGTCCCCAGTGGGCCTGCCCCTACTATTCACAGGTTGGTGTTTGTCCTTCATTCTCAAAGAGGACAGTGGAATCAGGAAGGTGATTTTAATTATTTTGAAAATGGTGACATTTTTATCACTTACTGCCACATAGCATTACTGGAAAATAAAATTGCTTTTAAAATGGGTTTGGTTTTTTTTTTTTTTTGCAGAAGGTCAGAGTCATTGAAAGGGTCATGCCAAAGATATACAAACTGATATTCCACCTAACCAATTTCCTACCAATTCACTATTTGTCCAAAATGTCAACACGTCATCCATGTACCAAAGAATTAACTGGGATGTCCATCCAACTTATCACTACAATAAAGGCCCAGTTTGTATTATGTAACACATAGCTCCACTTTCATTCAGCAGAATGCAAGTTGGAGTGAAAGCAGTGGATGACACAAGTAATTCATGGCTGGGTGTGGTAGAGCAAGATATTCAATAGGATAAAGAGGCAAAGGATTTGAGAGAAGAAGTCTGTATGAAGTTGAATTGGTTCACCAAGGGGTCAAAATGAGGAAAGAGAGAGTATAACAGTGCAACAGTGAAGACATAGGGAAAATATTGAGGGATAGTGGGATTGGAGGTTTACAGGGAAGGAGAAATGACAGTTTGAAGTTGCAGGGAGAGGAAGAAGTGGAATGACAACATGTTATGATCAGATAAAGGAATTTCAGCATTCATGAATACGATTGTGGAACACCTCTGGATTAGGCAAGATTAAGAGCCTGATCATCTCTGTGTGTAATTGTGGTGGGGTGGAGGAAGAGATCATGGCAAATGGGTAAATTGAGTTGTTGGGAGATTAGGGTGTTTGGGTACTATCAATGTGTATGTTTAAATCCTTTCATATGTGTTTAGTTGTTGTAGAGGAGGAAAAGACTGTGAGCAAGGAGTTGAACTCATTGAGAAAGAAAGCAGAAGGTCCTGAAGATCTGTAGACAACAATTACCAGAATATTGATTGTCTACTAAATATAGATGGAATGAAACTCAGGAGTGGATACTAAATAATGGCAATAGAGGGAAGCCTGGAAATATCCCTGGGGAATAAGGGGTTACCTGACTCCTCCACCACAACTAGTGATTTGGGGGAGGGGGTATGAATAAAACTACAACCAATGTGGGGAAAAAGGAAATTAGGTCTTCAGATTGAGAAAGGAAGAGTTTTAATATTATATTGAGTTTGTTACCTAGGAAGTAGACATTCTAAAGAGCACCTAGAATCTAATTGCAGAGGTGACCAGTATTACCTCATAGTACCTCCTCTTCTGCCAGAAGGTATGCTTATATTGAACGTGCAACAGTCTGTATAATACTGGGAGCTTGAGATCAAATTTGTTCCAAAGAAAAATTGCTTCATCTGAAGTGAGTTAGGTTTTTATATATTTGATTGGTTGCTTTTTACTTTGTAGAAAAGCCTTGTAGACATCACTGCTTTAGTAAGAATTAACCATTTTTTGCCAGCCAGCCAGAAAAGTACAATATATTGGTCTTATTTCCTTTCATTCCAGAGCTGGGAAACATTATCTTAATGTTTCATTTTCCTTCTCAGCAGGTTGGAAGAAACAAAATCAAAAGAAAGAAACGAGAGGATGAAAAAAAGGAAGGGAAAGCCAAAGTGCAGTACCAAGGAGTGTGGCAAGAACATTGGATTAAAAATCATGAGATCTAAGTTTGACTACTGGCTCTGTCATTCTCTGTATGATTCAGAGAATCAGACTACCAATGAAGGAAAGACCCACAAAAGTCATTTAGTCCAACTCCCCTCATTTTACAGTTGAGGAAACTGAGGCTGTGAGTACTTTCCCACAGTCATTTAGTGACTCAGTGGCAGAGCTGAACCAAGGTTGTCCAATTTCCAGTTTAATTTCCTTCGCACTACATATGCCTGAGTAAATCACTCATTGTCTGCAGGTCTCATTTACCTTACCAATAAAATGATGAGATGGTCTCTCTAGTACCTCCTAGCTTCAAAATTCTATGAATCTATTAACAGCATTACAAACATTTCCTTTGGCAACATGGCATTCTGCAAAGTGGACAAATTTAATCATAGAATCTTAAAGTTCTATGAGACTTCAGTGGTCATCTTTTCCATCCTTCAACGATGTACTCTTTAAGCTGAATCCCAGTTTATAATAATTAACATGTCAGAATGAATACACATGTGCCAAATGTATTAAATTAGGTCAACCAGCATAGTGATACAATGAAAGAAGCTTTGAGGTTTGTGGCCAAAAATAAAATGGACTCACGGTATGGTGGAATAGAGAAAGCACCAAAAAGAATAATATGATAATTTTGCAGCAAAGAATTTTCATTTGACATAGAATATTGATTACCTGGATGATAAACATTTGTTTCTTGCTAATGTATTCAAAGTACCAAAGAAAAGATGACAGATCTGTAGTCGTTAGGCAGAAATTGACAGCATATTCATCTCTATTTCTGGTTATTTCATTGCACTGGCATTTCCATGAATTATGATGTGTCATCACATGTGTTCACAAATGTTAAGTAATTTATTGCTACAATTGATCATGACTATAGAGGGAGTTGAAGGGTGGCAACTCTAAAGCTTTCAATTAGAGGAAGGAGTTTGCTGTTTAGATTGTGCAATTAATTTGACAGGCACTTTAAAGTTCTAAAAGCCCTTCATATTTCATGAATGGTGTTATTCTCATGGATATAATACAACTGAAACTGGTAGATCAACATTCTTAGTTAATGGAGTTTTCTCAATCCTGTAAACAGACCTAAATGTTGTAATATAGCATCTATGCCTTTGTATAACTGCTTTTTAATATAGTAAATGGTGGAGGATGAACAGCCATTGCAGATGATACATCATACACACACACATACACACACATACACACACATGAGCACACACATACACTTCCATCCCAAAGTTTAAAAAGTTTCCATTGTTAGGATATATGCTTCATGAACCTTCTCTGGTAAACTGGAAAGACAGATTTTCCCAGTCCAAAGGTGAGAGAGAACAGAGAATGAAGAAGACGAGAGATAAGGAGAGAAAAAGACTGCAACAATAATGAAAGATTGAAAAGACAGGAAATAGAGACAAGAAGAGAGAAAAGAAGCTATGAAAGAAGAAAGCTCAAAGAAAAAGATGAGAAGAAAGGGAATGCAGGAGAGAAGGTGAAGAAAAGAAAGAAAAAAGAAGAAGGTGAAGGACACAAATAAAAAGATAAGGTAATGAGTTAAAATGGCCAGAGAAAGATAAGAGGCAAGGAAACAAAAAAAAAAAAAGGAACTGGACAGAGAAAAATTCAAAAAGGAGAAAGAATGCAGAAGAAAAGTGATATATTGAAAAAGAAGCCCAAAGATGAGGGGAGCTATATTATGACCAAATCAAAACAGGGGCTTTTGTGCATATTTTTCCCTTGAGATGGGGAAAGAAGGAAGGTTAAAGACAGGTAAATAGGTAGAGATAAAACGTATTGGTGGCTTCAGAGAAAGACTTCATTAATTTAATCTTAAATTCACAAAATTATAGAATCTCAGAATTGGAAGAGGCTTTTAAGGTTGTATAGTCCAACCTAGACCTAAGCTGGAATCCAATGTACAAAATACCTAACAAGTGGTAATCCAGGATCCATGTTAAGATCTCTAGTAATTGAGAGTTCATTACTGCTTAATACTCCCTGTACTTGCTGTCTCCCCTCTTGGAATGTAAACCTCTTGTATGTAGGCATGGGTGCATTCTTTGTACATATGTCCTCAACAACTAGCACAGTGCCTGTCACAAAATAGGTACTTAACAAATATTGGTTGATTGCTTAATTAAAGCTTTTAAGTATTAGTGTTGGATGGGTTTACTACACATATATGTTACATCATCTCAACTGAGCCCTCATTCCTTCAAGGAAATACTTTTACACCTTCCTAATTCATTCACTATCCCGCTGACTGGCTTTTCCAAAGTTTTTATCAGTCCTCAGATTTCCCATAGTTCCCCTCCCTTCACCCTCTCAGCTGAGAATCTTGCCTCATATTTCACTGAATTAAGGCCATTCACTCTGAGTTCCTTCATGAAGCCTCCTCATTTTACATCAATTAGATGCCTTCTGCCATAACCTCTTCTTTCACCCTGTTTCACATGAATAGATTGCCCTGCTTCATACCAAAGCAAGCCCCTCTAGATGTACAGGTGATTCCATTTAATTCCATGTTGTCTAGCAGATTGTCCCTTCTATGTTCTATCTGTCCCTGTCTAGTGGTTATTTCCATGTATGTTGTACCCATCCTCAAAACACTCACTTGATACATCCATCCCACTAGCTATCATCCTATATCTCTTCTCCCTTTCATAACAAGACCTACCACAATCAATGTCTCCACTCCTTTCTTCTCCTTAAATTTCTGCAGCCTGGCTTCTGCCCTCATCATTCAACTAGAACAACTCTCTCCAAAATTACCAACAATCTTTTAATTAACAAATCAAATGGCCTTTTTCTTAATCTTCATTCTTCTTCACTTCTCTATAGTCCTTGAGACTATTAATCAACCTCTTCTCCTTCTACCTGACTGACCAGTACTTCACAGTTTGCTCTGCTGTACCTTCACCCAGAGAACTTTACTAACAATGCACTGGGCCCTCTTCTCTTCTCCTCTATACTATTTCACTTGATGATCTCATCAGCTTCTAAAGATTAAACTATCATCTCTATACTGATGATTCCAGACCTACAGTTATCCCTTCTACATCATGGGAGTTAGGGATGCAGCATACTTGCAATCTGGAAAATTCACATAAAATTTTTTGGCCCTCCCTTTGTACCCAAGAAGAAACTGATTTTTTTCTTTTTCTTTTTCCTTACAGTACCTTATAGTAAAATTTGGTTTAAGTATTTGGTCATAGGCTATGTATTATCTGCTCACCTTCACGTGTCTTCTGTGGATTCTCCCAAGCTCCCTAAAAATTCCAATTTAATTTCTGTGCCAACCTGTGATATATTGAAACCACAATGGGGAAATTCATAATGTGGAAGGGATAACTGTATTTTCCCAGCACTAACCTGTCTCTTGAACTCTACTCTCATATCTCCAAATGCCAATTAGACATCTTGAATTGGATGTACCATAGATATCTTAAACTCAACATTTCCAGAACTGAATTCATGATGTCCCCCCTCCAAGCTCTGTTGTCTTCCTAATTTTCCTATAAGTGTCCAAGGTACCACAACTTTCCTAGTCACATAGGTTCTCAAAACCTAGGCATCATCTTTGACTCTTCACTCCCTCTCACTCCTCCCCATATCCAACCTGTAATCAAATGCTGTTGGTTCTGTCTGAACACGTCACATATATTTCCCCTTTACTCCTTTGACACTATCACCGGCCTGGTCCAGGCCCTTGTCACTTAATAACTGGAATGTTATAATAGCTGCTAGTTGTTTTTCCTTCCTTCAATCTCTGTAAGAACTTAGGATTTCCATTTGTTATCCCTCATTCACATTCCATAATTAGTCTACCTCTTTTACAAATCATACATTTTCTAAAGCTGTCTCTTTTGCTACTTTTTACACACAGGTCACCTCTGCAAACACATTGCAATTAAACATAAAGCAATTGCATATCTTTCCATTTACCTTTGGATCACCTCAAATTTTTATTCTGCAGGGAGTGTACTGTTCTATGTATGACAGGTATATTGCTCTATCAAAAATATGCTCTTTTATCACATCAATAGCTCCATGATCCCAATGATTTAGGTATTATCTCCACTGGTAGAGATTATAATCCATCCACTGTTTCTTCTCCTGCAAAATTCTTGCCCACACTTTCCCATAAATCACCCATAGAACATATAATCAACATATTTGGTCTTCCTTTAGGTCTCTTTTTCAAGTACAGTACTCAACCTATCTGTTATCCTTCACTCTATATATTTTCTGGATGAGGACAGCTAGGAGGCAAGTGGGTTGGGCACTGAGCCTGGAGGCAGGGATACCTGAGTCCAAATCCAGTCTCAAATACTTACTGCCTTTACGACCCTGGGCAAATCACTTAACCTCTTTCTACTTCAGTTTTCATATCTGTAAAATGGGGATAATAATAGCACCTATTTTCCAGCATTGTTGTAAAAATCAAATGAGAAAATATTTGTAAAGTATTTTCCAAACCTTAAAGTAATGCATAAATGCTAGCTATTCTATATCCTCTATACTACTTACTATTCATAACTTATCTTTGGAATTATGATGAAGCCTACTTACACTTATCATCTATCTTTCCATTGCCTTTTCAGTTACTAATAACTTCGATTCTCTGGAGAATGTGTTTTTCCATGATTCACAAACTATGTGGTCATGCATCATCTATGGAAGAATATTGATATTCAAAATACAACACAAGGTTTCATATCCTTTAAGTATGAAATATTTACAAATTTATCAAATATTTAAAATATTACCTGAGGTAAATTTTTTCTAATTGCTTGTTTGTAGTTTTATTTATGCAAAATCTTTTTTAATTTCATACTGTTAAAATTGTCTTTTGTCTCTTTTATGGTCTCCTCTTTCCTTTGTATCATTAAAAATTATATCTCTAGCCACAGTTATGAAAACTCTTTTATCACATTCTCATCTAAGTATGTATATATATGTATATATACACAAATACACATGTATATATATACACATATATAACATTTAATAATTAGGTTGCATATTTATTTGGAATATTAATATATAGTACAATATATTGGCATAAATCTATTTTCTGTAAAAGCTTTTCAATTTTCTGAGAAGTTATTCCTGAATAGGTAATGTTCTCCCAAGTAGCCTGAGTTTTTGCTTTTAGTAAAAACAAAACAAAAACTGGGCTACTGAGTTCTGTTGTTTCTGATTCCTGGCTAACTGTTTTATCCAATGGATTTATGTTTATCAGCCTGCCATTTCTACAGAACAAAAATATATTTAATCAAATACAGAAAATTAAGTCACAAGAAAACCTCCTCCATGAATATATAGGGTCTCCTATGAGTTACTATACATGCAGAAAACATGTGTGATTAGGGAACACATATACATGGCAATAACAAAGGAATTGGAGAGCAAAATGGAATTTCAGTCTCTACATGGCTCTCTTTTTGGCCAAAGTACCCTGAAATAAATAAATAAATGAATCCTGACCAGCAGATAAACAGAAGTTACAAGTAATTTGTTAGCCTTACCTCAGATAACTAACTGGGACAATGAACTTAAAAATTAGCACCAGATATAGGCAGTCAAAAAATTGATCATCTTTCTGGGCACAGAGACTGGCTTTTCTCTGGCTATGCTTAGCCAACTGTGGGAATATGTCACCTCAGCTATGAACTAAAGAACTAACAGTCACCATACCTTTCTAAATAGAAAAAAAAGAATGGCTCTGAAAAGTTGAAACTCAGTTGAAGGCAATGGAGAGAAGCTCAGAAAACATACGTTCTAAGAAGAGATAATATGACACCGTGGAGAGTTAAGATTCCATGCTTATCACAGACGCGTTTCTAGGAGTACAAAAAATAATAATAATGCACTACAAAGAAGTTTTGCTCAGAAGTGAGCAGCAAATAGCAGAGCAGTGACATCACTGGTGAGCAGCAAAGAGCTGCAAATCACTGGAAGTGTGAACTTCTCAATACATTCATGTACTCTGACACCTCAGATTCCTATAATGCACTATTGCACTATATGCACTATACTTCATTGGTGAAGTCTCCCTTCCAACATGATTCCCTCACTGGCCTGGAACTCATAAAATTGTTCATTTTTATTCTACTTCTTCACCCACTACCTATAATAAAAAATTATCACCTTCACCCCACTAAATCCCCTGGTCTAAGTTTATTGGATGGATTACAATCCAAATTAACCCCATCCAGTTCAGAAATCTCCTGGTTGCTAATATGAGCCTTCATGATCACCTAACTAAGTCAATATCCTATATTCCTATGTATAGGTTTAGGGAGGAGACAGAAAGGAAGGAATGAATACTGGTGGGTAACATTAAATTCACTAATATATACAATTACAAAACAAAATAATTCAACACACTTTCCAGTTGATATTTATGTTCACAAGAGTTGATCCTTTTTGTTTACACAACTACTTAGTTGACCATTTCCTCTAAACAGTTCTTTAATTATTAAAGGAAGTTTGCCTAGTTACTTTGAAATTTGTTGTGCATGTTTCTTTTTTCACATACTAACAAGGGATTCCTTGAATATGCTTGGAGATTGTTATCATAAAGATTTAATACAATGGGCATAATGTTAAGATAGTTATTGATTTCTCTCTATTACCTTTTGAGGTATTAATAACACACTGATACTTTTCTGGAATTTCCTCTATGCCATTCCCAATTTTTCTTTTCTTTTCTTTTTGTTATTTAGTATTTTGTTTTATTTTCCCCTAGCTATATGTAAAATAACTTTGACATTCATTTTTTAAAAATTTGATGTCCAAATTGTCTCTCTTTCTCCCTCCCCACCCCACCCCATCATTGGGAAGGCAAGAAATTCAATATAGGTTATACTTGTGTAATCATGCAAAACATTTCCATAATAGTCATGTTGTGAAAGAAAACACAGACCAAAAAAAAAAAACTCTCAAGAAAATAAGGAAAGTAGAAAACATATGCTCCAATCTATATTCAGACAGCATCACTTCTTTCTCCAGGAATGGATGGCATTTTTCATCATATGTCCTTCAGAGGTGTCTTGGATCATTGCATTGCTGAAAATTGTGTCATTCACAGGTGATCATCTCACAATATTGTTGTGTACTTTGTACATAGCACATTTCACTTTCCATCAGCTCATGCAAGTCTTTCCAGGTTTTTCTGAGAGCTTTCTGCTAATCATTTCTTATAACACAATAGTAATCCATCACAATCATATACCACAATTTGTTGAGACATTCCCCAATTGATGGGCATCCCCTCAATTTCCAATTCTTTGTCCCCAGAAAAGAGCTGCTATAAACATTTTTGTACGTGTAGGTCCTTTTCCTCCTTGCTTTTTGTTGTTGTTGTTGTTCTTATCTCTTTTGGGTTACAGACTCAGTAGTGGTATTGCTAGGTTAAAGGGTATGCATGATTTTATAGCCCTTTGGGCATAGTTCCAAATTGCTCTACAGAATGGCTGAATCAGTTCACAATTCCGCCAATAGAGCATTAATGTCTTATTTTTCCCACAGCCTCTCCACCATTCATCATTTGCTTTTTATATCCAATTAGCCAACCTAATAGATATGAAGTGGTATATCAGAATTGTTTTAATTTGCATTTCTCTAATCAATAATGAGCTAGAGCATTTTTTCATATGGTTATAGATAATTTTGATTACTTTTCCTGAAAAATATTCATATCTTTTATCATTTATGAATTGGGGAATGACTCTTAATTTTATAAATTTGACTCAGTTCTCCATATGTTTGAGAAATGAGGCCTTTATCAGAGAAGCTTGTTTCAAAAAAATTTTTTTAATATAAATTTATTTTTAGTTTTCAACATTTACTTCCACAAGATTTTGACTTGCAAATTTTCACCCCATCTTGCCCCTCCCTCCACCCCAAGATGGCATGCATTCTGAATACCCCTTCCCCTAGTCTGCCCTCTCTTCTATCTCTCCCCCCACCTTATCCTCTTCCCCTTCTACTTTCTTGTAGGGCAGGATAGATTTCTGTACCCCATTTCCTGTATTTCTTATTTCCCAGTAGCGCGTGAAAACTTTTTTTAAAACATGTGCTTTTAAAGCTTTGGGTTCCAAATTTTCTCCCTTCCTCCCTCCCCACCCACCCTCACTGAAAACAAGCAACTCAATATAGGTTATTACATGTGCAGTTATGCAAAACACTTCCATAGTTGACATGTCATGAAATACTAACTCTATTTCCCTTAATCCTATCCTGCCCCTCCATTTATTCCATTCTTTCTTTTGACCCTGTCCCTCCTCAGAAGTATTTACTTCTGATTACCCCCTTTCTCAATCTCCTCCTCCCTATCACCCCCCTGCTCTCTTGTCCCCTTCCCCCCCTATTTTCCTGTAGGGTAAGACAGATTTCCATACCCAATTTAATGTGTATGTTATTCCCTCCTTAAGCCAAATCCTATGAGAACAAGATTCACTCATTCCCTCTCATCTTCCCCCATTTCCCCTCCACTTTAAGAGCCTTTTCTTTTCTGTTTTTTTTGTCAGATGATTTGCCCCACTCTACCTCTCCCTTTCTTCTTCTCCTAGTATAATCCTCTCTCATCACTTAATTTTATTCTCCAGATATGACCCCTTAATCTTCAACTCACCCTGTGCCCTTTACCTATCTATCTATCTATCTATCTATCTATCTATCTATCTATCTATCTATCTATCTGTCTGTCTCTGTCTGTCTGTCAGTCTATCTATCTATCTGTCTATCCATCTATACATATATATACATACATACATATAATTTTTTCCCTCCAACTACCCTAAGACTGACAAAGGTCTCATGAGCTATAAATATCATCTTTCCATGCAGGAATTTAAACAGTTCAACCTTAATAAATCTCTTATGATTTCTGTTTCCTATTTACCTCTTCATGTTCCATTTGAGTCTTGTATTTGAGAGACAAATTTTCTATTCAGCTCTGGTCTTTTCATCAACGATGCTTGAAAGTCCTCTATTTCACTGAATTACCATGTTTTTCCCCTGAAGGATTATATTCAGTTTTGCTAGGTAGGTGATTCTTGGTTGTAATCTTATCTCCTTTGCCCTCTGGAATATTATATTCCATGCTTCTAGTCTCTTAATGTAGAAGCTGCTAAATCTTGTGTTATCCCGATTGTGTTTCCACAATACTTGAATTGTTTCTTTCTGGCAGCTTGAAATATTTTTTCCTTGACCTGGGAACTCTGGAATTTGGCTACAATATTCCTTTTGGGATCTCTTTCAGGAGGAGATCAGTGGATTCTTTCAATTTCTATTTTGTCCTCTGGTTCTAAAATATCAGGGCAGTTTTCCTTGATGATTTCTTGAAAGATAATGTCAGGCTCTTTTTTTGATCATGGCTTTCAGATAGTCCAATAATTTTTAAATTCTCTCTCCTGAATCTATTTTCCAGGTCAGTTGTTTTTCTAATGAGATATTTCACATTGTCTTCTATTTTTTCATTCTTTTGGATTTGTTTTCTCATAAAGTCATTAGTTTCCAATTGCTCTATTCTAATTTTTAAGGAAGTATTTTCTTCAGTAAACTTTTGGACTTCCTTTTCCATTGGACCAATTTTGCTTTTTAGGGCATTCTTCTCCTCATTGGTTTTTTGAACCTCTTTTGCCATTTGGGTTAGGCTATTTTTTTTAATATGTTACTTTTTTTATTAATTTATTTTGATTTATCAACAATCACTTCCATATTCTTTTGAGTTTAAAATTTTTCTCCTTCTTCCTCCCCACCACCCTCCCCAAGACAGTGCACAATCAGATATAGGCTATACATTTACATTCCTATTAAACATATTTTCACATCAGTGAAGTTGTGAGTAAAAATTAAAACCAATATGAGGAACTATCAGAAAGAGGAAACAAAACTCAACAGAAGAAAAAAAAAAGAGCAATTCAACTTTCACAGTTATGATTACTATCTTTGTCTTTTTCTCCATCCTTCCCCCCCCATTTATGCTTTTCTTTCTCCTTTCTCCTTTTCCCTCCTCACTAGTGTTTTGCTCTTGACTACCACCCCCTTCTCAACTTTCCCCTTTCAGAACTAGATGAATCTAACCAGAAAATAAACAAGAAAGAAGTTAAGGAGCTGAAGAGAATTTTAGAATTGAATTATATTCAATAAAGAAACATAGAAGCATAGGTCAAAAATTAATTGGAAACTTAATAATCTAATATTTATGAAGGAGTGGATCAAAGAATAGATAATATAAACAATCAATAAGTTCATTAAAGAGAATGACAACACTGAGACAACATACCAAAAATTGTGGTATGCAGCCAAAGCAGTATTTAGGTGAAAATTTGTATTTGTAAATATGCACATAAATAAAGGGGGGGGGGGAAGCAGATCAATGAACTGAGCACACAACTAAGTAGAAAAAGAACAAATGAAAAAGCCCCAATTGAACCCTAAAATGGAAATCCTGAAAACCAAAGGAGAAATTAACAAAAGTTGAAGTTGTAAAAATTGAACTCATAAAACTAGGAACTGGTTTAATGGAAAAAAAAATAAAATAGATAAACCATTGGTTAATTTAATTTTTTAAAAAGGAAGAAGAAAACCAAATTATTAACTCAAAAATAAGAAGGGTGAAGGCACCATCACTGAAGATGAAATTAAAGTAATTATTAGGAATTATTTTGTTCAATTATATGCTTGTAAAACCACCAATCTAAGTTAAACAGATGAATAGTTACAAAAATATAAACTGCCCAAATTAACAGGAGAGAAAATGGAACACTTAAATAACTCTATCTTAGAAAAAGAAATTGAACAAGCCATAAATGAGTTGCCTAGGGAAAAATCCACAAGGCCAGATGGACTTACAAGTGAATTCTACCAAACACTTAGGAACAATTAATTCTAATGCTATATAAATTATTTGAGAAATAGGTAAAGGAGTCCTATCAAATTCCTTTTATGAAACAAATATGCTTTTGATATCTAAACCAAGGAATGCAAAAACAGAGAAAAAAATTATAGATCAATTTCCTTAATGAATATTGATGCAAAAAAATTTTTAAATAAAGTACTAGTGAGGAGATTAAAGATCATATACTATGACCAGATGGGATTTATAACAGGAAAGCATGGTAGGGTCAATATTAGAAAAACAATAAGCATAATTGACCATACCAATAGCAAAAATAATCATATGATTATCTCAATAGTTTCAGAAAAAGCCTTTCACCAAATACAATACCCATTCTTTTTAAAAATATCAGAAAGCATAAGGATAGAGGGAGTTTTTCTTTAAAATAATGAGCAAAATCTCTCCAAGAACAAGAACAAGCATTATCTCTATTGGGGATAAACTTGAATCCCTTCCAGTAAGATCAAGGGTGAAGCAAAGATGCCCATTTTCACCACTATTATTCAATATTGTACTAGAAATGTTAGCTATAGCAATAAGACAAGAAAAATAAATTGAAGGAATAAAAATAGGCAATGAGGAGACAAACCTATCACTCTTTGCAGATAACCTGATACTATATTTACAGAGCTCTAGAGAATCAACTAAGAACTACATGAAACAAATAACAACTTTAGCAAAGTTGCAAGATATAAAATAATGCCACATAAATCATCAGCATTTCTATATGCTACCAAAAACACCTAGCACCAGAAACAAAAAGAGAAATTCCATTTAAAATAACTGCAGACAGTATAAAATATTCTACTCAAAATTTTCAAAATGAATGTTAAAAACATTTTTATGTAATTTGGAAATATTAATGAAATAAAATACAAAAACAAAAGATACTTTAAAATTTGCAAAGTGCTTGGAATACATAGCCCTATTTAGTCTTGTTAGGTACATACAGTAAGTATCATCCTTTCCATTTTACAAATGAGGAAACTGGGACACAAAGAGTTTAAATGATTTGTCTATGGTCACATATCTAGTAAATGTAAGAAACAAGATTCAAGCCCAGGCTTTTCCTACTTTTAATATCCTACACTATGTTCTCATGCTTTAGAATTATGTAGTGAAAAGAATATTGAGTTCAAAGGAAGATCTGGGTTCAAACCCCACCTCTGATGATTCTTAGCTATACACATACACATCACTTAATCTCTAAAACCTCAGTTTCCCCATCTGCAAAATAGGAATCATTTTCTTCATTATCTACCTCACTATGTTGTTATAAGGCTCAAACGAGATACTATAAATAAAGGGGCATGGCAAACTGTTAAGTGCTATATAGATGTTGGTTGAGCACCTTAGTGATTGTCTAGTTCAACTCCTTCATTTTACAGAACAGGAACCTAAAATATATAGAGGTAAAATGACTTGCCCAACTTATCCTATTTACAGTTGCTAATATGACTGGATTTCTGGGCATCCTCTATCAAAATGAGCAAGGTCTCCTTCAGCTATGGCAACTGTGTGTTAAGTTCCTGACTGAATGATTGATATCAATTGATACAAATATTCTGTCTTTCCTTCATACATTGGGTAGTTGTTTTTTCACTTTTCTGATGCACTTGTAATGTTCTATTGCATATTATAGTTATCTGTGTATCATTAAGGTCTATTAAACTATAAGTTCTATTAAGGTAGGGACTATATCATATGACTACTGGATCCTATATTTTGAGCTACAAGAGACCTTAGGAATCTTTAAGATGAAAGCATTCATTTTACAGACGAGAAAACTGAAACCTAGAGAGGTGTCCAGGGTCATAACATAGTTGTGTTCTGTCAAAACTTTGTATCTCCCCCATCACCTAAAACAATACTCTTTACATAGTAGGCAATTAATGTTTTTGACTGAGTTCCCAGGGAAGTTTAGGCTACTTCTGTTGGACCTGAGATGCAATGAGAAGTCATTGGATTGATATAGAGAAATAAGTACTAATTACCTCTTATTGTCCTCCATCTTATCCCCAGCAATTGACAAGAAATTCAATCCTTCTTTAATTTGGCTCCTATATGCTTTGCTCAGGGCAAAGCACATTACTCAGAGAAATCTCTTTTGCCATCTTGATGTTTGCTGCTGATAGAAAGAGAAATGTATGTGTGTAGGGAAAACACGTAAGTGGGGAAATTTCAATTCTTCACGGCTATGTGATCACATCAGAATGGGATCATTGCTCACCAATGAAGATCACACTCTCATAATCTGATGTGAAACTTGTCCACATTCTTCCATAATTCCTTCCTACAGCACCTAGCCAATATTTAGGAAGAATTCTTCTGAGTTTAATATTGTATGGATACCAATGCAACACTTAGACTGTCTTTATCCCTCATAAGTAAATATGGTAATGTTACTTTTCCAGTCAAAGATATTTTATACTTCCTCAAAGGATTTTTAAAATTGATTAAACTAAGTAACATAATTTTCTTTTAGAAAATCTTCAATCAAACTACAGAAAAATGAAGAAACATACACTGAGTGCCAGAACTACATGCTATACATAAAGGCTTAAAGTAGGTTTTGTAATTCAAATATACTTGGGTTAAATAAAGGCTCTGATCTGCTACAGGAGATATCTCAGTGCTGAACTTACATCATTAATTCTAAAGCTAGTCATAATCACCTGTATAAAGTAGAGAGCAAAATAGCCCCAGGCAATAGAATTCAAGCAGGGGTATCAGCAGCCACAGAATGATTAAAAGTGACAGCTCAGCAGGGAGTTGTCAGTATACAGAAGTCTGGGACAGCCCTCAAAGCCCTGTTCATGCAATACTATATAATAATGGGATATGTGCTTTGCTATTACAGGATCTATATTTAATCACCAGAATTCTCCTGTCTGTCTCTGTCTTATGTGACAACATACCTTCAATAATGTAATGGATAATGATGGTTAAGTGTTACTGGCTATGTGCCACAGCCCAAGACTGCAACAAACTGAGGGACTTAACTCAACCAGTAGGACACAATAGCATAAGGTTTAATTTACAGAGGAATTTAATAGTAAATATCCATAGAAAAATATAGCCTCAGAACTTACTGATGACTCAAACTAAAAACAAAACAGAAAAGCCAAGGCCCATGGATATAAAAAAGGGACTTCAAGTAAATTGACATTGATATTGTCATTTGGTACCCTAACCATCGTCTCCCTGAGCACTAGACTGTGGACATAAACCAGTCCTTGCAAGGGATAAACTAGATCATATTCCAGCACTTGCCCAGGCCCTGACACTGGGCCTAATGAAATTCTGCTCCTTGCTGGGGTATGTAGTCATAGACTTATTCTTTCATTCTCCGTACAGATGCCAAAGTGATTTGCCTAAAGCACAGTTCTGACCATGTCATCCCCCACTCAAAAAATTCCAGTGACTACCTACCTATTGCCTCCAGAATCAAATATAAAACAGTCTGTTTGGTATTAAAACACCTTCATAACTTAACTCCATCCTACCTTTACAGTTTTTGTATACCTTACTCCCCAGCATGTACTCAATATAGTGACTGGCCTCCTTGCTATTCCATTAACAAAATATGAAAGATGGTGATCTTTCAGCTCTGGACATTTTCTCTAGCTGTGACCCATGCCTGGAATTCTATCCTTTTTGTCCACTTACTGATTTAAGTCCCAACTAAAATCTCATCTACCAGAAGCCTTTTTCAACCTCTCTTAACTCCAGTGCCTTCCTTCTTTTAATTATTTCCTATTTTATCCTGCATATAGTTTGTGTTTCTTTATTTGTCTCTTGTTTCCCCCATTAGATTGTGAGCTCCTTGAGGGCAGGGACTGTCTTTTGCTTCTTTTTGTATCCTCAGCACTTAGTACAGTGCCTGACAAATAGTCAGCACTTAATAAATTTTTATTCACTGTCTGGATAACTGATAACAACTTGGCAATTAGAACTATTCTAAAGTTTAGTGGGCTGCCTAAGGAGGTAATACATTCCTCCTTACTAGAAGTCTTTAAGCAAATAAAGACTTGTTGCATGTCTAGTAAAAGGGATCCTATTGTAGATGTGTGTTAGACTAGAGGAAGCCTGCAGGTCTTTTCCAAACCTGAGATTCTTTGATTATATATTGATTTGATTCTGCTGTTTCAAGTAAAACTGATAATATAACTAACCATTGATCCAGGACATAGAAGGAACTGTTCCACTGCAAAATTATTTCATTCCTCTGTACTAGAAAGATTTGGGTGACTGAAGAAATCTAATTCCTTAAGTGACTCAGACAAAGAAATACAGTCTCAGTTTTCATGAAGAGTTCATACAAGTTGCCAACTGTTTGTAATGAAAAAGATAGAGCCAGAAATGTGCACTGAGACTGCCAGTAACAGCTACAATACCCTTTTGCATATCACTTTAATGCTCAAAAAGCATTTCCCCCCACCATGTGAACTGTGCATTACAGTTATTTTATGCACTCCCCCCCTTTAGAGACGATAAAACTGAAAGTTTGAAAGTTGACTTGCCCACAGTCTGAGTGATAGAAAGCATAAAAACCAGACTTGAAATCCAGTTCTGGCAACTGTTAGGCCTACACTCTTCTAATTACACTGCACGTTTATTCTCACTTTAAAATAATAAACAGAAAACTATTTAAAGTACAAATGCATATGTAGGATTACTTTCTTCTACTTCCTCCAGCAGCAGCTCTGAGACGAACTGACTAATCCACGTAATAAGCAATTTCCAACTCATATCTATGCTTCCTAGGGAGATAAGAAACACTCCTCAGCCTCCAAAGGATATAAATCAGTTTCTCCTAGAAGCAAGTTCTCAAATGTGTCACTATACAACTCATCTTTCCCAGATTTATTAATTTACTTTTAAATATGCATGTAAAATACAAAGAATAAGCATTTGTACATTTTACATTCAAATTAATTTCTAAAAAAGGGGTGAAATAAAGACATAAAGGTAAACTGAGTTTTGACCAATTTGAGTTAAATAAGATAATTGTGCCAACCACTTTCTTGGGTAGTGTTGTGCCCTCTAGAATCTTGATTCCTACACAGTACCAATTATCACTTAATATCAGGTAGTTTAGGAATCATGAATCACTCAAGACCTTTTGTGAAACATCCACTTGCAACAGGCTCTGGATAGGCCTGAAATTAGATCACTCATATTATTTTTTGTTTAGATTTCATGGAGCATCATTAAAAGAAGCTAATTTTAGGAGGCATTGAGGACAACTTTAAGTGAAAGGAAACTGAGAGATTCATCTCAATAATACCAAGTTATTAAGTCATTTGGAGGGCAGATAGATGAATTTGTGTTTTAAAAAAAAGCTTAACAAGTGATTTAGAGAACTCAACACACTTAGAATACAGATGTCATAAGATGTAGGGCTAGAAGTAAACTTAGAGATCAGTTAGAGGGGCTTCAAATTTCAAGGCAAAAAGCAAAGCTTGCAGTATGTAGAAAAAAGGGTGAAAAAAAGACTCCCAATAACAAAATCATGCCTATCCCATCTTAGATTGATGTGTTTCCACAATAAAAGAAGAGGAAAAATGTTTTACTTTCAATGACAATGCCCCTGTATGTATGTGATGTATATACAAATACAAGTATATAGACATGCATAAATTACATATACAAACATTCACAAACAAATATATGGATGTATATTGTTCAGACTATAGGTAGACAATGAGCTGAACCCAGAATTAAACAGAAAGAAAATGCACATGACTGTTTTGATAAATTGTGTGGTATTTTCAGAGATACAAAGCTTCTATCTAAAGCAAAGGCTCATTATCAAAGATTAATATACTTCCTGTGATGCTATACATATTTGAATATCACAGTTTTCATGTATTCTCTGAATAGTCACACTACTTAATCTCAATAAAAGTTGATAATCACCCAAATGACTATGGAAAAGTGCATAGTAGGCATGATTGGGCCATGCATATCATCAACCAAGAATTTCACAAGAAACATAACATGAAGGATAAAAAGTAATATGTATATCAGAGAGATGTATCCCTTTAAAAAAAAGATTAGTTGGTCAAGTCATGAAGGGAAGAAGTAATAGATAGATGTTCCATTGGAATACATGAAATGTCAAGAAATCTAAAAAAGACCACATCCTCAGAACATCAAGTGTAAATTCATGGATGATTTTGGGAGAAAGAAGGAAACTCAGTGAGAAGGTATGAGTGGGTTTCCATTTATACCATTGGGGAGAGTATTTAAATCAATATTATCACAGATCTAACAAAGAAAGAATTCATCATCATCATTATTTATTGTTTTCATCTTAATAATAATTTTATTTTTATTTCATTCTTTAAGTGTTTATTGTATATTGGTGAGAAAGTTGTGAATGCTCTATGTCGAGTGTATAAACATTCAAATGACCTATCTCTAGCTACAGATTCCTGTTGTTATCATTTGATAGCAAATATGTGATGACTTCAGTTAAGAAAGATGAGATTAGGCTTTAATTAGAGAGGGAGCTGGGAAGTAATTTACAAGTAATTCATACACTACTATGAAACATTTCAAACTATGCAACCAAAATGTTTTCCTCTTCTTTAGAGAAGCTAGTTTCCATCACCTCTCTTGACATAAGCACTGTGTTATTCATTATATTAATGGTGCAGACATTTCTCATTTAAATCAACTTACATTTTTACTCTGCTGGGGTTCTTCTGACCATGTAGACAACCAGAAATATCTACATCCTCCTTCAGGGATTCTTTCCTTCAACTCTGATTTCTTTACATTTCAAGTCATTACCCTAAGGCTACTTTTTTTTTTTATTGGTAGTTGGTGTGGAATTGCTGGGTTTTTTTGTCATGCTCTGACTTCAGATATCACATAATCCTTTTGACTTGCTTTCAATTACTGATTAAGAGAGTTTCTAATGTCTGGTTTGCTTTTGATTTCTGATCAAAATTGTGCATTTACAATGGTAAAGTAATAAGTGAATGCCAGACAAGGTGACCTATAAAGGGATTCAGTACTCTGAGACCAGGCAAGAACCTGCCACTTCTCATATCATGGCATGGAGGATAATTTTGACTCTTATAGAGTTGTTGTTGTTGTTAACTGGATTGCTTCCAGCCTGCCATTAAGCACCACATAAGCATTCTTCTTTCTGTACCAGCCGGTAGCATTATTATCATTGCTAGAATCCAGTTAACACCAGTGGTGTTTCAGTGATCAGAAACAGTAAAATAAAACGTTCCACTTACATCTAAATGTCATGAATGAATAATATTGGGTGAGTTGCTGTGATGAGGAAAAGCAATTATGGAGAGGAAAGTGTCCTGCATTATTCCTGTGTCATTTGTGGGACATATAAAATATATTTATGAGATAGAGTAAAGAGCTTATCTTGTTAGTGTCCATCTCTAAATATGCCATTTATGGTGTTCTCTGAGATATATTTTTATAAAAGTATCAATTTATTACAAAGATCATTTCTTAAAATTATTTCAAGTGGCTTTTAAAGGTCCATTTTGTGAAATATTTAAAATTCCTTTAAGTTATTGCAAAATGACGAGGGTTCTCCAAGCAGGGAAAAGCCAGATCATCTGATTTAATATGAAACTGAACTCCTAAAAGATATCATGACAAAAAGACCATCTCTCTGGAACAAAGAAGCAGGGGTCTTTTGCCACTTGACTCTGACCCTTAAAGGATGTCCCTGAAGTACCGAGTTATTTCCCCAAGAAGCTCAAGATATTTATCTTGAAGATAAAAGATATTATAAAGCAACATGTCAAGATTTCTAGCAAACTTTGAACTCTTACTCAATCACCTTCAGCAGCCATTTGGGTTAGATTTTGTATCAGCCTGTTGAAAAATAAACGATTCAGTTATTCAGGTTTTTTTTTTTATATTGATTGCACAATTCCACCAACTGATGTGATTTCAAATTCCACTGAAGTGTGGTACAGTGGAAATAGTGCTGGTTTTAGAGTCAGAGATCCTGGGTTCAATCCTGCCTCTGATACTTGCTTCCTGTGTTATCATAGGCATGTCACTTAGCCTCCTTAGAACTATTTTCTCTCTGTAAAATGAAGGGGGAGGTTGGATTCAATAACCTCTAAGGTTCCTTCCAGACTTACATTTATGGCATTCACTTATTACTTTACTATTGTACATGCCTTAGATTTATCCTACTTTGACATTATGAAGACATGGTGAAAGTTATATCCACACTTGTGTTATAGACTATTGACAAAATCTTGAACTGTCTCCATTGACTTGGGTTTTTCTCTCTTGGATCAGATTGACTTTCTTTCCCCCAAAGAAGAGAAACACTATTACTTAGTAGCACTGTACTCACCTCTACACAAGTTTACTTGGAAGAACATTATCCGTCGAAGTATCAGTTAACAAACTTGTCTTTAGTTTAACATTGATATCTGAATACACAAAAATCCTTCCCTCTTTCCTCCTTCAAAGGAAATAAAAATGTTACTGGTTCATTATTTGTATGGTTGGCAACAGAGGCAAAACTCCAAAATAGATCATCTGGGACAAAAGAGCCACTGGTTTAAAAAGACTGATCAAGAGCTATTCGAGGTCAATCAAAGCCTGCCCTAATAGCCAGAAAGCCCAGAGGAACAAGGGCATAGAAGGGTAGTTGCTGGGAAAGGGCTTCACAGAGATAACTGGTCTCATGCTACTGCCCTCACCCAGAAATAGTCAAACTAGATCATTCCTACCAGCATCACAGAATGTTGTCCAATTTTGTTGATTTTTTTTACACTCTACCACCACTGCTTCCACTTTTTTTTTTTATGAAAATGGTATTTGCATAAAAGAGACTATCTGGGACACTTATGCAAGATATGTGATTCCAAAGAGTTCAAGAACTATTATTTCTAGGATCCTTTTCTTCATTTAGTATATATAGTGTGTGCTATCTCCCCCTGGTTTGGAATTTCTAACCCCGGGGCAAGGAAAGAGGGAATTTTTTTTCTCTTCCTTAGAGAAAAAAGCAATTGAAGGGGAGCCCTGTCCAAATATTTCTATCTTTGGGTAGCAGCACAACAGTGCTAAGTAATAGCCTCAGTTGACTGGGTTGTGAGGACAATGGCTATTGATGAGATGGCCTTGGATTAAATTAATTAGGCTTCTTCTCTGAAAGCCTCTCTGTTGTTTGTCTTCCCTATACCATCAAAGAACATTGAAAGGAGGTGGGGTCCCTCAATAACACCCACATGAAGTAATAACAATTACATATGAGGAACTTAAAGATATTTGTTAGATGAGTTATTAATCTGAGTAATTAATAATTAATCACATTTTCTTAATTAATATCAATTTTATTTTGACCATTTATGGCTTACAACTAAAGCCATACTCTAGTGATTCAGAGCGGCATAGAATTTATTCTGGAATCTTGAAGGCAATGCCAGCGTAGCATATCTTGTTAGTGGAATATGAGGAAGGAGAGTCCCAGTCAAGTTGTAGACTATGGATTCTGGGTATGGCCCATAGCATACATAAAGGATTTGGGTAAAACATAATAAATGAGGGGCAGCTAGGTGGTGCAGTGGATAAAGCACTGGCCCTGAAGTCAGGAGGACCTGAGTTCAAACATGGCCTCAGACCAAACACTTGACACTTACTAGCTGTGTGACCATGGGCAAGTCACTTAACCCCAATTGCCTAAAACAAACAAACAAAAAAATAACCATAATAAATGAATGAAAATGCTGCTCAGCAGTATATCCTTAATGGCCATGACAGTGAGTATCACTGGAATGATTTCACCTGGAGAAGTTAAGAGTGCATGCAGGGCTCTAACAAAATCACTGCTGCCAAATAAATATCAGTAGGGAGTTCCTCTGGGCTTTCTGTTCAGCCAAGATGCTCTTGAAATAAGAAAACAGATTTGTTTAAAATGACCCCAGTGACTCTTTGGCCTAGTACTTTGTAAACAAGAAAAGCACACCAGGCAGTACAGAAGACAGTGATTACATCCACCTCCACCTGCAGCAGAATGCTGTTTCTTTCTCTTTATGCAGAAGACAACAAAAATTACTTCCACTAGCAGCAAACTAATCCATCACTTTGATGCTACCTCATAGAGCCACTTGGGGAGAAATCAATTACAATTGTCTAAATGGATTTCTACAAAGACCTTATAATTGCAGTTCCAAGGAAATTCACTCTCCCAAGGGGAGCTATCTTTAATTTAAATAGATTGATGGAAACCATGCAGGACACTACACAGAACATATAAAGAGGCTGATGTCTGTACTTTCTGAAGCAAGCATCCCAAACAGTAGTAGTCATAAGTGTGAAATATAGCTATCTGGACCATTTTGGAAGATTTGACCAGTCTATTCAGTGAAATATTTGAAGAACTTAATGGAAAAAAAATATTAGATATCAATTGATAGGCATTATGTGGGTAAAACAACCAGTTCAATGGTTTAGCTATTTGTTTTGCTATCATATAGTAAGAATCTTACTGATAAACCACTGCATTCAGAGCCCTTTTGAGTGATATGAGCAAAAATATACAGGCTATGATTGTCCCATTTTATCAATAGAATCATTTATATTTCAGTTCTATCTATTCTTTATTTGTAATACATCTCAAGTTCATCCTTTCCCTTTCCTTCTCATTACCAAAACCACAACCAGAGAAGTATCCACAAAGCAGAAGCCATGATATGGAAAAACAATCTAAACTTATTCCTTCAGTAGTATTTATTTCCATGTGGATTGTGAATGTCTAGAAAAGGAGTGGAACCCACAAGAGCAGAAGGAATGTTTGATTCCCTAGAAAACTTGAGTTCTTTACCCTTCCAGAGGGAACAAAGCAACTATAAGCCTGGAGGCCACCGGAGAAGAAAGGAGAGTTGTCTTGACAATTCATGGGTTTAGGTATAAACATATCACACTTGTCTTACATATGCCATTTTCAGACTCTTTTCATGAATTCAAATCTGGCCTCAGACACTGACTAGCTATGTGACCCTGGACAAGTCATTTAACCTCATTTGTCTCAGCTCCTCATCTTTAAAAAAAAAAATAAGCTGCAGAAGGAAATGGCAAACAACTCCAATACCTTTACCAAAAAGACCCCAAATAGGGTCACAAAGAGTCAGACATGTCTGAAACAACTAAACAACAATAGTTATATAAGAGCTAAGGACTCATATAAAAATGAAACACATTCTGATATTCCCAGAGAAAACCCTGAGTGAAGGAAATGTTTGAGAGATTGGTTCATACCCAGGCCAAGAGAACTAAAAGGATAAGACTGGCCTCAGAGGTTGTCAGTGGACTGGTCCAACACTGAGTTAGAACAATACCTGGCACAGAGATAGAAATTCACAATTTACAAAGTACTTTCCATATCTTATATCATTTGATCATCACAATAACCCAAAAGGTATAAGGATTATTATTCTCATTTTGTTGTTGCTCTTGTTCAGTCATTTTTCATTCATGTTCAACTCTCCATGATCCTGTTTGGGGTTTTCTTGGCAGAGATGGGAGAGTGATTTGCCATTTCCTTCTCCAGCTCATTTTTTTACAAATAAGGAACCAAGGCAAATGGGGTTAAGCGACTTGCCCAAGGTCACACAGCTAGTAAGTGTCTAAGGCCAGATTTGACCTCACAAAGAGAGTCTTCCTGACTCCATGCCCGGCACTCTGCACACTGTGCAACCTAGCTGCCCCATATTTTCATTTCAGGGGAGGAAACTTAAATATAAAGGTTAAATGACTTATTTCCCACAGCTAATAAAAGGAAAAGCTGGGAGTACTAAGCTCAATTCCAGCACCTTCACAACAACACTGCAGCAATCTATGGTAAGAATGTAAAAAATCAGAATTGGGACACCAAGGACGAACTATGATTGCTGATTCCTTAATGCCCAGGCTATTTCTTACAAGGGAACTAATCTTACTTATCTTAATACACACACACACACACACACACACACACACACACACACACACACACACACACATATACACATACATATATATGCTATACTTAAATAGTATATGTGTATATATGTATGTACATATATGTACTGCTTTTTGTTCCATACCAAAATCAAAACAGTTCATTCCATTTATTAAAGATTATAATGCATAGAGTAGATGATCTTAATAATATTCAGAAATAACTCTGTCAAGGCATTGTGCTTCCTGGATTTTAATTCTTTTTTTCTTTATAACTAAAGGCATTTACATGAAAACAAGATCTTTATTTCTAAAGAGTTTAGCTATTTATGTATTGCCTGAAGTCATGATTCTCCTTTTGGGATATGACAATTACTTTCACTACAACCAATTGGGAAAAGAAATAGAGAAGCAAAATTGTGTCTAAATTGATGGCTTTTTAAAAAGTTTCCCCAAGAGTTGGCAGCCAACTCTAAACATTTTTTATGTTCTCTATCAATTTCCAGCATGAGGAAGAAAGACAAAGTTATTCTATTACAAATTCAAAAGCAAACATAAAATTGTAAATAAATTATATTTTGCCAACTAGATATAAGCCAAGTTTGTGAACTAGAGAAAATAATTTAAAGGGCTTTTTAAAATTATAAATGTAGCTAGCTCACAATGGCTTACTTACCAAGTCAGAACCAATTTTGTCATTAATTTGAAAAGTGTCTTATCTGGTAATAGAAGTTCCTTGGAGTGTCCTATGCTCATAAAAGTCTTTCCAAATGGCAACTTTTCACAAAGATTAAGCAAATATTTTTGAGTGCTTACTACATTGAAATGACTATTAGAACATATGAAGGATTCGGAGGTGAGTAATTCAATTCAACATTCACAAATAGCACTATGCTCAGCCAGAGGAAGATATCAAGTCATAAATAAATGCAGGGTTACCAACCTCATGGAGTTTTCAGATTAATGAGGGGATATAGCACAGCTACACAAACAGATTGGGATTTATATCATATTGAGGGGTGAATCATAAGATTTCTTGGGAGAGGGTTTGAGGACAAGGCAAGTGGAAATTGCATTGGATCTGGAATCAGAAAACCTATCTTTAAATCCAAGCTGTGCTATTTATTACTTGTGTAATCTTGGACAAATCACTTAACCTCTCTGGGCCTTCATTTCTTCATCTGAAAAATGAAAGAATTGGACTGAATGACCTCTACTATTCTGTCTAACTCTAAATCTATGATTCAAGAACCTGTATTTGAATCATTCTAGGGGAAAGCCCACAATCCCCAAAGAGGAAAGAAAATCCTTGTCTTTGAGGAGTTTACAGTCTGTTAATATAAAACATAGGTCCTGGAGCATACAAGGTACTTGACAAATTCTCTGAACATGTGAATGAATGAATGAATTCATCCAGTACATATTTTCCCTCCAAATTAAAGTGAAATGAAGAATTGTAAATCATAATCCCAACACAAAAGATGAGTACACATTCTCTCTCTCTCTTTCTCACATACACACATATGCACACACACACACACACACACAAAATATCTTAATATTTTTACTTTGCACTTTCACATAAAATGAGTCATTCTCAGTCCTTCAATATTTCCAAGGCTGTATGATCTCACAGAGGTAGTGTGGAGTTATGGATAGAGATCTGGCTCTGTGGCCTGGACAAATCACCTAACCTCTCAGTGCTCTATACAACATTCTAAAACTACAAGTTCCAGAGAAGATGATAAAGAAGCATAATTACCTGGCAATTCCCTATACCAATAAAATCCCAAATCCTATCCCAATGAGCTCATTGGTATGGGTACTCCCTCCAACCATGAAGGTAGCCAATCACCTACAGCATTTTACTCCATATATTTCTTGTTCATGCCTTTCCATAAATCCTACCAAAGGAGGGTCTTGCTACAGGTTTCCTAAAATTTTATGGCAACCAATAGAGCACCCAAGCTGTCCAGCTCTCCTCCTTTTTCAGGCTAATATCCCTTAAATGATATATTTTATGCTGATTATTATGCAAAACTTATTGTTAATAATCTCCTGCAAATTATTTATATCCACAAGCTCATCTTAATTGCTCTATCACTGACATACAATTTTGATTCTTTAGAGTTTCAGAAATTCCATGAGTCACAGCCATATCAGCGCGACCAAAATTTTTTTGAATTAAAAATGTAAGGCCTTATTTCAGGGAGAAGCTTGGGGTGGATACATTGCACAACTGTCCAAATGTAATCTGGACCACTCTCTTCCTCCTATTGAATTCTGGACCTAGATCACTGCCCATATATAATATCTATCCAATATTTTTATTGATATGGTAAAAGGATATGAACAGGCAGTTTTCAGAATAAAAAATTAAAGCTTTCAATATTACATAAAGTTCTCTATCACTAATAATTAAAGAAATGTAAATTAAAACAACTCTGCAGTACTACCTCATACTTATCAGATTGGCTAATGTGACAAAAAAGGAAAATAGCAAATGGAGAGGATGGGGCAAAATAGACATGCTAATACACTGTTGGTGAAGTTGCAAATTTGCCCAACTATTCTGGAGAACAACTTGAAACTATGTCCAAAGAGATATAAAACTGGGCATAACCTTGGATCCAGTAATACCACTACTAGGCCTGTATCCCAAAGAGATCAAAGAAAAAGGAAAAGGATCTATGTGTACAAAAAATTATAGCAGTTCTTTTTGTAATGGCAAAAAATTAGAAATTAAGGGGATGCCTATTAGTTGGGGAATGACTAAACAAGTTGTGATGTTTGTAATGGAATGCTATCATGTTGTAACAAATAAAGGAGATGGTTTCAGAAAAACCTGAGAAGACATATGAATTGATGTAAGGTGAAATAAGCAGCACCAGGAATATATGTAGTAACAACAATATTGTAATGATAATCAACTGTGAAAGACTTAGCTACTCTGATCAAGACATTGATCCACAACATTCCAAAGGATTCATGATGAAAGAAAACTCTATCTCCCTCCAGAAAGACAATCATTGAACTCTGAATGCAGATTGAAGCATTTTTTCACTTTATTTTCCTTGTTTTCTCCCCAAAAGGCTAGAAATTGTCATTTCTTAGTCCTGATGTTCATTTACTTGCATTCAGAAAAGGAAATAAAAAGGCAGAAGCAGCAGCCAGTAAGTGAGAGACTCAGTAACTCTAGTCTTGGGCTCACCTGAGCAAAGATATATCCCTCATTTGCACATGCTTCTGATGTAAGTTGTCATTTCTCATCTTAGTGGGAAATGAGGAACAAGAATAAATGAATGGGAAAAAAAAGTTTTTTCAAATTTTCACTATGTGTCAAAGGACTGTGCTAAAAACTGGGGATGCACGGATCTGTGTTCTCACTGATTGGAAAGTTCTAATAAATACCCTCTGTCTTCTCTTGCTACAAGTTCAAGGGTGAAGAAGAACAAAAAAGAAGCAAAGGTCCACAAAAGAACTATTTTCACAGCTGACTCTTAAACAGAACACAGCTGGGATCTTATTCCCACAAGAGTCTGTCACCTTGACACTCAGTCACCTGTCATCAAGAAACAGCTCATTCACTGGAAAACAACTATAAAACTCACTATATCTCTTTAGTGATATACACATCCCTCAGCCAAGGGCTACTACGTGTGTATATTCTCTATAGAACATGCTTCAGTTTAATAATGCTCCACACTCTAATTTCATCAAGTAGCTTGGAGAAACTACCAAATTGATTAGGAACTGCCCTGATCACCTATGTTACATTTATAGCAAAGTAGGTATTTTAAGTAGATTTCTGGGGCAATTCCTATGATTCAAGGTTGATGTTACATATCCTTATTATTTGCCTTTAGGAAAATTTTTAAAATTTCATTTGATGATGACAAAATATTGCATTATTATCATGTTATGTGGATCCAAACACATAACTACACTGATATCCACTTTTATGTCCAATAATTACTAGAATTAATTATTAAGTTAGTTTATAATATTTCTAAGATGCCCTCTGGCATATTTCCAGGAGAGAAAAACTGGGTTAGGGATCACAGGGAACAACAAAAAGATCAACAATACTGCACGTTTGGTCCAGGAGAAGGATGTATATTCTTACAGGTCCACCAAGCAGCTGCCCACCATCAACCTATAGACCATTTAGGCAACTATATTTTTCTCCATACAAGACTGCTAATAGAACATCTCCACCAGTTAGGAGACCCAAATTGAACAACAAATGGAAATATGAACTCATAAATGCTTATTGATTGTTCAACTGATTCACCTACTATAAGAAGTACTATGAGGTACTATAAGAACCAGGAGATGACTTTGACATGTTATTATTCTACATTAACATTTCTACAGATTCCAGGCACCTTAACTCATTGAGGTTATTCAGAGAATTGTTGATATTATGAGTTATTCACTGTGAGAATGCTGAACAAGACCAAGATGGAGGAGGCAGCTAGGTGACACAGAAAATAGAGCAGCACCTGGAGTCAGGAGGACCTGAGTTCAAATTTGACCTCAGACAGATAACACTCACTAGCTAAAGTCACACCGATTTTAGGTAAGTCGCTTAACTCCAACTCTCACCAAAACAAAACAAAACAACAGACTAAGATGTAGAAAGATTGTGCTTTCTTCCCTTATAATTTGAGTTGTATATGATGTACTGGCCTAGGTTCTACAGTCACTGTTCAAAATTATGTTATCTTGTGAACTTTGTCCCTAGAAGTGAGGCATTCTTTCTATAGGACCATATGGATTCATGCAGGCTATTATGTGCCAGATGTCCTCAGTGGATTAGGCTTATGTTAGCAGAGCTGCCAGTAGATTAAGAGTCATCATAAACTATGGTTCAACTGTTGCCCATGGTACAATAATCAAAGACTCCAACTAACTTGATAATAGATGAGACATTTATAGAAGAACCAGCTGCCCTAGGCAGTTAGACATCATGAGTCACACTTAGCCCATTGTTTTTTACTTCCAGGAGGGCTCTGACAGGGTGACTTAATAGTGCTAAAGGTAGAATCTTGTATCTCTCCCCTAGAAGCTGACAGAAGAACTTATTTCCTCACTGCTCTCCAAGAGAATAGAATCCAGGGATGGGGAGCCTGCGACCTTGAGACCACATGTGGCCTCATGGGTTCCCCACCCTTGGAATAGCCCATGGCCTAATGGACATGCCATTGGCCTCTTATGTCAAAGATTATGAATTTGACTCCTGTTTGGCAAGGTGAATAATTAACTTTCTTCTAAATTGTGAGGGCCTAAACCATACCTTGTACTTCTTTGCATTCTTAATGCCTAGAACCATAAACACTCAAGTCAACAAGTATTTATTAAATACCTACTATATGTCAGACACTACACTAAGTACATTCAGCAAATTATAGGGGAGAGTGGATTGCTTGTTTTATTTTTTTTAATAATAATTGTGCTGATGTCCAATCAGATTGGAGCCCAATATGAATTAATCTTCTAAGTCAGAGGGGCAAGATCTCTTCACTAAAATCCACTCAGAAATTAAAGACTTTCCCTTTGCCGCTTTCAGACAGCTCCTAGCTTTCATCACATGAAGGCAGGGGGAGATAGGATTTCCCATTTTTCAGTTATTCTACACAAGCATCCTGCCAGTGTTGTGTATAGACTGGCATTCCATCAATAATCAGAGGCACAAGAGAGTTTTCCAGAGGTCTTCACCTAATCATTCACTCATTCATCTCCCAGCTCTCTTTCTCTTCTGGTTGGTTTTGGGTTTTTGCTTCACTTAAGATGTACCTCTCTAGTGCTCAAATGATTCAATTGCAAAAAATAGAAGGGTAAAATGAATGAATTTGAAGTCCCTTCTTGTTCTACGATCTCACTGTGGACTACTCTTTACAAAGACTTTTCTCACAAGGACCCTGTGAGGTAGGTAGTACAATTGCAATGAAAACATGAGTTATTGCTATTGCCCTTCCCCCCACCTCCACATACCTATGTTATGTCACATGTACTTGCTCAGATTGAAACCCCAACTCTGCCCCTTGCCCTCAAGTGTTTCCAATGTATTCTTGAGACTTCTCTGACTCATAGAGTGACTTATGTGGGGTGTCCCTAGTTGCTGGGATACATGATGAGTTGGAAGCATAAAGCAAAAGGGACAAGAGTATTTTTCCTGACCTCCAAAAAACTCAACAGGATATGCTGACGAAGGGAGTACATGCTTGAGCACCATGAACTGAAGACAGGGAAGAGGTAAACACACCCAGATAATCCTAATTCAGCTATGAATGAGAATTGAAGCTAGGGTTTAGAAGCAGATACCAAGGAGCAGCAATCAAATTGAGGTAACTTTGACATTGCTGGAATTTGGAAGAAGGGAGCAGAAACAGAGGTAACATTAGCAAAAAATATAGCACAAAAGAGAGCCACAGACCGTCTAAGGAAAAAAAATGAAACAGTGATGGTTGCTGGTGGGAATGAATAGGAGCAGTAACATGATGAAACACCAAAGGGAGAGAGAAACCAATACCTGTAATTAGTCATGACAGCTGCAGCACCTGTGACAGTAGACCAACAGAACACTGAAGGGAGAAAGAGCAAAGCCTGATAGGAGCCACTAAAAGAGTTCTAGGACTTCAACTTCTGGGAGCCAAGATGGTAGAGTAAGAAGTAAGTCACTAACCTTCCCAGCAATACAAAGATCTACGACACCTCCCAAAGGCCTCATGATGGAAAATGCTATCCACATCCAAGGAAAGAACTAGGGAATTTGAATGGCTATTTTTTTTCTCTTCTGTTGCATTTTGTTTCCTCTTTCTGGTGGTTCCTCCTATTGGTTCTAATTTTTACTTATAACATCATTAATTCAAAAATATGTTTAATAGGAATGTATATGTGTAGCCTATATCAGATTGTACACCATCTTGGGGAGGATGGTAGGGAGGAAAGGGGAGAAAAAATTTAAACTGAGTGAAGTGATTGTTGATAAATCAAAATAAATTAATAAAAAGTTTAAAAAAAAAAGAGGTAAGTCATTCTTACCCTCCCTTATCAACCTCTGAAAGCCCAGAAAATATCACCCTAGGAAAGACCCTGGAACAGCTGAACCAGAAGAAAGATGGGGTGCAGCAGTCCAGTAGCCCAGAACTTGAGGGATTAATGAGAAAGGCTCCTCTTGCCCTGGGGGAAGGGGAACAGTACTGAAACAGAGGTGTCCCAGTAAGCTAGCAGAAAAGCCCCACCTCAGCATACCAGGAGGAGATCCTGAAACCCAATTGGTGGAACAGGCAAACACCAACACCTGGACCCCTGAGTGCCTCAGTGAGGGCTGGGGAACCAGTGGAAACCAGTTCAGAAAATCACCAGGTGCTTTGGCATTCCACAGCAAACTAGGTCTCCCAGTGCCTCAGCAAAAATAAGGGAAGCAGCACAACAAAAGGCCCCAAGCGGAAAAACACCCTGAAACATCCATCTGAAAGGAGCTGAAGAAATTGAAAGGAAAGGAAAAGCAGGCAACCTAGAGTTGCCCTAGAGTTCCAGCCTTGCTGATTCCAGCCCAATACCAAGTAAGCTGCCAGGACCCTACAGCCTCCAACTGCCAACATCTGAGACCCCAGCACACAAAGCCAGTGACCAAGCCCTAGGCTCCCAACACAAAAAAGCTTGGGTCAGTGCCCTCTGTTCCCCAGCAGGAGAGCTCAAAGGCCAGGAAATAAGCAAACACCAAGAGCAAAAAGAAACATACCATAGATTCATATTATGAGAAGAGTGAAGATCAAGGCAGAAATTCTGAAGAGGACAACATTGTCAACAAACCCATATCTGGAACCTCAAAAGGCAATATGAACTGGTCTGAAGCCCAAGAAGCCTTCTTAGAAGAGCTCAAGAAGGAGTTTAAAAGTCAAATGAGAGAGATAGAAGAGTCCTTAAAAAATACAATCGGCCAATTGGAAAAAAAGTACACTGAAGAAAACAAGTCCCTAAAAAATATGATTGGCCAAGTGGAAAAAAAGTGCACTGAAGAAAACAAATCCCTAAAAAAAATACAATTGGCCAAATGGGGAAGGAGGTACAAAATCTAATAGAAGAAAACATTTTTTAAAAAATTAGAATCGGGCAAATGGAAGCTAATAACTCTATGAGAGAGCAAGAATCGGTCAAACAGAAAGCAAAAAAAAATGAAAAAAAAAACAGATGACACAAAATATCTCATTGCTAAAAACAACTGACCTGGAAAATCAATCCAGGAGAGACAATTTAAAAATTATTGGTCTACCTGAAAATCACAATGAAAAAAAGAGCCTGCACAGTATCTTTCAGGAAATCATAAAGGAAAACTGTCCTGAAACAGGGGACTTCCAAACCTTCCTGATAAAAAGACCAGAGCTCAACAAAAAATTTGATCTTCAAATGCAAGGCTCAAGAGAGACACAAAAAGGTAAATGGGACAGAAAGATATAACATGTTGTTAATGAGAGCAAACTGTTTACATCCCTACAGGGGAAGATGATACTTGTAACTCTTGAGAACTGTATTGTTATTACACCATGTTAAAGGGGTATAAATAAAGGGGGTGGATATAAGTTGACTTTAATGTAATGATTAAAAAAAGTGTAATCTAGTGGTTAAATGTATCCAAGTAAGTGGATTAATCTGATCTAAGAAAATGTACTGAGAGGTAAGAAAAGGAGGAGGCAGACAAGGGTAAATTAAATTACAGTAAAAGGCACAAAAACCTATCAGCAGAGGAAAAAAAGGGAAGGCAATGAACACTGTTTAAACCTTACTCTCATCAGATTTGGCTCAAGAAGGGAACAACATAATAAGTTAGGTACAGAAATCTAACTTGCTCTATAGGCAGTAGGAGTGAAGAAGGAGTCTTACCAAATCCTTTCTATGATACAAATACATTGCTGATACCTAAAATGGGAAGAGTCAGAACAGAGAAAGAAAACTATAGACTAATTTCTCTAATGAATATAGATGAAAAATTTTTAAATAAAATATTAGCAAATAGATTAAAGCAACTTATCACAAGAATAATACACTAAGACCAGGTAGGATTTATATCAGGAATGCAGGGGTGGTTCAATATTAGGAAAACTATTAGCATAACTGATCATATCAACACCAAAATTAACATAAATCACATGATCATCTCAATAGATGCAGAAAAAGCCTTTGACAAAATATAACACCCATTCCTATTTAAAAAACACTAGAGAGCATAAGATTAAATGGAGCCTTCCTTAAAATAATAAATGGCATCTACCTAAAACCATCAGGAAGCATCATATGTAATGGGGACAAGCTAGAAGCATTTCCAATAAGATCAGGGGTGAAACAAGGATGTCCATTATCACCACTGTTATTCAATATGGTACTGGAAACGTTAGCTTTAGCAATAAGAGAAGAAAAAGAAATTGAAGGTATTAGAACAGGCAAAGAAGAAACAATCTATCACTCTTTGCTGATGATATGAGGATATACTGAGAATCCCAGAGATTCAAGTAAAAAACTACTTGAAATAATAAACAATTTTAGCAAAGTTGCAGGCTATAAAATAAAGCCACAGAAATCATTAGCATTTCTATACATTACCAACAAAGTCCAGCAAGAGATAGAAAGAGAAATCCCATTTAAACTTACTGTAGACATTATAAAATATTTAGGAGTCTACCTACCAAAACAAACCCAGTAACTATATGAACACAATTACAAAACACTTTTCACACAAATAAAGTCAGGTCTAAATAACTGGAAAAACATCAGTTGCTTATGGGTAGGCCAAGCTAATATAGTAAAAATGACAATTCTACCTAAGCTAATTTACACCAATCAAACTACCAAAAAATATTTTATAGTTACAAAAAATAATAACAAGATTCATTTGGAATAACTAAAGGTTGGGGGCAGCTAGGTGGCACAGTGGATAGAGCACTGGCCCTGAAGTCAGGAGGACCTGAGTTCAAATCAGGCCTCAGACCAAACACTTGACATTTACTAGCTGTGTCACCCTGGGCAAGTCACTTAACCCCAATTGCCTTTAAAAAACAAAAAGGAATAACTAAAGGTCCAGAATACGAAGGGAAGTAATGAAAGGAAATGCAGGGGAAGGTGGCCTAGCCATTCCAGATCTTAAATTGTAGTATAAAGCAGCAATCATCAAAACTGCTTGGTACTGGCTAAGAAATAGAGTGGTGGATCAGTGGAATAGGTTAAATATGCAACACACAGTAGTCAATGACTATAGTAATCTATTATTTGATAAACCCAAAGACCCCAGCTTCTGAGATAGGAACTCAGTCTTTGACAAAAACTGCTGGGAAAACTGGAAAAGAGTATGGCAGAAACTAGGCATAGATCAAAATCTCACACCATATACCAAAATAAAGTCAAAATGGTTTCATGATTTAGATATAAAAGCTGATACTATAAGCAAACTGGGAGAGCAAGGAATAGTTTACCTATCAGATTTACGGAGAACAGAAGAATTCATGACCAAACAGGAGGTAGAGAATATTACAAAAAGCAAAATGGATAACTTTGATTACACTAAATTGAAAAGGTTTTGCACAAACAAAGCCAATGCAACTAAGATTAGAAGGAAAGTAGAAAACTGGGAAACAATTTTTACAAGCAGTTTCTCTGATAAGGGCCTCATTTCTAAAAGATATAGGGAATTAAGACAAATTTATAAGAATACAAGCCATTCCCCAATTGATAAATGGTCAAAGGATATGGACAGTTCTGAGATGAAGAAATTAAAGCCATCTATAGTCATATGAAGAAATGCTCTAAATCACTATTGATTAGAGAAATGCAAATCAAAACAGCTCTGAGGTACCACATCACACCTATCAGATTGGCCAACATGACAAAACAGGAAAGTGATAAATGATGGAGAAGATGTGGGAAAATTGGAACACTAATGCATTGTTGGTAGAGTTGTGAAATGGAGAGCAATTTGGAACTATGTGGAAAGGGCTATAAAACTGTGCATACCCTTTGACCCAGGAATAGCACATCTAGGGCTATATCTCAAAGAGATCATACAAATGGGAAAAGGACCCACATGTACAAAAATATTCATAGCAGTTCTTTTTGTGGTGGCAAAGAATTGGAAATTGAGAGGATGCCCATGAATTGCGGAATGGCTGAACAGGTTGTGTATATGGATGTAATGGAATACTATTGTGCTATAAGAAATGATGATCACGTTGACTTCCAAAAAACCTGGAAAGACTTAAATGGTCTGATGCTGAGTGAAGTAAGCAAAACCAGGAGAACAATGTACACAACAGCCACATTTGGTGATGACTAATATTGATGATCTTAACCCTTCTATGGAATACAAGAATCTAAGACATCTCCAAAGGCCTCATGCTGGTCAATGTTATCCACAAAGAAGAAAGAACTATAGAGTTTGAATGCAGATCGAAGCATATTATTTGCTATTTTTTTCCTTCTGTTGTGTTTTGTTTCCTCTTTCTGGTGGTTCCTCCTATTGGTTCTAATTCTTACTTTCAACATCACTAATGTGAAAATTTGTTGAATAGGAATGTATGTGTATCACCTATAATAGATTGTGCACCATCTTGGGGAGGGAGGTGAGGAGTGAGGGGAAGAAAAATTAAAACTCAAAAATTTATGGAAGTGATGGTTGATAAATCAAAATAAATTAATTTTAAAAAAGAGTTCTAGAGGAGCCTTAACCAAGATCAATGAGGTACGGAGCAACAGTGTGGAGAATCAAACATGGATCTTGCCTTTAGTCCCCATGTGCCTTGTGAACTATGCAGAGCCAGAAGTGAGTTTCGATTTACTCCAACTATTTTCATAGTATGTGAAAGACCTCATCTATCTTAGCACTATAAGTCAGGAAAACTGTAGGACCCTAGGGATAGAGGGGACCCCACTATACCCTAGAAATCTGGCATTTTTCTCTTTTTTTTGGTGGGTGGGATAACACACGTTAGTATTGTAAGATGCTACTGTTGCTGTTGTTGTTCAGTCATTTCAGTTATATCTGACTCTTTGTGACCCTATTTGGAGTTTTCTTGGCAAAGATACTGAAGTGGTTTGCCATTTTCTTCTCTATCTCATTTTATAGATGAGGAAACTGAGACAAATAGGGTTAAGTGACTTGCCCAGGATCACACAGCTAGTAAGTGTCTGAGGCCAGATTTGAACTTAGGAAGATGAGTCTTCCTGACTCCAGGACCAGCACTCTATCCTTTTCACCACCTAGCTGCCCCAAATGTAAGATAGGACTTTATGGTTCTCTTTGGGAAGGGATAGCCATTGGAAAATGGATTAGATTTTCTTGACTATTAGCTAAAGGATGGGTTTTTCTATATGTTTTGGTTCATTTAAATGAATGTAGATATTGACATTAATATTGACACTGATATTTTATTAGCCTGAGTTCTTACAGGGTTGTTAAGGATACCTCTCTTGGAAAAGTTAGACTTATTGACATTACCAGGTCCCACAAGAATTGTAGCAAAATGAGCCAAATTCTGAAGTTCTCAGAATTCTCTTAGGTGAGGGCAAGATTATGTGAGGAACCTATCAAAAGTACACGAGGGGAGAAGAGTTCACCCAGAGGAATGAACCTCTGACACCAGAACCCTGATGCCCAGAACTGGCCCCCCCTGAAACCAAGATTACACAAATATCATTTGGTACATTTTATTGCAGTGAAAACTGTCTCAGTGAGATAATGAGGGCCTCCCCATCCCACATCTAGTAGGAGAGGAATTAGCACTAAAACCAAGATCTTTTAACACCAGATCTAGTGTGTGATGTTGTTTCTACTATAACAAATTAGCTCTCTCTACATGAAAACAGAGCTGAGAATCTAGTAATTGGAATGTCAACTCAAAAGTGTGTTTTCTAAAATAATATTTAAGACAAAAAATATATTACTGACATTTTTTTTTTGCAATTTCCTTTTACCAGATTTTTTTTTCTTCAAACTCTAAGCAGAAAGGAGACAGTGCCAATAAGCTATACACATCAATTTTGAGGATCAGTCCGGTTTTAAACTTCATTCATAGAGTTTATAAATAACTCTACCCTTCCTTTATGAAAAAGAAGGGGATAAAAGCAAGGAATTTCAAAACAATTAGAAAATTAAAACATAAGAACCATCAATGTGTTTAATCAGGAATCGTACCATTTAGTACACTGCTCTCTAAGAAGTGGGCTCTCAATAAATACATGTTAAAGAAAACCCTTCCAAAACAATTGACTTTTGGAACACACCACTCAGTTCTGCTTTCTGTAGTCACCAATGTGGCTTAGCTGTTTTTAATGTGATTTTTTTTCTTTTGTCAGTGAATTTATTTTTAGCTATGGGGTTAGAATATGGAGCACATCTATTATACCAATTTGTTTAATTCATAGGATGAAATGTACATAGCATTCTGGATAGATTTTATAGATCTAAAAGGATATGATTTAAAGGGCCCTTTGTGCAAGTAGGAAAGGAGACTTCCTTTGAATCCTCTCCCCAGTTTTCCAGTCTACTCAGCTTCAGGACAGAATTTTAAGACATTAGCCATGCATTTCCAAGAGATACACAAAAATCTAAGAGATGTAGGGTAAAGTAATTGACTCCATCTTTAGGGACCATTCACTTTACCCAAGAGAAAAAACAATTTCAAGATTGAGTGAATATTTTGATATAATCTGAGGGCCCTCATAAGCATCATTCTCCCTCCTATTAGCCTAGTTCCATGATGATAGCTTATTTCCTTTGGATTAAAAAGCTTCTTTTAAAAAGCAAATACCATTGGGAGAGTTGTTACCTTACTGTGAATTAATTTAATTTACAATTATTTTAATCAGGTACTTGTCTCCTGAAAACTTCCCAGAATAGGACATAGAAGTTTTAATCTAGTTAGAAGGAAGACGAAGAAGAAAATTGGGAAAGACTTTTGAGTGAAGTGAGCAGAGCCAAGAGAACGTTGTACACAATAACAGCCATGGGGACTAATATTGATAAATTTAACCCTTCCCAGCAATACAAGGACCTAAGACATCTCCAAAGGCCTCATGATGGAAAATGCTATCCACATCCAAAGAAAAAACTACAGAGTTTGAATGCAGATCGAAGCATACTATTTGCTATTTTTTTCTTCTGTTGAGTTTTGTTTCCTCTTTCTGGTCGTTCCTCCTGTTAGTTCTAATTCTTACTTTCAACATCACTAATGCGAAAATATATTTAATAGAAATTTATATGTATAGCCTATATAAGATTGTGCGCCATCTTGGGGAGGGTGCTGGGGAGGATGGGAGAGAAAAATTTTGAACTCAAAAGCATATGGAAGTGATTGTTGATAAATCCAAATAAATTAATAACAAAATAAATTTTTAAAAATGAAGGAAGAAGAAGCAACAGTTGTACAGTAGTAGTGTTGAAGCTTAAGACCTGAGGAGAACAGACATGCTTAGGATACTTCAGAGGGATATCGGGGAAGATTTGGTTCCTGAATTAAAAGGGAGAGGCAATGCTAAGAGTTAGGAAAGAGGTGCAGAAAAGGAGGGTTGTGGACATAGAACACAATTCAACAATTTTTATCAAGGGTAGTCTTGCCATCAGAGGTGCAGCTGGCTCTTCCTCACCTACATATGTACTATCCCTTTCCTTAGCGTTCTGACATAATATTATTAAGAGTGCAGAGGCTTAAAATAGTTTATATCTGATCAATTTTTCTTCCCTTGAGCTGTCACCTTAACAAAACATTTCCTTAGACAGACAATTACAGGAAAACACAATAATATGGATGTTCCTCATGCTAGATCTATAAAAATCAGAGTTTTGAGAAACCCATTGGCACTGTGACTGTCCCACCATTAGCTTTACATCACAATATGCATCAAGGACTGAATTTATAAGACAAGTAGAGTTTATATTAATAGAGATTAAGATTATTCAGCCAAATTTCTGAAAATAGCCCCAGCTTGATGGGCTTGCTATTGTTTCATTGGTCTTTTAGAAGTGTCCTAGCCTTGACAAATTAGGCATTTGTCATTTTCCTTAGCCAGACCAGAAACTAGGTTACTGATTCTCAATAACTAAAAACAAAAATATCCACACATTAAAAATGATACTGCTTCTTGCTCTACTTTATTCTCAGTTTTATGGATGACTGATGTTCTGCTAGATTCTAGGCTACATTAGGACAAACAAATTCAACTCCTTTCATTTTAATTTAATATCCATTTACCAAGCACCTGTTATGTGCCAGCCACTATGTTATGTCCCGGGGAGGCAAAGATGAGAAATGACACAGTTCCCACTCTTAAGGAATTGATATTATAGTAGGCTAAAACACAGACATAATTAACCATAATACAAATCAGAATCTAACGGGTGTGAATGAGTGGTCCAACGCAAGTAACAACACAGATAAGGAAGAAGAGGTCACGTACAGCTGGGAAGATTCTGGAAAGCTTCATGGAGGAATTGGCAATTGTGCTGGATCTTGAAAAGTGGCAAGGGTTTCAAAAAATCTGAAAGTGGAGAGGAAGCCGTACAAGGAAGAGTATATTATTCTAGGCATGATGAATAATGTGACCAAAGGCCTGGAGATGGGAAAGAGTAAATAAATTTAGGAACATCAATTAATTCAGTTTGTCTAGGACATTATAATGTACGAACAAATCAGATGGGAAAGTAATTCCCACGATCATGTTGTGGTTGCCTTTGAATTCCAAGCTAATCACCAAACTCAGGCCAGCAATTCCCTCACACACACACACACACACACACACAGTCCAACTCTAACAATAAGTCCAAAGCCAAGAAATAGGCAGGGAATATGAACAAACAAACAACAAGAAGAAGAAACTGACCTTAAAAGTTACTATGGAGACAGGGAAGCTCAAAACACAAACTCAGAAGAAGACAGTCACGTGAAACACATCTACAAAGCCTCAAATAAAAATATGCATTGGACACAAGCACACAAGGATTCCTAGAATAGCAAAAGAAATGGGAAATTATTATTTTAAAATTCAAATAAGAGCAGTAAATGAATAATTGGGAAGAGAAATGAGAGTTGTGCAAGAAAATTATGAAAAGAGAATTAACAGCTTGGTAAAAGAGGTACAAAAATACTAAAAAGGTAAGTCCTTAAAAATAATAATCGGCCAAATATTAAAAGATGTACAAAATCTCACTGAAGAAAGTAACTCCCTAAAAATAAGAATTAGTCAAGTGGATACTAATTACTCCATGAGATTACAAGAATCAACAAAAAAAAAAACAAAAGACTGGAAAAAAAATAGGAGAGAATGAGAAATAACTCATACGAAAAACAACTGATTTGGAAAATAGACTGAGGAGAGACAACTTAAGAATCATTGGACCACTTGAAGGCCATAATCAAAAGAAAAGCCTGGACATCATATTGCAAGAAATTATAAAGGAAAACTGCCCAGATATCTGATAAACAGAGGGCAAAGTAGATTAATTGAAAGAATCTACCAGTTACCTCCTGATAGAAATCCCAAAATGAAAACTCCCACAAATATTATAGCCAAAATCTAGAGCTCCCAGGTCAAGGAGAAAATATTGCAAGCACCTAGAAAGAAACCATTCAAATACCATGGAGCCAGAGTCAGGATCACACAGGATTTAACAGTTACTACTATAAAGAAGTGGAGCTCTTGAAATTTTATCTACATCCCCTCCTCTCTAATCATGCAGCTTCCATCCTACTAAGCCCTCATAATAATCCTTCATCTCGACTATAGTTTCTCTTTTTTTTAGTGTTCATACTTCAGATCTCTATCTACATGGCTGCCAAAGTGATTTTCCCAAAGTTAATACCTAATCATGTTATATATGCTTGATTCAATAAATTTCAATGGTTCCATTTTACCTCCAGGATCAAGTATGAACTCCACCCTTTGGCAGTCAAAGCACTTCACAACAAGCTCCTTCCCACCATTCTCATTTTCTTAAACTTTCTCCTCTCCACCCAATTTATAGTCTAGCTCTAATGGCCCACTTCCTCATACATAGAATCCATTTCTCATCTTTATGCCTTTGTCCTGGCTATTCTCTATCCTTGGAATATTTTTCACTTCAACTAAAACCCCTGGTTTCCTTCAAGACTCAGATCAATTACCTCTTTGTATAGGAGACTTCTTCTGGTCTCTCCTCTGCTAGTGTGCCTTACCTTTTGAAGTTACCTTTTATCTAATTTGTGAATATATATCTTATATATTCCTGTAGATGCTCATGTTATCTCTCCCATTAGAATATAAGTCCCTTGAGGGCTGGGACCATTTCCTTTTTGTTTTTATATCTCCAGAGCTTAGCACAATGACCAGAACATAGAAAGTGACTGTTGATCGATCTCTATCTGAAGATAACCCAGTCATAGTTGCGGTCACAGTTCCAGAAGAGAACTTCATTGAACATTTTATCCAGTCCTTCATTCTTCACATGAGAAAACCATGACCCAAAAAAGTAAAATGACTTGTTCAAGGTCACAGAACTACTTAGGAACCCAAACCCTGGTGGTCTCCTGACTCTCAGCCCCACACTCATTCTACTATAATATGCTGTTATTCAAAATTGGTATCATGGGCTCACGAGCCTCTATATGTGACATCTCAAACACTGAAGTACAACAAGGAACGATGGACAGAAATTTAGCCTTGGAATCAAGAAGACTTAGATTTGAGTCCTGCTTTTGATATAAAATGGAGGGGTAACCCTGAGCAGATTACTTGAGTGCTCTAGGTAACTCTCTGAAGCTAAGAACTTCAGAGGTATAGAGACTCACACTATTAACTGCATTGGTGGAGGGAGTTTCCTCACCAGGATTTCCTTACATCAATAAAGAAATGGATTTGAACCAAGATCCCACCATCAATCCCATCCACTGTGATCAAGCCCTTCTCTAAAAGAATACTTATTTATTTCAGTTTTGGGGCAAATGGGAACTCCAATATGAAATGAAATTTAGCCATTTAAAATCAAAGTTAATGTTAACAAGACGATCTATTTCATCCCCCAATAGAAGCTAATGAATCATTGTGAATTTATTGTGGTGGAAAGACAGTGGCTGCCGGCAATTATACTGATGAGCAGAGTATTCTCACAAGTGGGTACTTTAAAGCAATTATTTTCCATTTGGTTCTAAAAAAAATACTGAGTATAGCTAAGCTTTGATTACCTGGCATCTGAAAATATACATTCTCAGAGGGATATTTGTGATGATTATTTTAGTGGAAAGAAAGTAAATAGCTACTGCTTAGGAAAGCTTACAGTTGAGCTTCTTTAAAGTTTAAAAGACATGAATTGTAAACCAAGATGGAGAAGTGACTTAGTGGTCTATTGCATTAATGTATTACATTTCCTCCTGCAAAGAATCAAGGATTTCCTTGTCTATCAGAACATCAGGCAGCTGTTTGAATTGTTCTCTCTCTCTCTCTCTCTCTCTCTCTCTCTCTCTCTCTCTCTCTCTCTCTCTCTCTCTCTCTCTCTGTCTCTCTCTCTCTGATGAACACACCTCTCTAACTTCAACAGCTGATTGGCACTTGGATTAACAGCCTCTCTCCCATCCTCAAGTCTTAAATTTCTTCTTCCCTCTGTTTTCTTCCATGTCACCAGATTCATGGAAAGAGCCAACAATGAAAAATGGCAGGCAAACAACACTAAGCAATAAAACACAAAAATTACTTCAAGGAATAACATGAATCAGTAGAACCTGGTTGAAGTTTTAGAAGGGTTCATGTACCATTCCCTAGGATGGGCAGGGAGGGTGAAACTGGAATCTTGGTCACTGATCACTTGAGACTGAAAGCTGAAAAAACAGAATGGTATAAACTTTTTTCAAAACCTCAGATCTCAAACTCAAAAATATTATATACAATTTAGGATACACTCTGGGAGAGAAGGTGAAATAGGGGTAAAGGTTCTCTTCATCGTTCTTAAGGAATGCATGTCACTTACGTAGAGGGAAACAAGTGACCAATTATTAGAATGAGCCCAATTCTCTGCATTGGAGGAAAGAAAAGCAGAAAAATCAGAATTATTATATTCCATATTCGGAAGAAATTTGAGAAGACACTTAGTCCAACCCCAATCCAAATAATAAAGACAAAGAGATGTATAAATAGATGGATGGATGAACGGACATGTGGATGAATGGTTGGATTGTAAGAGCACTGATTTAGTACTTCCTAGGTGCCAGGTACTGTGATAAGCATTGGAGATACACATAAAGGGAAGTAAAACAATCTTTGCCCCAAATAAGCTTACATTCTACTGGTGAAATAATAGCTAGTTTTTTATCCTGCTTTATAAAGTTTGCAAAGTGCTTTACAAATACTATTGCATTTTAGCCTCACAACAACCTGGGAGGTAGGTACTATTATTATCCCCTTTTACAGATGAGAAAACTGAGGCGAACAGTTTAAGTGACTTACTCAGGGTCATACAGTATCTAAGGCGGGATGTGAATCTAGATCTTCCTGACTCCAGGTCCAGCACTTGCTTCACTTCACCATCTAACACATTAAGTTAAAGGGAGAAGAATGAGCACAGCATTGATTGGGGCTGGTGTCTAGGAAGTGGGCTAGAGGTTTGGTTCTAGGCAAAATAAGGTGAAAGGTCTCCTGCCAGAGTATTTAGAATGAGGGGACCTGGGCCCAAGCCTGATTTCATCACTTATCCACTTGTATAAATTTGATCAACTCAAACAACCTTTCTAGGACTCTGTTTCCTCATCTATAAAATTATGGGGTAGTTTCTGAGGTCTCTTCAAGATCTAAATCAATGATAACATAATGTAATGATATTTTCCACAAAATCTATGACAAATACTCATAAAGATTCTTCTTGAACACCTACTGAAATAAGGTACTCACTATGTACTAAGGCATACATCTAATAAGATCCCTAATATTGAGCCAAAAAACTATATGAAACTCCTCAAAAGCTGCTACTCATTTGACCCTCTAAGGTCAAGCAAGGAGAATAAGTCATCAAGGCTTTAGGGACAGCAAATTCAATATGAATCAAAAGAACAGGAAGCACTAAAAGCAATGCAATTTGAAGATTCATAAATTATAGTGTCCATAATAAAGGAGGTTATAGTATTCCTGCACTTTGCCCTGGTCAACTCATATCTAGAGTCTTTATTTTTTTTTAATTTTTTAATTTATTTTGATTTTTCAACAATCACTTCCATATACTTTTGAGTTGAAAATTTTTCTCCCTGTTCCTCCTCCCCACTCTCCCCAAGATTGTGCACAATTTGATGTAGGCTTTACATTTTCATTCCTATTAAACATATTTTCATATTAGTGAAGTTGTAAGTAAAAATTAAAACCAATAGGAGGAACCATCAGAAAGATGAAACAAAACTCAACACAAGGTAAAGATAAGAGATAGTGATTCGACTTCCACAGTTCTTTTTTTGGATGTGGTCAGCATTTTCCATCCTGAGGCTTCTGGAGATGTCTTACATCCTTGTAATACTGAGAAGGGTTCAGTTTAACAATATTAGTCATCGCACAACGTGGCTGTTATTGTGGACAAAGTCCTCTTGGTTCTGTTCACTTCACTCAGCATCAGACCATATAAGTCTTTTTTTCTGAATTCAGCCTGTTCATCATTTCTTATAACACAATAGTATTCCATTATATTCATATACCACAACTTGCTCAGCCATTCCCCACTTGATGGGCATCCTCTCAATTTCCAACTCTTTGCCATCACAAAAAGGGCTGTTCTGAATATTTTTGTACATCTGGGTTCTTTTCCATTTGTTTGATCTCCTTGGGATATAGCCCTAGAAGTGCTATTGCTGGATCAAAGGGTATGCACAGTTTTATAGCCCTTTCCACATAGTTCCAAAATGCTCTCCAAAATGGTTGGATCATTTCACAACTCCAAATACTGTATTAATGTTGCACTTTTCCCACATCTTCTCCAACATTTATCATTTTCCTGTTTTGTCATGTTGGCCAATCTGGTAGGTGTAATGTAGTACCTCAGAGTTGTTTTGATTTGTATTTCTCTAATCAATAATGATTTAGAGCATTTTTTCCTATGACTATAGACGGCTTTACTTTCTTCATCTGAGAACTGTCTGTTCATACCCTTCGACCATTTATCAATTGGGAATGGCTTGTGTTCTTATAAATTTGTCTTAATTCTCTATATATTTTAGAAATGAGGCCTTTATCAGAGAGACTGGTTGTAAAAATTCTTTCCCAATTTTCTACCTTCCTTCTAATCTTAGTTGCATTGGCTTTGTTTGTGCAAAAACTTTTCAATTTAATGTAATCAAAATTATCCATTTTGCTTTTCATAATGTTCTCTGTCTCCTGTTTGGTCATGAGTTCTTCTGTTCTCCATAGATCTGAAGGTACTATTCTTGTTCCCCAGTTTACTTATGGTATCAGCCTTTACATCTAAGTCATGAACCCATTTTGACTTTATTTTGGTATATGGTGTGAGATTTGGGTCTATGCCTAGTTTCTGCCATACTCTTTTCCAGTTTTCCCAGCAGTTTTTTTCAAAGAGTGGGTTCTTATCCCAGAAGCTGGGGTCTTTGGGTTTTCAAATAATAGATTACTATAGTCATTGACTACTGTGTCTTGCATATTTAACCTATTCCACTGATCCACCTCCCTATTTCTTAGCCAGTACCAAGCAGTTTTGATGATTGCTGCTTTATAATACAATTTAACATCTGGAATTGCTAGGCCACCTTCCCCTGCATTTCTTTTCATTAGTTCCTTTGATATTCTGGACCTTTTGTTTTTCCAAATGAATCTTGTTATTATTTTTTCTAACTCTATAAAATAATTTCTTGGTAGTTTGATTGGTATGGCACTGAATAAGTAAATTAGCTTAGGTAGGATTGTCATTTTTATTATATTAGCTCGGCCTACCCATGAGCAACTGATGTTTTTCCAATTATTTAGATCTGATTTTATTTGTGTGAAAAGTGTTTTGTAATTGTGTTCATAGAGTTCCTGGGTTTGTTTCAGGAGGTAGACTCCTAAATATTTTATAATGTCTACAGTAAGTTTAAATGGCATTTCTCTTTCTATCTCTTGCTGTTGGGCTTTGTTGGTAATATATAGAAATGCTGATGATTTATGTGGGTTTATTTTATAGCCTGCAACTTTGCTAAAGTTGTTTATTATTTCAAGTAGTTTTTTACTTGATTCTCTAGGATTCTCTAAGTATATCATCATGTCATCTGCAAAGAGTGATAGCTTTGTTTCTTCTTTGCCTACTCTAATGCCTTCAATTTCTTTTCTTCTCTTATTGCTAAAGCTAATTTCCAGTACAATATTGAATAACAGTGGTGATAATGGACATCCTTGTTTCACCCCCGATCTTATTGGAAATGCTTCTAGCCTGTCCCCATTACATATAATGCTTGCTGAAGGTTTTAGATATATGCTATTTATTATTTTAAGGAAGACTCCATTTATACCTATGCTTTCTAGTGTTTTTAATAGGAATGGGTGTTGTATTTTATCAAAAGCTTTTTCTGCATCTATTGAGATGATCATGTGGTTTCTGTTGGTTTTGTGTTGATATGCTCAATGATGCTGATAGTTTTCCTAATATTGAACCAACCCTGCATTCCTGGTATAAATCCTACCTGGTCATAGTGTATTATTCTTGTGATAAGTTGCTGCAATCTACTTGCTAGTATTTTGTTTAAAATTTTTGCATCTATATTCATTAGAGAAATTGGTCTATAATTTTCTTTCTCTATTTTGACTCTTCCTGGTTTAGGTATCAACACCATATTTGTATCATAAAAAGAATTTGGTAAGACTCCTTCTTCACCTATTTTCCCAAATAGTCTATATAGTATTGGAATTAATTGTTCTTTAAATGTTTGATAGAATTCACATGTAAATCCATCTGGCCCTGGAGATTTTTTCCTAGGGAGTTCATCAATGGCTTGTTCAATTTCTTTTTCTGAGATGGGGTTATTTAAGTATTTTACTTCCTCTTCGTTAATCTGGGCAATTTATATTTTTGTAAATATGTATCCATTTCACTAAGATTGTCAAATTTGTTGGCATATAGTTGGGCAAAATAATTCCTAATTATTGTTTTAATTTCCTCTTCCTTGGTGGTAGCTTCCCTTTTCATTCTTGATACTAGTAATTTGGTTTTCTTCTTTCTTTTTTTTAATTAAATTAACCAAAGGTTTATCTATTTTATTGGTTTTTTCATAAAACCAGCTCTTAGTTTTATTTATTAGTTCAATAGTTTTCTTAATTTCAATTTTATTAATTTTTCCTTTGGTTTTCAATATTTCTAATTTGTGTTTAGTTGAGGATTTTTAATTGTTCTTTTTCTAGTTTTTTTAGTTGTATGCCCAATTCATTAATCTCCTCTTTTTCTATTTTATTTATGTAAGCATTTAGAGATATAAAACTTCCCCTAAGAACTGCTTTCCTGCATCCCATAGTTTTGGTATGTTGTCTCATTATTGTCATTCTCTTGAATGAAATTATTGATTGTTTCTATGATTTGTTGTTTGACCCAATCATTTTTTAGGATTAGATTATTTAGTTTCCAATTATTTTTTAGTCTATCTTTCCATGGCCCTTTATTACATATAATTTTTATTGCATCATGATCTGAAAAGGATGCATTTAATATTTCTGCCTTTCTGCATTGGATTGTGAGGTTTTTATGCCCTAGTACATGGTCAATTTTTGTGTATGTGCCATGTACTGCTGAGAAAAAAGTATATTCCTTTCTATCCCCATTCAGTTTTCTCCAGAGGTCTATCATACCTAACTTTTCTAATGTTCTATTCACCTCCTTAACTTCTTTCTTGTTTATTTTGTGGTTAGATTATCTAGTGCAGAGGGGGAGGTTCAGGTCCCCCACTAGTATAGTTTTGCTGTCTATTTCTTCCTGTAACTCCCTGAACTTCTCCTCTAAGAATTTGGATGCTATACCATTTGGTGCATATATGTTTAGTAATGATATTACTTCATTGTCTATGGTGCCTTTTAGCAGGATGTAGTTTCCTTCCTTATCTCTTTTGATTAGATCTATTTTTGCTTTTGCTTTGTCTGAGATCAGGATTGCTACCCCTGCTTTTTTACTTCAGCTGAAGCATAATATATTCTGCTCCAGCCTTTTACCTTTACCCTGTATGTGTCACTCTTTTTCAAATGTGTTTCCTGTAAACAACATATTGTAGGATTATGGTTTTTAATCCATTCTGCAATCCGTTTCTGTTTTATGGGAGAGTTCATCCCATTCACATTCACAGTTATGATTACTATCTGTGTCTTTTTCTCCATCCTTTCCCCCATTTATGCTTTTCTTTCTCCTTTTTCCTTTCCCCCCTTCACTAGTGTTTTGCTTTTGACCACTGCCTCCTTCAGTCCCTCCTCCCTTTTATTATCCCTTTCCCTTTTCTTCCCCTTTACTTACTGCTTCTTTCCCTTCTTCCCCTCCCTTTTCTTTCCCCTTTTCCCTCCTACTGCCTATAGGGCAAGTTAGATTTCTATACCTAACTGATTATGTTATGCCCTTCTTGAGCCAAATCTTATGAGAGTAAGGTTCAAACAATGCTCCCCCCCTTCTTTCCCTCTGCTGTAATAGGATTTTGTGTCTTTTCCTGTAATGTAATTTACCTCCTCCTTTTCTCAGTACATTTTCTAAGATCAGATTGATCCACTTATTTGTATCCATTTAACCCACTTGATTAGATTTTTTTTTATCATTACATCAAAGTCAACCAATATCCACCCTCTTTATGTATACTCCTTTGACAAAGTGTAATAACAATACAGTTCTCAAGGGTTGCAAGTGTCATATTCCCTTGCAGGGGTTTAAACAGCACCCCCCCTTACTAGCTGCGTGACCCTGGGCAAGTCACTTAACCCCAATTGCATCACCAAAAAAATGAAAAAAAAAGAAAAGAAGAAAAGAAGAGGGGCAGCCGGGTGGTGCAGTGCATAGAGCTCTGGCCTTGGAGTCAGGAGGCCCTGAGTTCAAATCCAGCTTCAGACACTTGACACTTACTAGCTCTGTGACCCTGGACAAGTCACTTAACCCCAATTGCCATGCCAAAAAAATTTTTTAAAAACCAAAAATGAATACACAGGGCCCCCCCTTATTAACAACATATTGTATCTTTCTGCCTCATTTACCTTTTTATGTCCTTCTTGAGTCCTGTACTTGAAGATCAAATTTGTTGTTCAGCTCTGGTCTTTTTATCAGGAAAGTTTGGAAGTCTCCTATTTCATTGAATATCCATCTCCTCCCTTTAAAAATGATGCTTATTTTTGCTGGGTAGTTGATCCTTGGCTGCATTCCAAGCTCCTTTGCCTCACAGAATATCATGTTCCATGCCCTGTGATCTTTTAATGTAGAAGCTGCAAGGTCCTGTGTAATCCTGACTGTGGTTCCATGATATTTAAATTCTTTCTTTCTGGCTGCTTGCAGCACCTTCTCTTTCATCTGGTAATGTTGGAATTTTGCCCTTATATTCCTTGGCGTTGTCAATTTGGGATCTCTTTCAGGTGGTGATCGGTGAATTATTTCTGTGGTTATTTTCCCTTCTGGTTCTAGGACTTCAGGGCAGTTTTCCTTTATGATTTCCTGAAAGATATTGTCCAGGCTCTTTTTTTCATCATGATTTTCAGGTAGTCTAATAATTTTTAAATTGTCTCTCCTGAATCGATTTTCCAAGTTGGCTGTTTTACCGATGAGGTATTTTACATTTTCATCTATTTTTTCATTTTTTTGTTTCTGTTTGACTGATTCTTGCTCTCTCATAGAGACATTAGTTTCCATTTGTCCACTTCTAGTATTAACAGATTGACTTCTTCTGTTAGATTTTGTACTTCCTTCTTTAATTGGCCAATTGTGTTTTGTAGGGATTTGTTTTCTTCAGTGTACTCTTCTGTTAGTTTTTGTCCTTCCTTCTTCAATTAGCCAACTGTGTTTTTTAGGGACTTGTTTCCTTCAGTGTACTTTTTTTTTCCAATTGGCCAATTGTATTTTTGAAGGACTCTTCTACCTCTCTCATTTGACTTCTGAAATCCTTCTTGAGCTCTTCTAAGAAGGTTTTTTGGGCTTCAGACCAGTTCATATTCCCTTTTGTTGTTGCAGATGTGGGTTTGTTGACAATGTTGTCCTCTTCAGAATTTCTGTCTTGATCTTCACTCTTCTCATAATATGAATCTATGGTACATTTCTTTTTACTCATGGTGTTTCTTTATTCCCTGGCCTTTAAAGAGACTGAGCTCTCCTGCTGGGGAACAGAAGGCACTGACCCAAGCTTCTTGTGTTGGGAGCCTAGCTCTTGGTCACTGGCTTTGTGTGTTCAGGCCTCCTATGTTGGCAATTGGAGGCTGTAGGTTTCTGGCAGCTTACCTCATGTTGGGCTGGAATCAGCAAGGCTGGAACTTTCAGGCAATTGTAGATTGCCTGCTTTTCCTTTCTTTTAGCTTTCTTCAGCTCCTTTTAGATGGGTGCTGCAGGGTGTTTATCTGCCTGGGGCCCCCTGCAGTGTTGTCTCCCTCCTTTCTGCTAATGCACTGGGAGATTCCTTTGCAGTAGAGTGCCGAGGCACCTGGTAGTTGTCTGAGCTGGTTTCCTGCAGTTTCCCTGCCCTCACTGAGGCACTCAGAGGTCCAGGTGTTGGTGTTTGCCTGTTCCACCACCTGTGCTTCAGGATTTCTTCACAATTGGAGGCTGCAGGGCTCTGACAGCTTACCTGGTGTTGGGCTGGAACCAGCAAGGCTGGGGCTTTAGGAAGCCTTTAGGTTGTTTTCTTCACCTCCTTTCAGATGAATGCCGCAGGGTACTTATATGCCTGAGGCCCCTTGTAGTTCTGCCTCCCTTATTTTTGCTGAGGCACTGCGAGAGCCGTTTGCTGGGCTGCTGCACTGCTGCTCCCGGTCTTTCTTCTAGTTCAGCTGTTCCAGGGCTTTTTTTCTGGGGTGATATTTTCTGGGTTTTCAGAGGTTGATAGGGGAAAGTGAGAGTGACTACCTTTTCACTCTGCCATCTTGGCTCCCGGAAGCAGAAGTCCTAGAGTCTTGATTACTGAAACTGAATATAATGATTCCACTCATAGGATTAGAGTTAAAAGGGACCTCAAAGGTCCATCTCCCTTATTTTAAAGATGAGGAAACTGGGGCCCAGAGATGTTAAGAGACTTGTCCAAGGACACACAGATATTAAGTGGGAGAACCTAAATTTGAACTCAGGTCCTCTATTTCCATGCCACTACTACTTCCTCTATTTCACACTGCCTTCCAGATGAAGTAGTGTTAGAAGAATTCTTTGTTGTTGTTCAGTCATTTTCTTCCCCTGCTATCTCTCCTCATTCCCAGCAACCTCACCTTTAGAGCCCTTGTATTCCTATCTCCTTCCTTTCCCTTCCATTATGCTACCATAGAGCCCCATTCAATTTTTAATAAATTGTTCTTCCTAATAGATTTCATCCTCACATACTCTTTAGATCTTCTTGCACTTGTAGAAGACTGGCTCCCCCAAAAGACAATGTATCCCAAGTCACCATTTGTAGTACTAGAAGCACCTTCCCTCATGCTCACCAGCTGCCCCCACCACACACATACAGAGAGAGAGAGAGAGAGAGAGAGAGAGAGAGAGAGAGAGAGAGAGAGAGAAAGTGAGTGTCCAGGAGGAGGACGAAGAATGTCCCTTGTTTGTTCATCATTATCACTTCCAGAGATTGTCCTTCTACCAGCATCACTCAACAATTTCCCTATCTGAGATTCATTCCATCCATCTTTATCACCCTAACCACACCTCGGTTATCATCATCAAGTTTTTCTCTTTCCCTTCTCAAATATAGTACCCTTTGCCTACACTCTTTCTATCCATTTCAACCTCTACCTTGAGGATATTAAAATGAAGCTGATATCCCTATAAACACTACGACTTCTCATTTTATATTATCTGTCTGTACCTTCACTCCATTTCAGCTATACACCGGGATGGTCATACCTTGATATCATATCAGTTATAATTGTTCAAGCTCTGTAACCAAGAATTTAAAAATTCCTCTCTTAAGCCCCAACTTATTTTTAAAATCTCTATCTCTGTCTCAGTCTTCCTAAATTTACCTGTATCCTCATCATTATCTCTACATGTTCTGTCTCTAGTCAAGCAGCTAGGTGGTATAGCAGAAAAGCATTGGATCTGGAGTCAGGAAGACCTGAGTGCAAATCTGGCCTCACATACTTACTAGCAGGGTGACCCTAGGCAAGTCACTTAATCAATGTCTTCCTTAGTTTCCTTATATGTAAAGCTATGGATAAAAATAGCACTTACCTTCTAGGTTTGTTGTGAGGGTAAAATGAGGTAAAGCATTTTATAAACTTTAAAGTACTATAAATACGCTAGCTATTTACCATCAACATATGAGCCACTCCATCCTCGATACCTTGCTATGGCTTCATTCTTCTCTTTTCACAATCTTGACCCTATAGTTAACTAGTTCATTTCCCTTCCCCTTACCCTATTGCTTCTTATGTATTTCCAAGCCCCACTTTACTTACTTCCATTATATGCCTTCTCCACTTCTACTTGTATGATACTGACAGTATTCGAGAAAGTCATACAACTAAGTTAACTGGATCTACTATAAATTTTTGTAACCTAACATCAACCTAGCCCGCACTGTTGCCTTTTACTAACATGATTCTCTACCACACTAACCATAACATTCATTTCTAAGTCTTTTCTTTTCCCTTCATGTCCCCTGTAATATCCTTACCCATTGATCTCAACAGAGGACCGCATCTTATGAAAGACAGAGAGAGAGCATCCACTATAAACAATTTCTCACCAATTTTACACCTGAGGTATCAAAAACACAATCATCTGTTCTGTTCTCCTTTGTTCATTCTCTGAATGAAAAATTGTGTCTTCTTACCCCAACAAAGTCATTACCACTACACGTATCCTTAATCTTTTCCCCCTTCTACTCTCTGAGCCTTGCTCTTTGATCCACCTCCCTCTGTGTGTCTAGCCTTCAATCATTATGCATCCACTGGTTCCTTCTTTGCTGCTTACAGACAGACTCAGATCCTATTTGTCCTTTAAAAAACTTTCACTTGACCTATCCACAACCTTAAGCTATTCTTTCTCCTACCTAGTTTAGTTAAACTATCAGAAAATGCCAGTTACATATTTACTGTCTCTACTTCCTCAACTTTCATTCACTTTTCAACTTTCTAATTGCTTCACCCTAATTATGGTTTTGGCCACCATTGTCTGGGCTTCTCATCTATTCTTGCTTATTTTCTCTTGGTTGTGGGAACCACCACTCTCATTCTGAATCTGGCACTACACATTCAGTATCCTAAAGGCAAACTACTCCCTTTCTGAGATTAAAGACCTACAAGCCTTTTGTATCATTTGCTGGACAACAGATAATTCTGCTTCTATACCCTTCCTGTGAAAATATTTAAAATTTCAAGGGCCAGAGAAGTATAATCAGTTTTTTTCTTCAGGTAAAGATTGGATTAGAATGCCTCTGAGGTCCATGCCTCTGAGCATAAATGGATTCTATTATTCTAAATAAAAACTTTCATCCAAGAAGCAAATTTAAACCAATTCAAACTTTGTGACCACAATATAAATTATAAATATTTCAAACATCCTGCTTTTTCTTCTAAACTTAGCTTTAAATAAAAGCCATTATCTTAATGTCAAATCCTCTAAGTAAACCTGCTTTCAGAAAACAACAAAAGAAAACCCATTTTTATCTTAAATTGTGGTGATAATTCTAATGTGTTTAATATCAATTAGAAAGCATTTCAACATCTCCAGAGAGTGTAATATATTCTCCTCAACCCCAGAATGGCACAATAGCCTTAGGAATCTATGTACTGTACTGGGGATTTGTAATGTTCAGGCCAACTGCTTAAATGTCATCCTACAAATGTTTGAAAAACTAATACACTTAGATTAACGATGGGCTGCAGTTATATACAAATGATTCCATGCCAAACAAAAGATGTTAGCCAGAAGAAATGGAAGGATGACATTGAAAACCATATGAGAAATGTTCTTTGGCTGGAAGTGAACTGCATAATCTAGTAGGTCTTTCCTATTATGAGTTCCAAAGTTTAATCAAAGGCTAGCAAAATGATCTGTTATGCTCTAATCTAAAAAAATATTAAGACTATGTTTGGGCAGCTGAAGAAGGATAGATGTAACCACAAGATCTGCTGCCTAATTCACCACAAACATCTACACAGCTTTGCTAAGGGCAGAGGCCTCAAAATGCCAGTTCCATCACAAAGGGTCACTTAAATGTGAAGCATTCAATTAACCTAAGTGAATCTTTACAGCACACCTAATTCTACTATGGTCAGTTTAAATGAGGGCAGGGGGGTAAGAACTCTGTCTTGGAAGCAAGAGTGAAGGGTAAAAGTTGCCAACCTTCCTTCAATTTTGCTGAGTCCCTCCTTGACGTTTCAATTTAAAGAGCCTACTCTTTAGGCATTATCAGGGATGTGATGAGAATTTAAAGGAGTTCACTACCCCAAGCCAGCTAGCATTGAAGTTTGGGGACTTTCTGTTGAGGAAGGTAAATCAACAAGGCCTTAACTGTAACCTGAGCAGCTAACATGAGAATTGAAAATGTGTTAATTAGGACTTCCGCTTCAGGGAGCCAAGATGGTGGAGTAAAAAGGTAGTAGCTCTCACTCTCCCCTATCAACCTCTGAAAACAATGAAAATATCACCCCAGAAAAAACCCTGGAACACCTGAACTAGAAGAAAGATGGGGACCAGCAGTGCAGCAGCCCAGCAAATGGGTCTCCCAGCGCCTCAGCAAAAATAAGGGAAGCAGCACTACAAAAGGCCCGAGGTGGATAAGTACTCTACAGCATTCATCTGAAAAGAGCTGAAGAAAGCAAACTAAAGTCTTCCTAAAGCCCCAGCCTTGCTTGTTCCAGACCAACACCAGGTAAGCTGTCAGAACCTCCAACTGTCAACGAGGAAGTGATCCTGAAGCCCAGGTGGTAGAACAGGCAAACACAACACCTGGACCTTTGAGTGCCTCAGTGAGGACAGGGAAACTGCTGGAAACCAGCTCAGAAAAACACCAGGTGCCTTGGCACTCTACTGCAAAGGAATCTCCCAGTTCATTAGCAGAAACGAGGGAGGCAGCAGCAGCACTGCAAGGCAGATAAACACCCTGCAGCACCCATCTAAAAGAAGCTGAAGAAAGCTAAAGGAAAGGAAAAGCAGGCAACCTAGAACTGCCTGAAAGTTCCAGCCCTGCTGATTCCAGCCCAACATGAGGTAAGCTGCCAAAACCCTGCAGCATACAATTGCCAACATAAGAGGCCCCAGCACACAAAGCCAGTGACCAAGACCTAGGCTCCCAACACAAGAAGCTTGGGTCAGTGCCCTCTGTTCCCCAGCAGCAGAGCTCAATCTCTTTAAAGGCCAGGGAATAAAGAAACCATGAGTAAAAAGAAACATACCATAGATTCATATTATGAGAAGAGTGGAGATCAAGACAGAAATTCTGAAGAAGACACCATTGTCAACAAACCCACATCTGCAACATCAAAAGGGAATATGAACTGGTTTGAAGCCCAAAAACCTTCTTAGAAGAGCTCAAGAAGGATTTTAAAAGTCTAATGAGAGAGGTAGAAGAGTCTTTCAAAAATATAATTGGCCAATTGGAAAAAAAAGTACACTGAAGGAAACAAGTCCCTAAAAAACACAATTGGCAAACTGGAAAAAAAAAAAGTACACTGAAAATGTGTTAATTATCCCTCAAAGTATGTTGTTCCTTAGGCAGTCTCATAGAGCAGGGATGACACTCCCCCTGAAGAGAAAAAAAGCAATAGTGACAACTGTTGTAGTAGTTCAGAGAAGCAGTAAATTGCAGCCTTGAAGGTCTCAGCAACAAGAGACACTCTATGACCATGACAGAGAACAAGAAGAGGCAGAGCTGAAAATCAGCAAAGCATGGCCAGTAGGCAGGAGTCGTCAACATGAATTTTAAAGCATTTACTATTTGGGAGAAACATTAGAAGCATGATGTGGCCCTTCTTCATTTCAGAGTGTTAGTTTGTGGGAAATTTTATTGGGAGCAGCACTGACAATATTTGATTTGTTATTTACTTCCCTGTTCTGTGTTTATGAACAATTAATTTGATTTATGGTTTCTGCCTGACTTACAGTAAATATACTGAATGGGGATTTGGATGTGGGTTTGAGCTATATTTTTAATGACCCAAAACACCTCAGAGTCAATTTGAGGTAGCAAAGGGTTACAGAGTTTAGGGGACTCTAAATGTATATCTAGACAGCTACTTGGCTCAGTGGATATACTAGGAGCACTAGGCCTGAAGTCAGGAAGACCTGAATTCAAATCCAGCTATGGACACTTACTAACTATGTGACCTTAGGCAAGTCACAATGCATTGGAGAAGGAAATGGCAAAGCACTGCAGTATCTTTGCCAAGAAAACCCAGGACAGGTTATTCCTCTACTGTTGAGCTGTATCCTTAATCTAACGATTAGCCACTAGATTAGCCGCAACACATTCACTACTTAACTAGCAAAAAATTCCTTCTTCTTTCTTAATTGCTTTGGAGGGAGGGGGGAATTGTGTGTGTGTGAGAGAGAGACAGCATGCACAGTGTGTAATTCGCAATTATCCAGGTCCTCTTCCTCATCAGAAAACTTATAATGTATAAGTTACCTCTTTATGTTCACATTTGTTCTGTATCACTTGGCCCATGTGTGATAAAGGACCTACTGAGTGGGAAAAGAAAGGGAAAAAGGGAAAACCTCTTTGTGACCATACGGTCACAAAGTAGGACATGAGTAAATTATTAAATGACTAAAATGACTGAACAACAAAAGATCCACAATGCTATGATGTCAAAATCCCAATGATGGCCCAAAAGACAGCAATTATGTCTCTGTTTCTTCAATAACAAAAATAACCAAACATCTACTAGGTTCAGGCATTGTGATAAACAATGTGGATGCAAAAAAATCATACAGTGATCAAGAAGACAAGCGAATGGAAGGGAGGATGGGATGTGGTTTACAACATGTACACAAGTAACCAATATAAAAGGTAAAATTGATAAGAGCAAAGAAATCTAGGAAGAGTGCTATGGGAAATTTGGGAAGGAAATGGTCACTTTCAGCAGAATGAAGACAAGGGGATGGGGGAATCAGGGAAGACTTCATTGAGGAGGTAGCAGTTGAGCTAGACCATACAGAAGAAAAAGAACAGAATAGAACAGAGCTGAATAGAAAAACTCACATGAAAGAGTAAAAATGAGACACTTAATAAGGTTAAGCTTTATCTTCCTATATGGGGAGATCAAACTTGCATCTTCTAAGAACTTTATCATTATTAGGGCAGTTAGGATTATACACAGAAAGAGGGTGCAGGAGTGAGCTGATAATGAGGGGATGATGTAAAAAAAGACATTGGATAGACAAAAATGAGAGATGCCCTCTGAGAAGGGAGAGTAAAAATCGGGAAAATTATCTCACATAAAAAAGAGAGCCTCAAGGAAAAGATTTTATGGGGGAGGGGAAAATGATTGGTGGGGTGAGGGACAGGCAACACTTGAATCTCACATCTAAACTGGTTCAAAGATAAAAATATACATACACACACGTGTGTGTGTGTGTGTGTGTGTGTGTGTGTGTATTTTTAGGAAACTTAGATATGATAAACCTAGGAGAAAATTGAATGAGAATATATCTTTTTCTTGTTACATGACACATTCACAAAAAAAAATTATTACAGCTTAAAAACTTCACAACTAAAATATTAAATATACCCTTTTCAGACCATAATGCAATAAAAATTACATTCAATAAAAGGCCATGGAAACATAGACTGAAAATTAATTCAAAACTAAATAATCTACTCCTGAAGAATGAAAGGGTCACAGAATAAATCTAGAAACAATCAATAATTTAATTTAAAAGAATGACAACACTGAGACAACATTCCAAAATTTGTGGGATGCAGCCAAAGCATTACTTAAGAAAAACTTTTACATTTCTAAACATGTACATCAATAAAAGAAAGAGCAGAACAATGAATTGGGCATGCAACAACAACAACAAAACAAGGACAAATTAAAAATCCCCAATTAAATGCCAAAATGGAAATCCTGAAAATGAAAGGAGAGCTTAATAAAATTAAATGTAAAAATTTATTGAACTATAAAATAAAACTAGGAGCTAATGTTATGAAGAAATCAATAGAATAGATAAACTACTGGTCAGTTTGATTTTAAAATTAAAAAAACTAAATTGCTAGTAACAAAAATGAAAAGGGTAAATGCAGAACCAATGAAGATGAAATTAAAGCAATGATTAGAAGTTATTTTGCCTAATAATACAACAGTAACACTGACAATTTAAGGGAAATCAATTAATAATAAGCTGCCCAGATTAATAGAAGAGAAAGTAGAATACTTAAACAACTCTATTGTAGAAAAAGAAGCTGAACAAACCATTTCTCCCTAAGGAAAAAATCCTCATTTCAAGATAGATTTATAAGTAGATTCTACCAAACATTTAAGAAACAGTTCATTCTAATACTATATATACTATTTGAAAAAAACTTGGTAGAGAAGGAGTCCTACCAAATTCCTTTTATGACACAAATATGGGTTTGATACTTAAACTAGAAAGAGTAGAAACAAACAAAACTACAGACCAATTTCCTTAATGAATAATTATGTGGGGAAAAAAAGAATACCAGCAAAGAGATTACAGCAATGTATTTCAAAGATCAAACACTATGGCCAAGTGGGATTTGTATCAGGAATGTGTGGCTATCTCAATATTAAGAAAACTACCTGCATAAATTGACAATATCAATAACAAAACCAACAGAAATCTTATGATTATCTCAATAGACGCAGAAAAAATCTTTGACAAAACACAAAGGATAATATCATAAGTAAATTGGAGGATCATAGATGCACATACCTGTAAGATCTATGGATAAGGGAAGAGTTTATTATAAAGCAAAGGACAGAGGGGATTATGAGAAGTAAAATACATAATTTTAATTAAATGAAATTTAAAAACTTTTGCACAAACAAAATGCATGCAGCCAAAACTAGAAGGAAATTAGGAAACTGATAAAAAAAAAAGTTTACAGGCAGTTTCTCTGATAAAGGCCTCATTTCTGAAATATGTAGGGAACTGAGTTTAATTTATAAAAATAAGTGTCATTTCCTGGTTGACAAATAATCAAAGGATTGAACAGGCAGTTTTCAGATGATGGAATCAAAGCTATAAATGATCATATAAAAATGCTGTAAAATGCTGTTGACCAGAAAAATGCAAATTAAAACCATTCTGAGATACTACCTCACACCTATTAGATTGGCTAACACAACAGAAAAAGAAAATGACAGATGTTGGAGGGTTCATGGAAAAATTGGGACACTAATGCACTGTTGGTGGAGCTGTGAACTAGTACAACTATTCTGGAGAATAACTTGGAACTATGCCCAAATTGCTATAAAAACTCTGCATTCACTGTTGGTGGAGTTGTGAACTGATTCAATCATGTAGAGCAATTGGGAACTATGCCCAAAGGCCTATAAAACCAAGCAGACCCTTTGACCTAGCAATACCACTACTAGGTCTATATCCAAAAAGAGATGAAAAAAAAAAGGAAAAGGATCTATATGTTCAAAAATATTTATAGCAGCTCTTTTCTAGTGGCAAAGAATTGGAAATTAAGGAGACACTCATCAACTGGGTAATGGATAAACAACTTGTGGTATATAATTGTGATGGAACACCACTGTGCTGTAAGAAATGATGAACTAGATGTTCTCAGAAAAACTTCGGAAGACTTATGTGAACTGATGCAAAGCAGGTGAATGGTGTACACAGTAATAGCAAAATTATAAGATGATCAACTGTAAATGACTTGGCTACTCTCAGCAATACAATGATCCAAGACAACTCTGAATGATTTATGATGAAAAATACTATCCATCCCCAGAGAATGAACTGTTGGAGTCTGAATACAGATCAAAACATCCTTTTTTTACTTCCTGTATTTTTCATAGTTTTTTATTTTGTTCTATGTTTTCTTTTACAACATGATTAATACGGAAATATGTTTTGTGTGACTACACACATACAACCTACATCAAATTGCTCGCCTATCTAAGAAGGGGAAGGGTTGGAACTCAAAGTTTTAAAAAGGAAATGTTAAAAATTGTTTTTACATGTAACTGGGGAACAATAAAATATAATAAAAAATAAAGAAAAAAACTGTGCCTACCCTTTGACCCAGCAATACTACTATTACTACATCTGAATCCCAAAGAGATCAAATAAAAGGGAAAATGACTTATTTGCACAAAAATATTTGTAGTTGTTCTTTTTGTTGTGGCAAAGAATTACAAATTGAGGGGATACCCATCTAGTAGGGAATGGATGAACAAGTTGTGGTATATGATTGTGATGGAATACTATTGTGCTCTAAGAAATGATAAGGGACATATTTTCACAAAAACGTGGGAAGGCCTATAAGAGCTCATGCAAAGTGAATTGAGGAGAACCAGGAGAACATTGTACACAATAATAGCAATATTGTAAGGAAGATTAACTGCAAAAGATTTAACTACTCTAATCAAGACAATAATCCAAGGCAATTCCAAAGAATCAATAGTGAAAAATGAAATCTACCTCCAGAGACAGAACTGATAAACTTTGAATGCAGATTGAAGCATACTTTTTAAAACTATCTTTATTTTTATTGTATTATTTTGTTTGTATTTTCCTTTGCAATATGGCTGGAAATATGTTTTGCTTGACTTCACATGTATAATCAATATCAAATTTCTTGCCTTCTCAAAAAAGGAGAAGGCATGGTAAGAAGGAAGACAATTTGGAACTCAAATTTTTAAAGATTATTGTTAAAATATTTTATGTATAATTTTGAATTATTTAACAGTTAATTTTTAAAAATTTAAATAAAATACTGTCTAATTTCTCAAATGCTATCCAAACCTATTATTTATGATTCAATTCTGATCACGATTTATTATCTATCTCCAGCAACCGTCTAATACATATGAATGATAGATTATCTTTGTGAGCTGTCTTTCCAATCTTATATCAGAGTCTGGACAATAGAGACTTATGTACTTGCTTTTTCTTTTTTATAATTAGTAATCAATTATTTTTATCGATTTTGGATCACATTTGGAGACTTTATCATGTTCCAAAGCTTGATGCAATCAACACAATATCATCTGCAAACAGAACCATCTGGTGGACATTGTCATTAATAGGAAATCTTTTTTTCTATTTGGACTGTACATTGGACATTCACCCTGAGAACAGTAAACACCTTTAGTGAACCCACAAAACCATGTTTTATAACTCAGTTAACATATTATTAAAAGGTCATCTAAAGAATTTTTTCTATCATTCAATTGTTTGGGAAAGCATATGTGATTTTAACACTTGTATGGGAAACAGCTTCTTGGAGAAAAATCTTTTTGGCAACATTTTATTCTAAGTCAAATACTGTTTTTGTAGACTACAAAAAATAAGCCCAGCAGATTTTTGTTATCTCTACCAGCATCAGTAAATCGTGTGACTATAAAGATCTTGTCTTTTGTAGAGAATTATTTTCAAAATCCTGGAATGTTTCTTTCTTACAGCTCCATCAAGAATGTTCTCAATATATGTATAAATTTTTCTCTTAGAGATTCTGTAGGGATGAGCAAGTAGGCATATGAGTCAATAGTTATTGATATTTTCTCAGTTGCTTTTTTCTTTTTCATAGAAATAATGTATGTGATTTTTTTCAAAGCATTTGTATCCTTCTCTGATTCAGATATCTTGAGAATCTCTTTAATTGCCTCAAAATTTGTGTCACTTCCAGCATAGACATACTTTGTGTACACTTAACCTAGTCTGATTGGTTTTTGTTTTCTTTGGTGCTATTTCTACTTACTCACATAGCACACTGGGGATTATGTTTTTAGAGTCCAAAACTGTCACTGATAAAGATCAGAATTATTATAGTAGTCATGATAGATCTTTTCATTTTCATCTATTTATTTATTTGTCCTCTTTCCAGCTTCTTTAACTACCCTCAGCTTGAGGGGCAACGAGGTGGCAGAGTTGAAGTCAGGAAGACCTGGGTTCAAATCTGGCCTCAGACACTAACCCTTACTAGCTATGTAACTCTGGACAAGTCACTGAACCCCGATTACAAGATGGATGAATGAATGAATGAATGAATAAATGAATGAATGAATGAATGAATGCCCTAGGCAAGATCTGGCTAACAAGTCTCCTGATAACCTTCCAATAAACTTAGCTTTTCTTTCATTATTTCTTTCTGTTTTATGAGATAATCCTGTCCATAATATCCCACCATCATACTTCATAAGGTATTTTAAAAGAACTTTTGTTCTAAACTGTAATCTCTCGTATGCTTATAGCTTATACCTTCTCTCTGTTAGATAAAGCAATTAAAGGTTTGCTGGCTAATACAGTTTCCAGGTTCTTTAGTTGCCTCTTGTGATGACATTTTTTGGGTTAAATTTCTTTAGAAAATAGTGATAATTCATATTGACATCTGTTCTTTTATTCATTATCTACTTCTGCCAGTTATTAGCTTGTTGAAATATGTTAGTTTGGAGATGCTATAATTGCATGCCATATTATTATCTCATGCTAGTCTTTCTTCTAATTTGGCAGTGATTTTGATCTTTCTACAATAAGCCTATGGATACAGACCACTGATTCAGAAATGATTCTTTGTTTACTATGTGTTAAGAAATAATCCACTTAATTTGTTGTGACACTGTTCAGTGCTTACTATATCTAGGACCTCCTGGCCCTATTCTTGAGAAGATATTCAATAAATAGATATGTGAGACCTTTATGTAAACTAGAAGCTTTTGGTTTCATTTATTTATTACTCCTGAGCCATGTTTTCCAAGCTATTTTTCATTGCCTTCTGTGCCCACTTTTACATTGAGGTTGATAAGTAGTAAACCATATGATGATATGGTTTGGATAGTTTTATATTGTTTGTAACATCACCCTATATAATCTGTAACAGATATTGACATAAAAGATAGTTATTTTCATGACAACCTTTTTAAAAGAGAAATTCTCAATAATTATTATGGTAGTCTATATTTAGATAGTGTTTTGTAATTTACAATTTACATGTCCTCCTCTATTAATGTGTTACTTGGATGCTTTATTGTGACCTGGAAGTGACCTATAGTTTTCAGAAACTATTTCTGTAGAGGTACAGCATCATCTGGATTTATTAAGCTACAAGTCTTCAATGTGGACTTTATAATGAACTAGATGTCCATTATATCCAAGACCCACTTTATCTACAAAGATGTGAGAGGTTCATCACCAACTAAAGATGGCACAGTGGACTGAGTGATGAACCTGGAGTCAGGAAGACCAGAGTCCAAATTTGGCCCTAGATACTTACCAGCTCTATGACTCTGAGCTAGTCACTTAACTTCTATCTGCTTCAGTTTCCTCATGTGTTAAATGAGAATAATAGCACCTATCTCCCAGGGTTGCTTGAGAATCTAGTGAGATATTTGTAAAGTACTTTGCAAAGCTTAAAGTGTTACAACAATACTGGCTATTGTCATTAGCTATTATCACCAGGTTGGCCAAAGGATGATCAATCTTTTAAAAAGAGAAACTCTTGAAGACAATATATAACCATTACAGTGGGTAAGATTAGCACCAGTGGAGGAAATATAAACAATAACAAAATACTAAGAATATTGAAATATTTTACGTACAGTTTATAAACCCTTTTTCTTATAATACAGCTTTGACAAAGTTAGTGTACATGCTATTATTCCTACTTTATAGATGAAAGTGACGTTCAGAGATTTTAATCAACTTGTCCAAGGTTGCTTTTAAGGATTCTTTAACAGAACTGATCTTCAGTCATGTTGACGCTCTACTCCTACACCACTGTGTTACTTTTAGATAACACAGGGCTTCGAATATCAGGCTAAATACTAAAAAAAGGACTCCTATTTTATTTATTTTTCTTTGATTTTTCTCAATTACATGTAAAAAATTTATTTTTTTTTATTTTGAGTTCCAAATTCTCTCCCTCTCGTCTCCCTTACCCCTCCTTGAGACAGCAAGCAATTTGATATAGATTATATATGTGCAGTCATGCAAAATATTTCCATGTTAGCCATATTGCAAAAAATTAGAGACAAAAAATACAACTAATAAAAACAAAGTAAAAAAGTATTCTTCAATCAGAATTCAAGCTCCATCAATTCTTTCTCTGGAGGTGGATAGCATTTTTCATAAGTCCTTCAGAATTCCCTTGGATCATTGCAGTGCTTCAATAGCTAAATCATTTAAAGTTGATCTTTGTACAATATTGCTATTACTGTGTACAATGTTCTTCTGGTTTTGCTCATTTCATTTTGCATCAGTTCATGTAATTCTTTCCACGGTTTTTTTGAAAGGATTCTGCTGGTCATTTCTTATGGCACTGTCTCAAGCTTTTGCATCATCTTGGGCTGGAAGAATGTCTCACTCTGAACTTTGGCTCTGCCAAAGTCTCTGTCACTCCACTTTTCCTTTAGCCTATGAAGTCTTTCAACAGAGTTTTAAGTGACTCCAAATTTCTCCTTGAAAAAAACTCCATCTTTTGTTTTAAGTCAGTTTTATTTTATTTTCAGTTCTGTCATTCTGGTGCTACAGATCATATAATTGATCACTAAAGAATTAAAGTTGCAGCTCACCCAAAAGGCAGTGGAAAGACTTATGGTAGCAAATAGGTAATAGTAAGTCATGAAGAAAGAGGTTAGAAAAGTAGTTTAAAAAAAACTGTTTTGGTCCAGACAATTGATTCCATTAGTAGGCAGAGGTTGTTGGTAAGGGAAATCCCTCTACCAATGCAAAACTGCAACTTATCTGTAACATACATTCTTGAATAGTTTCCTGAGGTATTGAGAGGTTAAATGATTTGCTCTGCCACATAGCTAGTATTTCTTAGAGAAAGGTCTTAAACCTACAATGTTTTTTCCCCTGAATCCACAAATGGCTCTCTGTTTAACTTCATGCTGCTTCACCGTGTAAACGACATTATCAAATGTATTAAATGTGTGACTCAAAGTGGAATTGGGACACTAATGTATCAAATGATCAATTACAGATGTATAGCCCATGTGCTTCATTGGTATTTATGCAATTTCAAGAGATCAAGAAGGTACCAAGCATTTTGGGTTCGCATACATACACACACACACACACACACTTTCAAGAGGACACTAACAAGATCCACATATAATTTGAAGACATGAAGGAGCTGAGATTTGCCCTAATGAAGGGGGAATACAGAACAATGCTGTCAAATATCCATTAAAGTCTGGAAGTTTGTGGGAGGATGGCTATGGAAGACTGGGAGCAATACTGCTGAACAAAAAATAACTAAAAAATAATGGAGGGGAAAATGAATCTGCAAAAATTCCTTATAATGACAACTAAGCCAGATAATCACAAGCATGTTTATAGATGAAACTAGAAACACAACACACAGAAAGTGGGACAGATTTGTCAGCATCTTCATCATTGATGATAGTGGATTACTCACCACATCTGAACTCTAGCATTTCAGCCTGCTCTGTAGGAGAAGAGAGTCAACACTAGGCCACACACACACAGAATTCTATGCTGAAGGCTGACACCATTTTGAAAACACTGAAGGACTGATTTTCAAAATACCTTCCAAGAGAAGCAGATAACACAATAATGGGGATGGGGGGAGAAACATCGTAAATGAATGGATGAATAAAAAGCCCTTACTAAGTATTTACTATGTGCCAGGCATGATACTAAGTACTGTACGTGCAATCACAAGCAAATGAGAATAGTCCCTGATCCCATGGAATTTACTTTGTCATAAGGGAAGACAGTCTATATGGGGGAGTGGCAGTGAGAGGCATGTTTTTGACAGGGAATGGTATTACTACCAGTATATAATATTAGCCACCAGAAAGCAGTAAACACAAAATTACAACCTACAAATCATATGCTTACAGATAGAGCTCAACTAGTGTGAATAATGAATCCCCTGAAATGGTTGTATGTACTCAAATTCATATTATTTGAACTTATAATTACATAAAATACGGTAATCTGTTCCAGTCCCATGGAATATGTGCATGTGAATTCAAATAATTCATTCACTGCAGGAGATACAAAATTCACACTAATTGAGACCTAGGCATGACAAGCAGCTTTTCACATATAATTTTCTATATCAGGCTATGTCTTCACAGTCAAACACTGGATTGAAAGTTATAGAAAGTCCATTACCCTGCTATGTTTAGGGTTTGTTAGTTACCACAAAAAATAAAACCACTAAAAAAACACCCACTTGGTTATGTAGAGCAACAGGTAGCATAAAATCCTTCCTCAAATAAGGAACTACCCACATATAATTATACAAAATTCCTGAACTGATGAAACTTTAAAGGTAAAGTTGTTCAATGGTACTTTCATTATTACTAACAAGGGAGGGCATAAAGCAGAATTACATATGCTCACTAAAGGTGTCTCTGCCTATTAGAGAATACGTTATATTCACAATACAAATGGAAACTATTCCCTATAGATAGTAGGATCATCAAGGTACTCTTCTTTGTGAATTTTGCCAATTGTATCAAGCCCCTGAAGAACAGAGGTCCTCCTCAGAGAGGTCCATGGTCATTCAAAGGAGATCATTATAGTAGTCCACACAATAAACATTAAATGGATGGAAAATTCAATTGGCAAACTATTAAATGAAGTAGCTTGAATTGTTAAGTCCATCACTACCTCTATTTTGGAACAGGCATTGCAGATGGGCAATTACTGGTTCCAGAACTAAATAAGTAGAGGGGAGCAGACTTTATTAAATTTGGAAAATTGTGAAATGCTTTCAAACACCTCCAACTGCTATCTATCATATTTTTGAAAATTTAACATCAATATTCTTCCAATGATTCTATTTTGCTACAAATTGTAGAATATCACAGTCCCAGAAGAATCAACATTCCATGTGACCAAAGGGCAATGGACAGATATCACGGACATATTCAATAGGTGGAAACATATTAACAGTGGTCACTTGTATTCAAGATGTAAGAAACATTATCAGAAAGATCTATGATCAGGAAAAGAATGTAGGCTCATCAGGTAATAAGTGCTTTGGATAGTAGACACCTATCATGCTGTTCTGATATCCACAGAATATCAAAGGACCTAGAGAATGGCCTCTAGTACATTGAAGAGATTTATAGAAAAATTATGGAAGTATGTACATGAGAATAGCACAAGATGAGACAACCTGGATTTTGCGCCACTTAAAGGAGGACTGATCTATTATATCTAATATAATATAGGTCTAATAGTTGGTTCAGTTTTAAGCTATAAAGCTGAAAACTGCACTGAGACTATTGAGAAACTCTATTAAATCTCTTTGAGGAGTTACTTAAGAAAAATACTATTTTGCTTTTTTTCTTTATCTCCTGCACTCCCTGGAATTGTTTAGATAAGCTATCAAAATGCATCTGGCAAGGAATCATGGGTTAATAACCACTGAAAACTATCGTTGATTGTTTTGCTGCTGATCAACAATCATCAGGTAACTAACATTAACTAAAGGTCTCCAATGGGCTAAGTACTGTCCCAAGTACTGGGGATATAAAGAAAGGGAAGAAACAGTCCCTGCTGTGAAGGAACTCACAGTCTAATGTGACAGTGCTAGAAGCCTTCAGTGTTCAGTTGGAGGGAGCATAAAATCTCCCAGAAACCTTGTGTCACTCTCTAACCCTGACAGTCTATTTCAATTCAGCAGCCCCTAAATGTCCTTTTTCTCCTTACCCCACTCAAAACTTCTCATTTCCCTTTCATTGCCTTTATCATTCAATATACTGAGCATTTACTGAAAGTTTATTATGTTCTTAGCCCTCTGCTAGACTCTTTGGGGGACAGAAAAGAATAAAAAAAAGATATATCCTTGCCCTTAATGGGTTTATCATTTACTTGAGGAATGAAAACTAATAAACATTAAATAACAGCAAACAAAACAGATCAATAATGAAGTGTTAAGTTATATGGTACAAGCTATAAGTGCCAGGAAAGGTGGCAATCCACGGCAATTGGAAGGATTAGCGATTGCTTCAAAGAAATGGGACGTGAATTTGGATTGGAAGAATGACTATGACATGAACCTCAATCTCTCTCTCTCTCTCTCTCTCTCTCTCTCTCTCTCTCTCTCTCTCTCTCCCCCTCCCTCTTCCCTTTAAGTCATTAAGTGATTATCACTTCTATGCTGACAACTAACAGATCTATCTAACCCTAGGCTCTCCCTCGAACTTCACTTCTATACCAACAATGGCCTATGAGACAATTCACACTGGAAGTCCAGCCACGTTTAAAAACATGTACAAAACTGACTTCATAACCTTTCCTACAAAACCATCTCTTTTGAGAAACTTCCCTATTTCTGTTAAAGATACCACTATTCTTCAAATCTCCCAGGTTTATGTCCTTGCCATTTTCCTTAATTCTTCATTCTTCTTCACCCCACATATCCAGATCTTGCTATCTCTATCTCTGCATCTTTCACATCCAACTCCTCTCTATTCACATAGCTACCACCTTCAAGTCCTCATCACCTATCACCTAGGTTATTGCAACAGTCTATTTGGTCTCCCTACCTAAATGCCTTCCCCCACTTCCCTTCATCCTACACATTGCTGCCAAAATGATTTTTGTTAAGCATAGATTTGGTCATTTGTTGTTGTTCAGTTGTTTTCAGTCATTTCTAACTCTTCGTGATCCCATTTGGGGTTCTCTTGGCAAAGACACTGGTTTGTCATTTCCTTCTCCAGCTCATTTTTAGATGAGGAAACTGAGGCAAACCAAGTTAAGTGACTTGCCCACGGCTACACAGTTAGTAAGTGTCTGAGGCCAAATTTGAATTCAGATCTTCCTGACTCCAGACCTGGCATTCTATCCACTGCCCCAAATTTGGTCATATCCCTCCTCGGCTCAGTCAAATACAGGGGCTTTCTTTTGCCAATAGGATAAAATATAAATTCATTTGATTAGCTTTTTAAACTCTTTACAACCTGAGCCAAACAGATCTTTCCTTCCTCACTGGACTTTACCACTCCGCAAACCAATCAAATTGGCCTTCTCTTTGCTCCTTGGATATGGCACTCCATCTCCAGTCTCCATTACTTTGCACTGGCTTTCTTCAGGCCTGGAATGTAGTCCCTCCTCATCTCTGCCATGTAGAATCTCCACTCTTCTTTCAACATGCAGCTCAAGAACAACATCAAACAATATAGCCTTCCCTGATTCCCTCAACTGCTAGTTCCCTCCTTCCCAATATATCTTGCATTTAACTACTTTGTATTTGTTTGGATTCATTCTCTCTCTATTTATTCTCTATATACTTTATTATGTACTTTCTCCCCAATTAGGATGTAAGCTTCTTGCTATTAAGGATTGCTCCATCCTTCGTATTTATATCCATAACACAGTATCTGTACCACAGCAAGATCTTAAATGCTTGTTGATTGATTAGTAAGATGCTATATGAAGATCCCAGGTAACTGTGGAAATGCTCCCTTTTACAAAGACAAGGAAGTTGGCAAGGAGTTGATTTTGGTGTAACAATGAATTTCCAGTAAGTTCCATTTTAAACAAGTTGAATTTGAGCTAACAGCAAGACAACTACATGGAACATCCAGTAATTAATTGAAAATTGATGACTAATGCTCAGAGTAGAGGGCAGAACTAAAGATTCAGTCTTTGGAAATGTCTGAATAGAGGATGATGCCACAAAAAAGAAAATCTAATTGAGGGAGAAAATGAAAAGAAAAAAAAGAGCTATGGGTACAGCTTTAAGAACTTACACAATGAGGGGAGGGGAGAGAGAAGAGTTGGGAGAAAGGGTAAGCAAAGGCAACAGTAAGTGTGTTCAGAGAGGTGGGAAAATCAGGTTAGCATTGTCATGAAGCCAAAGGAAGAGAGGTCCTGATCAACAGCTTGATGCTAGAGAGGCCAAGTTAAATGAGGATAAATAAAATCCCACTGGATGTGACAATCATCTTATCCCTCCTCCTGGGCAATGTTTCTTTCCCCCCACCACCACAGGCTTCCCAGGTAAGAAATGTCTGGTGCTTGCAAACCTCTGTTGTGTTCTGTACTGAGCTAGCTAACTGAGAATATCATTAGGAAGTGTTGCATGAAACATTAGGAGTAAACAATGACTCCCACTCCAGAAAATGTGGACATTCATACAGACACCCACAGATAAAGCTTGACAAGAGGTCACACAAAATATGAGCAGTCATATGAATCTAAACACATCTGTCATTCCTGATACATTTATTTCCCCCCTACTTCTTAAAGCCTTATTCCCTTTCCAAAGCTACAACATGGATTATTCATTGAGGTGACTGACCCCAGTAACTTCAAGGAAAAAAGCAGAATTACACTTCCAGACACTAATGGGGGGAGGGGGAAGTATTTGTTTTGTAACGGTTTGTTGGCTCTCTCTTAAACTTTCACTAGATAACAAAAAGGCTTAAGGTGCTAACAGAATGTTTAAGTCTCCAAAGTTATTTATCACTGACAGTGTTTCTATACCTCCTCCCACCTCCCACCAACTCCCTCCCTATTTCAGAGGAGTAATTATATAGCCACACTGCAATTACAATAGGACATGACTCCCTTGAGCCACAGATGCAGATTATAACCAATCCAAATCATTCAACCCTGCTCTCTTCTTCCAACATCTCAAGTCTCTCTTCCTTGGCCATTTTATCTCTCTCAGGTAGCCTCAGCTATCTCTCATCTGCCAATCCATTTGCTCATTCTATTCTGTCTAAAGAAATACATCAAGTAGATAGATAGATAGATAGATAGATAGATAGATAGATAGATAGATAGATAGATAGATAGATAGATGATAGATAGATAGATAGATAGATGTATATATCTGGATTACTTCCCTTTGACATTGTATATATCTTTTATGTACAGAGTTTTTACATGTTATTTCCCCCATTACAAAGGGGGCTCCCTAAGATTTGGAATTTTTTTTTGATGTAGTCTGGGCCTCATGTTAGGAAGATCTGAGTTCAAATGCAGCTTAAAAACTACCTGAGCTGATGACCCTGCACAACTCATTTAACCTCTGCTTCAGTTTCCTCAGTTGTAAAACAGGAATAACAATTGTACCTATCTGCCAGAGCTGTTGTGAGTATGAAATGGTATAATTTTTATCAACTATTTAGCAGTACTTGGCACACAGTAGGTGCTTACTCAATGCTTGGTTCTTTCCTTCCTTTGTATCCCTAGAGCTTAACCCAGTGCCTGGCATATAGTAAGTGCTTAATAAATGTTTACTGACACCTAGTGTGTGCATCTAAATCATTGGGAGTATGCCTAGAATCACTGAATATTAGAATGTGAAAGGGTCATAGACTTGATTTTATCTAAGCCTCTCACTTCATCTGGAAGCCAGAATAGCAGGAAATTAAGTGACCTTCCAAGTTGATAGCACAACTAAGAACACCACATTATTAGACTATTCTGTGCTATATCTAGAACTACCTAATACACAAGTTTGATGGTCAAAGAGTCAGTTGAGGCTTTAGAGAGGCCTAATTATCACAGAAATATGTTAGAATCCTCTATTACTAGCCCCCAGTTATAATAAGCATTGACACAAATGTAACCCATAGTTCAATGGACTACCTTTTCATTGAGTCTGTTAACTTGGAGAGACAGAGACATGTCTCCATTGGAGAAGTCTCCCAAGGATCCCAAGCAATGGATCTAAATGGCCCTCCGTGAATACCTAAATCAGCCCCAAAACGCAACAGCAACTAGAATCATAACTCCTGGAAACACATGCCTGTCCTCCACTCCTTTAAATCTCCCTGAATATCCATAATGGCCCATCAGATGCCATGGAAGGATGCAAACTGACAGGATGTGGGAGGATGCCAGTGCTTGAACAGAACTAGGGGCTATCAACTGACACTACCTATGGATATGATGCTGCCATTCCATGTTCTTTGTGCATACAAGCATATTTATGTATGTAATACATTTACATATGTACATATTGGGGTATGTAAGAATTAAGTCCAAACAGAATTGTCATATGCCAATGTATAAATATCATGACTCCAATTCACTTATGAAATTCAAGCACTACCATTTACTTTCTAACAGAGAGAAATTAAAGTATGGAACTAAGGAGACTTCATTTCAAGCAAACCAGTTATTTTAGTTGCCAGGAGATGTATAAACATTACTCCACCTGATACATTTGCTAACATTATTTACTTAGTCCAAGGAGGATCTTTAGCCTCATTTGACTGAATATGACTACCTCCACTATATAAAAATCTTAGAATTAAAAAGTGTATATGTTAAGTGAGAAATCATATAAGAAAATCTGGGGATTTTTCTGTGTGTTGCTTTAAACAAAAGGAAGAAAGAACAAATGGCATAGAAAAAAGCAGAAAACCAAGCTTGTTTAGAAACCTACAGCTCTCAGTGAGTTCAGGATTTTATGATGACAAATAGGAAGTTTCTCATAAATCTGTATTTATAACTTTCAACTTAAATACATCCTTGTTATGTCTACTTAGTAAATACAAAGATCAATCCAAGGGGGTCAGTAGGGAGACAGGCATAGAGTAGAGCAGTGATGTCATACTCAAACAGAAATGGGAGCCATTAATCCATACTTAAGGATCCCTGCATGTTGCCTATTGATTTATTTTTTAAAAGCAATGTTATCTTTGTTTTATTGTATTTTTTATCTATTTTGTTAAATATTTTCCAATTACATTTTAATCTGTTTCTGAGTGTTACCAGCCTTAGCATGTTTGACATCTCTGATGTAGAGCAAGAAACATTACCCTATGACTGTTTTTTAAAATCTTCTGAATCCACCCAATAAATGTTATGGGAATTATAGAAACAATGTCCCAGAGAGGAAAGAGATTAATAAACTGATTATTAAGTTAATCCTGTTAGTCACTCTCCTCCTCTTCTTCAGTAATACTCTACTAGTTTATCATTTAAAGGGGCAAAATTGAATACTAGAAAGACCACTAACTTTGAAATCAAAAGTCTCAAGTTAAGGCCCTAACTCTGACATTTTCAAGTTGTTTGACTATGGACAAGTCACTTAACCACCCTGTACCTTTATTTCCACATTGTAAAATGGGAATAATCATTCTTACATGACTTGTCCCATAGGGTAGTTTCTAAGAAAAGTGGAAATGTTATAAAATATAAGTGATGACGATGATGATGATGATGATGATGATGATGATGATGATGATGATGATGATGATAATGATGATTTTACTGGGAGTACCAGACATAACTTGTTGTCTTTGGTCTCCCAACAGTTTTTAGGCTATTCTCATATCTTTCTTGAACCCTAGAGTATCTTTAGGGTACCAAAAGCCAAGGTAAGGAAAGGGAGGACATATGGGAACCAGGGAAGTTTCAGAAAACTTCTGAGGAACTCCCTACAAACTTGAATCAATCCCAATGGCTTACATGAGGGTAACATGGGTACAGAGGAAATATGGGTCTTATGACCACCTTCAGGAGTTCCAGGGGTTTGGAAGGAGAGAATAATCCAGATCAGGCATCCAGATTTTGTCTGGAACTGCTCAAACCCCTGAGGAATGGGAGTGGAGCAGGGGCTCTTCATTGAAAGAGTCAGCCTCTGTCTAAGACAATTTCCATAGACTTCATGATGCAGAAAGTCCTCACATAGGGCTCACCTCTTGGTTATACAGAAGCAAGAATTCAGAAAATCTCTTCCTCTCTTATTTTTCTCCAATGAAATCCTGCAATTCAGTTGAATTCAAACAAATTTATTGAGTAGCTACTGCATGCAATGCCCTGTGTTTGGTTATGGAATCAAAGAAACAAGAAATAATCTCTAGTCTCAAAAAACTTACAGTTGAGTAAGAAAATAAGATAATTAGACAAACAGTTAAACTAAATGTCAGAATATAAGAAAGACCATAAGAGGGGTATTATAAGTGAAGTGTTACAGGAGGGGCAGCAGAAGAAAAGAACACATCCAATTGGAAAGAAAAAGTTTTGTGGAGGGAGAGTCATTTGCCATTGTGCTAAAAAAAAATAGGATTTTTACAGAGAAAGGCCATTTAAGGAAGAGGGAACAGTATGTCAAAGGAGTGGATGTGGGTAAGTGAGTCAATTCAGGAAACAAGTTCAGTTACAGGAGCATAGAGTACATATAGTAGAGGGGTAGGGGAGAAGACCAGAAAGAAATGCTGAAACAGAAACTATCAAAGCTCCAAATCCAAACTCCCTTGGCAATTTATTGTTAATAGAACCAAAAGGAAAAAAAAAAACACATCACAGGATAAGGACAGGAAAATGAAGGGGGAAGGGGACAAAAGGAGCCCAGGTACAAAAGCATTTAGAACTCCATAGTAACAGACAACTGCTATGTTTCCATAGAAATTAACTGCCTTCAAGGCTTCCAAAAACTGCATTAAGAAATCTAATTAATAGAATGGGTTCTTCCACACATGTAACTCATTCCATTAATGCTCTAAGTGCATTTAGCAATTAGGCAACATTGTGGATCTTCAAGAAGGGTCAGTTGTAATAATTTAAGTAATATTTTCTCATTGGCCCAGCAGGAGCAGGAGCGGACTTGACAATCTATTCATCTTGAAAATCAAGGCCCAGGGATCACTGAATATATAAGTAAACAAAGTTTTCACATGTAGATTCTTATTTAAGGAACAGCACAAAGCCTCATCAGATCAAAAATAGTTCTCCCCATCAGAGGACCATCTGTGGTATCTCCCTCCATTCCTGCCAACCCTGAAACTATCACCAGCAGAATACACCTTTTGAATAGGACAATAAATATTGAGTGAGGGTAAAAATAGAGAACAAAAGTTATATTGCTGTAGTAATATACTAGAGATCCCCGGGCAGAGATTGTAGATGATGCTTTGTCATCTGAGAAATCTGATAAAGAGATAGAACGCAGTGGTGATGAGGGACTTCAATTATATAAAAGTAGATTAATCGAACATTATCATTGTGATAGACCTTGCAGATTAGCTTATTATAGGTGCATGAAGTTAGAGCTGGAATTAACTTCAGAGGCCAATGACTCCAACTACCTCATTTTCCAAGGGAAAAAAAAAAACTGAGACCTAGAGAAATCAAGTAGCTTGCCAAATGTTTCGCAAGTTTAGGGGGCAGGAAGACACAAATAGAACTCACCTTACCTGACTTCTAAATCTCTATTTTCCACATAGTCTCTTCTTACTATAATTCTTATTACATACTTTGCACTAATTGAGAGCACATCTAGAATACTGTGGTCAGAAATATCACAGTGTAATGAAGATAAGGATAGCTTGCCCATATACAGGTGTCCCAAAAGTCTTACTGCAATATTAATATATTACCCTTATGCACGATATCCCAGAAATCTTAGGGAAATTTTAACTACTAAAACTATTACAGCATGAAATACCCTAAGGCTTTTGGGAGACGCTGTATGAGGTTTACATCATGCTTTTCTCTCAAGCAACCCTGTGGAATATGTAATGCATGTATTAACCCCAATTTACAGAAACTTGAATCCAAATTTTCCCACTCTAAGTCTAGAGATCTTTCACTGCCCTCTTGCCCCCACATCTACACAGGACTTGGGAGAAAAGGTATTGAGTTCAAACTCTGCCACCAATTTAATGAACTATGTCAGTCAAACTGGCTGCAACCATGGTCCTACTCTGTAACACAGGCATTTGAAGGGAAGGGCTCAGAAGATCTCGTTGCCAAGGTTGTAGCTATTTCTGATCTTTTGACATACACTCATCATGTTCCAAATCTTTTTTTTTTTAATTTTCTGTGCCCAATACATTTGGTAGTTCACCACACAGTTTAACACATGAGAGCTCTCTGGGGACATATACAACATAGAGGCCCACACAGACACATAAAAAGGCCACCCGAGATAAAGAGCCCTCCACAGCCACATTGTTAAACTATAGAGATCTCATTTGTCTTTTCACTCTTCCTTGTTCTAATAAACAGCGCCAGATTTTACCACATAAAGCATTTTTGTGTGACAAATCCTGTCCCAGAGGTTCTGGCTCCCCCTGCTTTTCTAGATAACCTTTAGGCAGGCTTAGAGTAGGAAAGAACCCAGTGCCCTTTATAGAGCTACACATGCAGCAGTTACTCCTCCAAGTCCCTTGGACTCAATGGTCCAGCAGCCTCACAAATTATGGCAGCAATACCTCCTTTTCCAAATCTTGATTTCTTCCCTTCCTTTCCCAGGACACTCAGGGGGAAGTAAAGGAGTTGACTTGGTCTATCTACATGTACAAAGAGAAACTGGCTCCTTTATGTAGTACAGAAGTACTCATTAATTAGAGTGCAGCACAGTTGACAATAAAGCTATAATGGGCTGCTATTGATTACCTACTTTTCCAATATTAGCTGTTCAGAGTGACTAAAGGCCTGTATATAGGGTATCTCACTGTTCTCTTATCTAGTATTCTCTGTACCTTCTATATGCAGCTCTTGCTGCCATTCTCTTGAAGGACAGTTATTCTGAGTCAATCCAAGAATTTCTTCTCTGCTTGGGTTTTTTTCCAGTATTCTCTCTGCCATGACAATCGAGATGAACTTCTGGTTCTTGTATCTTCTCAGGTATGTAAAATGTGGAGCTATACCATATGATCTCAAAACTTTAGTTCTTCTAAAACTTCTAAGTCTATGATTTAAAGTCATTTACTCAAAGTCACAAAGCTAGTAAGTGGTACAGTCAAGACCCAAACTCAGATCTGTTGTCTTTTTCTTATTTATTCCATGTTGGTTCCCAGTAGTAGGAAAAATACCTTATGATGATACATGTAAAGAACTGTAACAAAGTATTTGTGTGCCTTGGGTGAGGTTTAGAATTTGCATGCCCTTGTATTTTAAACTTGCTTGTGACTATGTACTAAAGATTCAGTGTAACACGTGCAATTTAATCACAAAAGAAATACCTATGTGCCTAGAAAAATGGAATTTTCCAACATTGAATATGACTTTTTATTAAATATATATATGCATATATATACATATACAGGAGAGAGAGAGAGAGAGAGAGAGAGAGAGAGAGAGAGAGAGAGAGAGAGAGAGAGAGAGAAATATATGTTAAAATACATATCTCAATTTCTCCTTCTACCTGTTGCACCCAAGGAGGCTACCTATGTTACCTACCTTTAGACCGTGATCAGGAAAAATGAATGAAGGGGGCAGCTAGGTGGCGCAGTGGAGAGACCACTGGCCCTAAAGTCAGGAGGACTGAAGTTCAAATCCAGTCTTAGACCAACTACTTGACACTTACTAGCTGTGTGACCCTGGGTAAGTCACTTAACCCCAATTGACGAAAAATAAAGAAAAAAATGTTTTTAAATGAATGACAGTCATGACTGTCAACAACTTCTTATAGAGTCTTAGATACCCCACCCTTATTTGCATGGATTGTCCTGCCTCCTGACTTTTTTTTAAATTTTATTTTAAATTTTATTTTTGTTTTTATTTATTTATTTTTAGTTTTCAACATTCACTTCTACAAGATTTTGAGTTCCAAATTTTGTCTCCATCTCATCCTCCCCCCACCCCAAGATGGCATGCATTCTGAATACCCCTTCCCCTAATCTGCCCTCTCTTCTATCCCCCCCTTCTCTTACCCCTTCCCCTTCAATATTACTGTAGGGCAAGATAGATTTCTATACCCCATTACCTGTATTTCTTATTTCCCAGTTGCATGTGAAAACACTTTTTTTTAATATTTGTTTTTAAAACTTTGGGTTCCAAATTTTCTCCCTTCCTCCCTCCCCACCCACCCTCATTGAGAAGGCAAGCAACTCAATACAGGTTATACTTACGTCATCATGCAGAACACTTCCACAGGAGTCATGCTGTGAAAAACTAACTATATTTCCCTTCATCCTATCCTGCCCCCCATTTATTCTATTATCTCTTTTGACCCTGTGCCTCCTCAGAAGTGTTTGCTTCTGATTACCCTCTTCCCCACTCTGTTATCCCTTTCCTCCCTGTTTTCCTGTAGGGTAAAATAATTTTCCATACACAATTGAGTGTGCATGTTATTCCCTCCTTAAGCCTAATCCGATGGGGGATAAGATTCACTCATTTCCTCTTACCTTCCCCCAATTCCCCTCTACTGTAAAAGCTTTTTCTTGTCATTTTATGTAAGATCTTTTACCCCATTCTACCTCTCCCTTTCACCTTCTCCCAGTATAATCCTCTCTTACCCCTTAATTGTATTTTCCAGTTATCACTCATTTGCCTTCAACTCACCCTGTGCCCTCTATCTATAAATCTATCTATACATATACTTTTTTCCCTCCAACTATCCTAATACTGACAAAGGTCTCATGAGTTACAAAAATCATCTTTCCATGCAGGATGTAAACAGTTCAGTTTTAATAAGAGCCTTATGATTTCTCTTTCCTGTTTACCTCTTCATGTTTCTCTTGAGTCTTGTATTTGAAAGTCAAATTTTCTATTAAGCTCTTGTCTTTTCATGAGGAATGCTTGAAAGTCTTCTATTTCACTCAATATTCCTTTTTTTCTCCCCTGAAGTATTATACTCAGTTTTGCTGGGTAGGTGATTCTTGGTTGTAATCCTATCACCTTTGACCTCCAGAATATTATATTCCAAGCCATCTGGTCCCTTAATGTAGAAGCTGCTAAATCTTGTGTTATCCTGATTGTGTTTCCACAGCACTTGAATTGTTTCTTCTGGCTGCTTGCAATATTTTCTCCTTGACCTGGGAACTCTGGAATTTGGCTGCAATATTCCTAGGCGTTTTCCTTTGGGGATCCCATTCAGGAGGTGACAGGTGGATTCTTTCAATTTCTATTCTGTCCTCTGGTTCTAAAATATCAGGGCAGTTTTCCTTAATAATTCCTTGAAAGATGATACCTAGTCTCTTTTTTTGATCATGGCTTTCAGATTGTCCAATAACTTTTAAATTCTCTCTCCTGGATCTATTTTCCAGGTCAGTTGTTTTTCACATTGTTTTCTATTTCTTCATTCTTTTGGATTTGTTTCACAGTGTCTTCATTTCTCATAAAGTCACTAGCTTCCAGTTACTCCATTCACATTTTTAAGAAAGTATTTTCTTCAGTGAGCTTTTGGACTTCCTTTTCCATTTGGCCAATTCTCCTTTTTAAGGCATTCTCCTCATTGGCTTTTTGGACCTCTTCTGACATTTAGGTTAGGCTATTTTTTAAGGTGTTATTTTCTTCAGTATTTTTTTTGGGGGGGGGTCTCCTTTAGCGAGCTGTTGACTTGTTTTTCATGATTTTCTTGCATCACTCCCATTTCTCTTCCCAGTTTTTCCTCTACTTCTCTTACTCGTTCTCAAAATCCTTTGTGAGCTCTTCCATAGCCTGGGACCAATTCATATTTTTCCTGGAGGCTTTGGATGTAGGAGCTTTCACTTTGTTGTCTTCTAGCTGTATATTTTGATCTTCTTTGTCACCAAAGAAGGAGTCTATGGTCTGACTTTTTTTGCACAGTTTGCTCATGATCCCAGCCAATTACTTGCATTTTAAACTCTTTTTTAAGGTAGGGGTCTGCTTTCAATGTGGAGAATGTACTATCCCAAGCTGCGGGGGTTTTGTGCAGCTGTTTTCAGAGATAATTCTAGGGATCTGTAAATTTTCAGTACTCCCAAGGTGGTACGATCAGGGGCAAGGTGTTTACTCCTTTCCTGACCTGTGTTCTGGTCTATGAGTGACCACAAGCAAGCTGTTCTGCCTCAGAACTGTGAGGAGGATGCCTTCTTCACCATCACGACAACCTACACCATGCCAGTGCTCCTCCTTGCCCCAGGACTGCCACCTAGAACTGTGACCCATATCCAAGCATGGGCAAAGCAAGAGAATCTTGCCTCAGCACCAGCAAAGAGGTACCTGCAATCCCCCTCTGATCAGCCATTAGATTCCTCCTCAGTCTGTGGGTGAGAAGCTCAGGAAGCAGCCACAGCCCCTGTGCCAGGACTGGGACTGGGGACCAAGCTTCTCTCTCACCGAAGTCATACTTTTCCTACTGACCTTCTAAGTTCTCTTTGGCATTCACAGGTTGAGAAGTCTGGAAATCACCACAGCTGCCATGATTCAGTCCTCTGAGGCCTGCTCCAGCTTCACTGAGGCCTGTTTTGTGTGCATTCCCACACAGAACTGTGTTCCTCTCCCAGCCCAGCACAATAGATCTTTCCCATCAACCATCCAGGTTGTCTTGGCCTGGAAATTTGTTTCACTTTGTCTTTTCATGGGTTCTGCTGCTTTAGAATTTGTTAAGAGCCATTTTTACAGGTATTTGGAGGGGTTTGGGGGAGAGCTCAAGCTAGTCACTGCTTTTACTCAGTCATCTTGGCTCTGCCCCTGCCCCCTGACTTTTAACCTTAGGATAGCAAACCCAAATCCTTTCCTATACAACTTTTGCTTGAAAGGTAGAGGTGAGGACTGGGGGAAAGGGAAGATTCTTGTTTCTTTTGTTACATCTTTAGGTTTCTGTGGTGAAACAAGCTAAAATTGTATTGAATTTTCTGTTCTATTCTAAGTTAGATTCTGTAATTTAAAAAAAAATAAAAAGGTAAACACTATTTCTACCGAAACCTGCCATGCAGGGCTAAGTCAATAATTGGAAAGCTATTCTAGGCAGTATAAGAAAATGGCAGAGAGGTGTTGTTTGCTTCTCCTCTAGAAGGGTAGAGAACAAAAAGGAACTCCTCCTGATAATTAGGGAAGGTGGACACGGGACATTTTTTCTCCTCATAATTGTAGAGGCATCGTATCTTCCTAAAGGAAGTTAGATATGATTCCCTAAGGAGAAGAAAGTCAAAATCAGAGCTGAGAAAGACAAAGGATTTAAGACTAAGTTAAACTTCGAAGATGGCAATGCAAACAAACTTTGTTGCTCTAGCACTGTGTGTGGATTTTAAAGGAAGGAAAACAAAATCCATTAAAAATTAGTTTTTAAAAGATACCACAATGTAGTAAAAGAATTTTTTTAATTGTATTTTATTTTATTTTCTCTAAAGTAGTGCTAGAGGAAGTACCCATCTAAAAATGTTTCATATAACAATACTATTGACAAAGAAATAGCTACTATAATTCACTTCTGTGGCTGGCGTGGCTGAAAGAACTTTTCCTTCCTCTACCACCGTCCCTGCCCCTGAGCAGTTCTTTATCCTTACCCTTACCACTACCAACCCTGTGTCATTACTGGGTTATGTGGATCCTAATGCCACTCACACCTTCACCTCTAGCATAGGAGTTTACCTTACTTGCTCCAATCATCTATCTCAGGTCAGAGCCTATCCTACAGCCAGGGTGAATCTTGTCCTTTCACAGGAGTCATTCTCTCCTCCACTGTCAAACCTATCACAATGTCACTCATCTACCAACTCTGCTGCCAAGAGACCTCATCACCCCATCTATTTTCTTGTTTGATCATAACTGGCCAGATAGAGCTGCCCCGAACCTTACTCAGCCCTTACCAGTTTCTTGCTGTTGAAAGTTACCATATTTCACAGAAGTACTTCCTACCCTCACCTAATCCCTACACTTTAAGCAAGAGTTCTCATATTTTCTTATAGATTTTTTTTAAAAAAAATTGTTATAAATTTTAGGCTTTTGGGAGAGTTGTGGACACATTATTTCTTTAAGGTAGAGAACTCTCAGCATGCAGGTCTCTGCTCATGTAGGTCATCAATTGTTCCACAATTTATACTCTTAGACAGGTTCAGTTATATCTACCTGTAAACAAGCCTGGTCTTCTTAACACTGAGGCCGAAACCAGCTCTTTATCCAGTATACCACATTGCCTTTCTAAGTGGTGTTTAGAGTTTATAACACTATAATTCAGTTATGCTGAGAATAAAATTACCTTATATATTCTCCATTAATGTTAGTGTCTTCCTCTGCTGATTATCCCCAATTTATCAAGTTTGTGCATATATGTATGTGTATGTGTGTGTGTGTGTGTGTGTGTGTGTGTGTTGTATAGCTTTTAAATAGTTGTTTGCCTGATGTATCTCCCATTAGAATGTGAGCTTTTTTTTCCCTTTCATTGCACGCCCAGGACTTACTTAATATAGTATCTGGCATATGGTAGGTACTTAATAAATGCTTGTTATTTGTTAACTGGTGTTAGTGGAATGATCTGGTCTTCTAGGTGACCTTTTTTTTTTTAATTAGTTGGTTCTAAATGTGATTGCTGTGACTAAGAGAACCATTCCATTTCTCCTGATGTATGAATTTCTACTTGTAAAAGTAAGGCTGTGAGGTAGACCAAACCCCCAAGTTGGGTTGGATCTATCTACTGCTTATTATTTATCAAATCCACCAGAAAAATGCCTGTCCTAGAAATTCCTTTCCTAAGTAGAAGAAACATTTCTACTAAGTAGAGCATATTATAATCTTTCTACTTGCATATTCAGAGCTAATAGTTTTTCTTTGAAGTAGATCATAACTACTTTTAGCCTCTTAGATGGTCTATTTAAAATGAACTTTTTTTTCTCTTTTTAATTTGTGAGTAGCTATGGTGTGCAACCTCACTCATTCCCCACCCCCAAGATAGTGCATTACAATTCCTGAGTCCGACTGTTCTTTTGTGTTATTATCATTTAGTGGTCATTGTACATTCTGCTCTCTTGATTCTGTTTTCCTTATTCTCTATCACTTCATACAAAGCCAACCATGTTTCTTTAAATTAGGCATTTTTGTTTTTTTCTTGTAGTATATTCATATTCCACAACATGTTCAACCATTCTCAAACCTATGAGCACTCTTTTTTTCCAGATTTTGCTATCATACACACACACACACACACACACACACACACACACACACACACACACACACACACATATCCCACATTGCCATGACTATTTTGGTGAATAAGGAGCCTTTCTTTCTATCACCGAGAGCTCAGATTAGTAACAAATGTTAATGTGGTTATGATCTTGCATGAATGGGTTCAAGTTTCATAAGAGAATTATAAGCCAAGTGTTGTGGTTATACAGAGAAGGGAGAGGTCACAAAAATTTGGAGGTGAAAGATAGTATGATACAATGCAAAAATAATTGGTTTGGAGTATAAGAATGACTGGATTCTAGTACTGGCTCTACTAATAATTAGATGTGTTATTTTAACAAAATAATTAGATGAAATTTAGCCACTTAAAGATCCTCAGTTTCTTCATCTGTAAAATAAGGGAATTTGGCTAGATAATTTCTAGCCATTCAATCCTTGAAATGCTATTAACTAAAAGATTAGTTGTATTTCATATATAAGTTATTTATCTCTGATAGGACTTTTTTGAGAAATTTTACAGATACTTTAACTGTTTTCACAAAGTTATCACCTCTTGGAAGGTTTATATTATACTTTGATCACTTTAGGAGGAAAAATCTTCCTCTTTCAGGAACCGTTTCTCTAATTTTTATATACCTAGATTAAGGATTAATATTAACTTTTATATGTGTGTATAATACCAATTTGTAGGCATATATACATATATTCAGTCCCTAGTGATCATTAAATTATATCACAAAAAATAAATTTACTACAAGGTGATAAAAAAAATGGTGGTTTTATCAATATAGGACTCAATTCTGATTCACTTGTCTCTGTATAAGAGAATAGCATGCTAAAATGGAAAAATATATGAATATCAAATTTTAGAGTCAGAAGATCTGGATTTTAATCCTGATTCTGCTATTTATTACCCTTATGACCTTGTGAAAATTATTTAATTTCAACGGGCTTGTTTTCTCACCTGTAAAATGAGAGATTTAAACTAGAAGACTTGTAAAGTACATTCCCACTATGCACCAATGATTCTATAAACTGTTAACCTATTAGTGTAAAAGTAAACCCCAAAAGAAAAAAGTATAAAGATGAAAAATATATGGTATGCAATAAAAACAACTCTAAAATGACTTATTCAAACAAGTATTAATTCTAAAATTCTGAAACACAGAAAATAAAGGAACAAAAGTGAAGTATAACCATTTTCATAAGGTATTAATCCACAACTACTTTGTTTCTGGTTCTTTATTGTCACAAAAGGGACAAATGTATGTGATAATTACATTGATGTATATAGAGAGAAATATAAATTATATTTTAATATATGTGGAGCCTTTCTTCCTGTTAGTAAACTCCTTTGAATATATGCCTAGCAGGGGAATCTCTGGGTCAAAGGTTATGGACACCTTAGCCACTGCATAATTCCAAATTTCCTTCCAAAATGGCTATACTGATTCACCACTCCATCAACAATGTACTAGTGTGCCTATCTTTACACAATGCCTCCAACATTAACTACTGTGATTCTTTCTCCTCTTTCCCAACTTACAGGTTATAAGGTAAAAATCAGGGTTTTTGTGTCTTTTTATTTGTATTTCTCTTCTTGTTAATGACTTGGAGCATTCTTATATATGCTTGTTAATATTATGTGATTCTTCTTTTGAGAATGGTTCTATCATATCCTTTGACAGTTTATCCCCTGGGAAATGGTTTTGGTCACATATGCACACAGATGTATATACATATATACATGTATGTAATCTGTTACTTGTTTATTCATCTTGGATGCCAAACCCTTCTCTGTGAAATTTGATGCAAAGATTTTTTTTCCTATTCAACTGCTTGTCTTCTTGTCTAACATGCAATTTTCTTTTTGCAGAAATTTTTAGGTTTCATTTAATCAAAATTACCTTTTTTTCTTTTATAATTGCTTCTATATTCCATTTGATAAAGAATACATCTCCTAATAAAAGCTGGGAAAGGTATGGGACCCGCTTTTCTTCTGATTCTTTTATGGTATGATCTTTAATACTCAGGTAATGTATTTTGAATTTATTGTAGAATATGGTATAAGGTGTTGGTCTTAGTCTAATTTCTGCCAAGCCAATTTCTGGTTTTCCCAATAATTTTTATTGAAGTAGAAGCTCTTTCCCAAGTAATTTATGTTTTGAGGTTTATTGAACACTAGGTTATTAAGTTCCATTATTTCTGATTCTTTCTTTTCTAGCCTGTTCCATTGATCTGACTCTCTATGTATTAATCAATAGCAAATGGCTTTGATTACTGCTGCTTTATAATATAATTTGAGGTCTCGTAGTGCTCTTCCTTCCCCCTTTCACTCCCTTTATCTTATTTCCCTTAATGCTCTAAAAGTCTAAATCATTTGTTCCCCCAAATGAATTCTATTTGATCAAGTTATATAAAGTACCCCTTTGATAGTTTGATTGGCATAGCATTAAAACTGCAAATTAACTTTGCTAACATTGTCATTTTCATTATATAGTTATGGCCCAAAAGTAATTAAAATTTATTGATGTATACAATAAACCTTATAACTTTTTACATATTTTAAAATCTTTTAATATGCAGTATGTCCATTTGCTGAAGTCATATTTTTATATTAAGGTAGAATTCACAAGATTTTGACATATATTTTCATTCTTCATGACAAAACTATCCTTTTGTCACACTGCATATTAGTAATAGCAATTAGATCAATCTTTAAGGTTTGCAAACACCAAAAACAAAAAAAGTAAAAGAAGAAAAGGGGCAGCTAGGTGGCACAGTGGATAGAGCTCTGGCCTTGGAGTCAAATCTGGCCTCAGACACTTGACACTTACTAGCTGTGTGACCCTGGGCAAGTCACTTAACCCCAATTGCCTTACCAAAAAAAAAAAAGAAGAAGAAGAAAAAGTTTGCAAAGTACTTTACATATGTTATCTAATTTGATCCATACAACAACCTCATGACACAATTGCTATCTTAATTTTTCAGATGAAGAAACTAAGGCTGAGTGACACTGAATGATTTTTTCAGGGCTACCTTGGAGATAAGTGTGTAAGGCAAGACTCAAATTTACATCTTTTTTTTTAAGGCAATTGAGGTTAAATGACTTGCCCAAGGTCACACAGCTAGTAAGTGTCAAGTGTTTAGTTTGAGGCCAGATTTGAACTCAGGTCCTCCTGACTTGAGAGCCAGTGTTCTATCCACTGTGCCACCTAGCTACCCCCCAAATTTACATCTTCTTAAGACCAAGTGCAGGACTCCATCCACTAAAAGCAGTCTATTTTTCAATTTGATCTTGATTATAGCCCACTCCATCATTACTCTATATTTTCACTGGCCATCCCCCATATTTGGAATGTATTCCTTCCTTACCTCTACTTCACAGGGTTCCTCTCTTTGGGGGGAAGCTAGGTGGCATCATGAATAGATCTCTGGCCTTGGAATCAGGAGGACCTGAGTTGAAATCCAACCTCAGGCACATGACACTTACTAGCTGTGTGACCCTGGGCAAGTCATTTAACCCCAATTGCCTCACCAAAAAAGGCAAAAAAAAAAGAAATTTAAAAAAAAGAAAGAAAGAAAATTGGCCACCAGATGTGAACTGGTTGGAACTTTGCCCAAAGAGCTACAAAATTGTGCATACCCCTTGATGTCATAAGCAAATTAAGGAAATATGGAAAAATATAGCTGTCATCTATGAACAAGGGAAGAGTTCATGACCAAAGAGATACAGAGGATAGAGAAAGGTAAAATAGACAATTTTAGTGTGTTAAATTAAAAGGGATTTTTTTTGTACAAACAAAATTAATGCAGCCAAAATTAGAAGGAAAGCAGGAAACTGAAAGGAGGGACTCACACCAAATTTCTCTAATAAAGGTCTCATTTCTCAATTATAAAGGGAACTGAGCTAAATTTATAAGACAAAATAAGAGCCATTCTCCAACTGATAAATCATCAAAATATATAAACAGGCATATTTCAGAAGAAGAAACAAAGCTATCAGTAGTCATATAAATATGCTCTAAATCACTAATAATTACATAAATTCAAATTAAAATAACTGAGGTGCCACCTCATATCCATCAGATTGGCTAACACAAATGCTGGAGGGGATAGGGAAAAAGAGCTATACTAATCACTGTTGGTAGAACTGTGAACTTGTCCAACCATTGTGAAGAAAAATGTAGAAGTATGTCCAAAAAGCTATAAAACTGTACACATCCCTTGACCCAACAATATTGCTAGTAGGTCTGTTTCCTCCCAAAATAAAATCAAAGAAAATGTAAAAGGACAGATATGCACAAAAAAAAAATTATAGCACCTCTTTTGGTGGTGACAAAGAGTTGGAAATAAAAGATATATTATAAACTGAGGGGATGCACATCAATTGGGGAACAATTTGTGCTATGTGATTATAACAGAATACTATCATACTGTAAGAAATGGCAAGGGAATGATTTTTAAAAAAACCTGGGAAGGTTTATATGAGTAGATGCAAAGTTAAGTGAGCAGAACTAAGAGAACATTGTTCACAAAATAGCAATATTGTAAAAATAATCAACTATGAAAGACTTGGCTACTCAGATCAATATAATGATCCATAACAATCCCAAAGGATTGGTTGTAAAAAACACTATCCACTACTACAGACAGAACTGATGAACTATGATTGCAGACTGAAGCATATCTTTTTCATTTTATTTTACTTGCTTTTTTTCACAGTGAGGCTAATGTGAAAGAATGTTTTGTATGACTTCATATATATGATAAGTATCAAATTTCTTGCCTTCTCGATGGGTGGGAGAGGGATGGAGGGAGAAAATTTTCAACTGAAAATAAAAATTAACAAAAAAGGTATAATGTTTGCATGTCTCTTAGGAGTAATATCCATTTAAAAAACCAATTAAAAACACAACAAAAGAGAGCAATGAATCACATTATGTCATGAAGTCCAGTACACAAAAGAGATACTAGTAAAAGTAGAGAAACTTGCTCAACCCAGTTTTATCCATTTAAGGTAAGACAATCTGAGTCATCTTAGTGTCAGTAGAACACACATGATCATTGATGTCACAACATGAAACTATATCAAAAACATTGTATAAGTCCTTTATAGTCCTATTATAAGATGCTGATCTTGTAGATAGCTTTCTTCCCCCACTCTTATGCTGTGTATGGGAGAGAATGGAGGAGAAAAAGACTCTAGTCTTAATGAGGTTCCTGCTTTGGGAAAGGTTGGATTTCAGGACCAAATGGACTGTGAAATCCATTACTATAATTAATGTTTATCCTTTTGCTAATCTAAACAACTGTGCATTTAAATTTTGACTTTGAGTGAAGGTGAATGAAGAAAGTCACATAAAGGAAGAGAAATGAAGGGATGTGGCCAAGGAAGTAGGGGCTGAACCTCAGATTGAGTGACATATTTTTACATAAGATGTTTGGAGATGGGGTGATATAGTTTATAGGGGCAGGATAATTGGTAGGGATATGTCCCCAAGGTCTTGACTGTTTAAAGGTCACTGATTGCTATCCTTGGTTATATATGAAATTTGGAATCACAGGGGCAGATGGTAAATTCCATTTTAAATGAAAATTAAGGTGACAGCAAGAAATGCAAGAGAAAATGTCCATTAGTCATTTGGATATAGAACTAGAACCTTGGTAAAAGTCTAAAGATAAAAATTTGAGAATCATAACTTAGAAGTGACAACTACTTTTCAGTTTGATGGAATATTCAAGATCTTATGTTCAATTGAAATAACTTTTAAGAACCTAACATCACCTCCATATTATAATGAGGTAGAATTAAGGCCTTAGTCAAGGTAATAATTGTCATAAAAGATTATTGGCTCTTAAAAGGAGAAGTACAAAGAAGAGGTAAGAAAACACCTGTTAAGGACAATAGGAGGAATAATTAAAGATCAGAGAGATAAGAATAGATCCAATCAATCCCAAAGGCACAAAAGAGAGTGGGGGTGGGGGAAGCATTTCAAGAATGAGGTAACAAATAGTTATCACATGATGCACAAAAACAATACACAGAAAAAGTTTATACATTAAAAAGGTTATTACAGGCTTTCAATACAGCAATTTCAGGAGCATAATATAGGGACAGAGATCAGAGTCTGGTGTGTTAAGGAAGGAGTAAGTGAAAAGTAAATGGAGGTAACAAGTAAAGAACATTCATTTGAAAAGCTTATCATTGAAAGACACGTAAAGATAAGGTACTAACTAATTCCATCAAGGCCAAAATAAAGGAAACTTGAGTGTTTTGGCGGTAGTAATGGGGAAGGAGACTAGAGAATAAGAGATTAAAAGTGATAGAGAGGAAAGTAACAAATGTAAGCAAGTGTCTTCAAGACACAGGAAGGGCTGGAGTCATTTGCATAGTAGAGAAGTGGAGAGCTTTAAAGAAGTTGGACATTACACCCTCATCTAGAAAAAAAAAGTGATCTGCAAAGAATCTGCAAAGTAATGTACAGTACACAACATGGAGAGTGTTTGAGAACAAGCAGTGCTCTGTTTTTGAAAGTTTCATATACAGTTGCAAAGTAACCCAGTTCATAAAGCAATTGCTCTTTCTATATGACATTTAATTTTTCAAAATATTAACTTGTGAGTTGACTGAAGTATGTAAACAGAATCTAGATCTCATTGGTTTTCTATTTTGAAGCAAAAATTTGCCTTTTTCATTTAAATCCTGTTATAACTATGATTTAAAACTATGAACTACTGAGTCTATAGTGGTTCACAATATTTGAATTCAATGCAAATACATTTTTCTTACCACATCAAAACTTCCCAAAACCACGTAATTTTGAATCCCAAATCATGTTTATCCATTCACATTATAACTACATTTGATTAAGAGAAAATAAAAAATATTGCTTCTTACAAAATTTCATTTATACCTCTGTTCTCAGATTTCCAAGTAGATATTTACCTGGAACTCTTCTCAAGTATTGAGTGTTAGAAATGAAAGAGACCTTAAAGTCTGATCTGGAGTCCAATCTCATTTTATAAATAAGGAAAACAAGACCAACAGAGGTCAAATAACTTGTCTAAGGCGAAATCTTGAAATATCACCTAAGCCAAGACTAGAAACAAGCTCTCCTGACACCTAGTTCATTGCTTAGTCCATAAAAATGCAGGTAAATTAAACTTCCTCAAAAGTTAGCTGTTACTGATAGATTTTACACCTCATATAATCCCTGAAATTTATATAGAAGGTCAAAGTCCTTCTAGAACAAAAGAATACCTTATTCTCCAATATTATAGAAAACTCATGGAAAACAGATTGGATTTAAAGAATCCACTGGGGAATGAAAAAATCTTGTTCCAGAAATATGGCAAAACCTGTTACATTTCAAATTAATTAATGCATTAGTGTATGATTCAATCCAATTACTGTATCAATATATGAGAAATCTGCAAAGCATAGAAATAAGGATATGCTTGGAAGATATTCATCAACAGTGGGAGAATCACATCATTAGATGCTATTCATAAATTAATTGCATCATGTAAAACCTACAGAAATCCCAAATTTTATACATTTATATACCCCATAAATTACTTGTGTTCAAAGATCATATGAATGGTTAGAGAAGAGAGTGAAAGAACTGAGTGATGGTTGCAATTAAATTCAGCAAGTACTTATTAAGAACCTATTACATGCTAGTCACTATGCTAGGTGCTATGGATATAAAGTACCTAACCTCAAGGAGCTCACATTCTATTGAGGGAGGAAGGGAAAGAAACACATGTATTCATATCAGTAAATAAAAATACATACAAAGTAATTTATTGGGGGAGAACATATACTTAATATGGATGGTTATTTGTTAGCAATAAAATAGGGCTTCAGAGGGCAGAGTGTAAAGGTGCAGAAGAGTAGAATAGAAATATGACATGGATAGGCATGGGAGCTGGGAGTAGTGGACAGTGAATGGAGCTTCTGCCTAGGCAGCCTACAACTGATTGTAGAGATACCAAGTGGACCAATAGGGCAGTAAATTGGCATGCCCTTCCTAATAGCAAAGCTAATATCATTTGGATTCTCAATCCCTAAGAAAGAGCTATCCATCAGTAGAAAGAGGGAGAGGTACATGTGGAATGTCAGCGCAGATGTCCAGTCCTTGATCTTGCCTGATAGTCAAGGCAGGGATTGATGGAATATTGACTATAGAGTGTGCAAGGTATATTTTAGGTACTCATTTTCATCCAAGACAGCTCTACCCATGAGTAATGCCAGATTGAGTAGATCATCTCACCCAGGGTGCAGGAAGGGAGCTTATAATAATCTGTCTTATAATTGTCTTACTGATGAGTTTTTGGTAACAGTCAGATTTGGGGTGTATTAAAAATATGTTCATCTCCACATCTGTTCTTACGGAATCTATGAGTATCCATTTTATTTATGAGGAGAAAAGATAATTGGTGTTTTTCTTTTTATTTCCTACACAATACTAATAGATGATGTATATACAACTTCAAAGTTTGCATAGTACTTTGCATCATCTCATTTGAGCGTCATAACAACCCTGACAAGGAGGATGTAAAGTCATTGTTATCCTCATTTTAAAGATGAGAAAAATTCAGGCTCAATGGATATTGTGTTTTGTCCGTGGTTCACCATTTTAGAAGCAGGATTCTAACCTAGGTCTTTCCTGACTCCAGTCCTGGTTGGTGGTGGTAGTGGTGGTCCTTCATTCAGAGAGGACCAATGACATCATGGGGTGATATCTTCACTTGCATGTGGAATGTATTTAGGTGAGTCAGAATTGCACAAAGCCTCACTCTCTTCCAGAGTCATCAAAGTCCAGTGGCAAGAGAAAAGTCAGAACAACTGGCAATGGCCCCAGATGCAGTGAGTAACCTTGGTGTCACCAATGTCTGACCAAGCTCTAAGCACCACACAGTGCCTGCTTCAGCTGCCTTCATGGCCATTGAAACAAATTGTTCTCTTCTACCCCATTCCACCTAGGGAGGTCTTCACATCCTTGTGGTGGACATCTCCTTACCTTACCCATGGGTTCGAAGCCTGTCAGTTACCCTCAACCTGGTTTAGCCCATCTGCTGAGATGGTTTTATGTGGCTGTTGTGCGTGCTACAGTTTGTTGGAGCCACAGGTAAGAGTTGGGGGAGAGGTAGACACCAAAAGTCACACCAGAAGTACTAGTCTTCCCTGAACATCCCATACATGCCTCCAAATTTAGTACTCTTTCCACTTAGCTCCACTACCTCTTCCATGTACACAACATACACAAACGTACACACACACACACACACACACACACACACACACACACATTGATAAAACTCCAAATAACATATTTCACAGTGACTTTTCTCTGAAACTGCCTGCACAGCACCACTGGGTATGCAGGAAACCTTTTCATCCTGATTGATGTTTTGTAATTTACAAAGCTGGCAGTGTCCAGCAGAAGCTAGTTAGTGTCCATGGTTCTGAATCTTCCTATACAGCTAGGCTATGTCCAATAGCTGAGGACCAGTTAAGTTCCCTGAAACAATAAAAGGAACTTGTAAACAAGCTACCTCTTCATTGGAGGCACAGTAATTTCAATTAAGTCATAGTCCCAACAAAACAGCAGAGGCCTCTACCATACCCTATACCATATTAGTTATATTGACATCTAGTGCTTTTCAAATTAGCTAAGGAATTATCTTCAAAACAATTACACTGGTCATGTGTACTAAAAAATTAGCTGCCAATGAAAACACTTTCCTAAGGAATCCTCTGCCATCTAGAGAACAAGATTGTCCCTATGATTGCCAAAAGTCTGTGCTTATATTTTGTGAAGTTGGATTCAGAGGCTCAGGTTGAATGGATACTAGGACTTGGAGTGGAGGAGGAAGGCATGGACCTAAAATCTAATCTGCATATGGACTCACACCTGAGTCACCAGGTTCTGAAGTATTGTCCTGACAATAAAGGGAACAATCAGAAGGGGGAGGAGAAATAATTAGTTGCAGCAAATAAAGAGTTGTGTAAAAGATGAGCTCTTTATTTATTTGTTTGTTTACTTATTTATTTTTCACATTCACTTTTATAAGATCGTGAGTTCTAAATTTTCCCCTCTTTCTCCTCCCCCTTCCCCAAGAAGATATGCAATCTGATAAAGGATATACGTGTACAATTATATGAAATGTATTTTCCTCATTAGTAATGTGAAAGAAGAATCAAGGAAAAAAAGGGGAAAAACATGAGAAAGGGAAAAAAAAAGAGAAAATACTATGCTTCAGTCTGCATCCAGACTCCATAGTTCTTTCTTTGGATGTGGACAGCATTTTTCATTATGCATCTTTTGGAATTATCTTAGACCACTGCATTGCTGAGAAGAGCTAAGTCTATCATAGTGGATCATCCTACAATGTTGTTGTTACTGTGTACAGTGTTCTCCTGGTTCTGCTTACTTCACTCAGCTTCACTTCATGTAAGTCTTTCCAGGTTTTTCTGAAATTTTCCTGCTCATCATTTCTTACTGCACAATAGTATTCCATTATAGTCATATACCACAACTTGTTCAGCCATTCCCCAATTGATGGACATCCCTTGCCACCACAAAAAGAGCTGCTATAAATATTTTTGTACATATGGGTCCTTTTCCCCTTTTATGATCCTTTGAGAAACAGACCTAGTAGTGGTATTGCTGGATCAAAGGGTATGCAGTTTTATAGTCCTTTGGGCATAGTTCCAAATTGCTCTCTAGAATGGGTGGATCAGTTCACAACTCCACCAACAATGCCTTAGTGTTCCAATTTTCCCATATCTTCTTCAACATTTATCATTTTCTTTTTTTGTCATGCTAGCCAATCTGATAGGTGTGATGTGGTACCTCAGAATTGTGTTGATTTGCATTTCTCTAATCAATAGTGGTGTACAGCATTTTTCCATATGACCATAGATAGCTTTAATTTCTTCATCTGAAAACTGCCTGTTCATATCCTTTAACTATTTATCAGTTGGAGAATGACTTGTATTCTTAGTTGGAGAATGACTCAGATCTCTATGCATTTTAGAAATGAGGCCCTTATCAAAGACATTGCTTGTAAAAATTCTTTCCCAGTTTTCTGCTTCTCTTATCTTGGGTGCATTGGCTTTGTTTGTGCAAAAAACATTAACATAATGTAATCAAAATTATCCATTTTGCATTTTACAATGTTCTCTGTCTCTTGCTTGGTAATAAATTCTTCTGTTCTACATAGATCTAACAGGTAAACTATTCCTTGCTCTATTAATTTGCTTATAGTATCATTCTTTATGGCTAAATTGTATACCTATTTTGACCTTATCTTGGTATACAGTGTAAATTGTTGGTCTATGCCTAGTTTCTGCCATACTATTTTCCAGTTTTCCCACCAGTTTTTGTCAAATAGTGAATTCTTATCCCAAAAGCTGGAGTTTTGGGGTTTATCAAACAGTAACTACTATAGTCATTGAATTGATTACTGTGTCTTGTGTACCTAACTATTCCACTGATCTACTACTCTGTTTCTTAGCCAGTACCAAGTAGTTTTGATGATTGCTGCTTTGTAGTTTTAGAGCTGGTATGGGTAGGCCACTTTCCCTTGCATTTCTTTTCATTAATTCCCTTGATATTCTGGACCTTTTGTTCTACCAGATGAATTTTTTATTATTTTTTCTAGCTCTATAAAATATTTTGGTAGTTTGATTGGTATGGCACTGAATAAGTAAATTAATTTAGGTAGAATTGTCATTGTTATTATATTAGCTCAGCCTATCCAGGAGCTTAAATAAGCTCTTTGAAGGCAATAAGACTTACTATGTCTTACACTCAACCCCACTGGAAAGACACCTCCACTCTTGGCCTTTCCTTCATACCACAAAGCAAAGTCTCTTATCTATCTGGGAACCATGTCTCAAGCAACTTCATGCTCCCAGGGCAGGTACTTTTTTATCCCCTTTCCTGCACCTCTTTGTATGTTCTCTTCTGCCACAAGAACATTAGCTCTTTGAGGGCATGGATTGCTTTCGAGTATTTATTCTTGTAATTGTCATCATGCCAGACATTTAGCAAACTCTTAATAAATGCTCTATCTATTTAGTTTAGAGAGGGAGGATACTAGCAGTTGGGGAAATTAGGGAAGGCTTTCTGTAGAAGGCTGAACTTAAGTTGAGCCTTGAAGGAAGTAGATGGGACGGAAGAAAGTACACATTCCAGTCATAAGGAACAGTCAGTGCAAAGGCATGGAGACAGGATAGAGGATGATATGTGAGAAACTGCAAAAGTTTTTGACAAGACTTCAGAGTACAAGATGGGTAGTATATACAGTAAGGCTAGAAAGGTAAGTAGGGACAGTTTGCAAGGAACTTTAAAAGCCAAACACATGGTTATATGTTTTATCTTAAATGCAATAGGAGCCACTAGAGTTTGTTGAGTAAGAGAGTGACATTGTCAGAGCTATGCTTAAGGAAAATCACTTTGGTAGCTGTGCAAAGGAGGCATTATAATGGGGAGATGAAGGCATAACGCATACATGTGTATGTGTGTACATATATGTGTGTATATATATATTACATATATATATAGCACATATGTGTGTGTGTATAATACTATAGGGGGTGAGAGAGAGAGTACTTATAATATAGTAGGAAATATATATGTACATATACAGATAAGAGAGATATGTGCATGTACAAATATAGTTTTAAACTGCACTGAGACTTTTTGGCATACTATGGGTGTGTGTGTGTATGTGTGTGTGTGTGTGTGTGTGTGTGTGTGTGTGCAATAATGCATCCAAAGAGCTGGGTTCTACTTTGCCATGTATTAACTGACCTTTAGTAACTTGTTTAATACCTCTGAACCTTTGTATGAAATCCTTTCAATCCTTTGTATGAAAATGGAGATAGTAATAATTGTACCATCTACCTTCCAGGATTATATATAAGGGTCAAATAATAAGGGTCAAATGTGGCAATGGATATCTAAACCCTTCACAACCAGAAAACATATAAACTATCAGTAGTGTTATTACTCCACACAGTATTTTCATTTTGAAATGTCAAAACTGAAGCACAGAAGGTCACCCAGTGCGACAAGTGAATTGGTATTCTGATTTCTTGATTCCCAGAACAGGGCCCTAGCCCCTTCCCTTCAGGCTTGACTTCATCCACCAATCAAATCCAAAACAAGTGGTTCATTCCCACTTTCCCTTTATAGTTGCTTTAAATAATAGTCAGAGGTTGGCCCTTGCTTATTTACATGTTGGTCACAAACATAAAAGGGAATAAAACAGCAGAGGCAGACTGAAGGAGCGATTAGGAACCTGGGGATGTAAAAGGCAATTGCTTTCAAGAGGATTGGCTGGGTACATGCAGCTTTCTTTCATGATTAAATTCTATTTGAAATCCTAAATCAATGACAAGCCTATGAGAGAGCTAAGGAGTCCATAATAAAAATCACAAATTTTTTTTTAAACTCTTGTCATTGATGTGAGCCATTATGCTATTACACTGGAGTGCTTTTGACAGTATTGGCTATCCAAGCACATACTGTAGACTGTGGTACATGCTGTAACATTTCCTTTATCTAAATAATTCTATAACACATTGGTAAGGGAGCATCCACTGAGAGGCAAAGAGAAATCAAATACATTTGACAAAGTCAAAGCAAGCAGAATTAGAGCCTCCATACCACCAACTCATGTTTTCTGCTCCCTCAGGGAAGTAGCTGGAAACTATAGCTTTCATTTAGCCCTTTCTAAGCTCTATTAATTTTTTTCTGCTTGGTTGAATCAGTCCTGTACTGGGAACAGTCAAGGGACAAGACAAAATCCATTTTCTTAAACTCTTCAATCAAGTTCTGAATAGGCATCAGTAATATTCAAAGAATGACACTGAGGAACAATATGTGTCCTATAGGGCTTGGACTCTTGGGTATCAGTAACAAAATTCAAAAGAAGAAATATGGGAGAGGATAGGAAAATAAGAATACCACTGAATGTGTCTTTTCTTCCTAAATGAGGAGTTCTGAAATGTTGGAGAGAGAGATTAGGAAGCTATAAATACTTACATATAAACCTTTATAATAATCATCACATAAAAAAAAACATATCTTTTATACTGATCTTTTTTTTTTCCTGGAGAGACTACATGACTACAAATAAATACCATAATCACTGAAAAATAAAAAGTATGGATCCCACAAAGTTCAATCAAAAGGCACATAACTGGTGTATTACTAACAGAGAGCTACACAAAGTACTATAAAAGATGTGACAAAAGAGGTGTAAAAGCAGAAAAGGAAGTATACCAATTATACAGAAAGATCAAGAGATAATTGATGGATAGCCTATATGCTAAGTTGGCATATATATAATGTCAAAAAACTAAAGGAAGACCCCAATCACATTGGGTGGTCTTCCCTGTGAAAGACATGAAAAAGTCACTTAGGATAAGGAGATTATACATGGGATATAACCAGCACCACTGGAGAGAATAACAACTCTTTGAGATCATAAATTCACTGAAGTATTGATGAGATACATTTAAGAAAGAGAAGATTACAAAAATTTCATGGAATTTATCATTGTCTTGTTGTGGAAAATTTGTCTTTGAAGATACATTTGTGCATTTAGTTAATGCGATATTTTGAATATGCTACATCATCGATAATTTGTTAGAGATAATAAGGAAAGGAAAGCTTCTAATGCAGCAGTACCCAATTATGAAATCAAAATCTACCAAAAAATCTTGAAATCTCACTTGGTTGATCTCTAAACCCATTGCATCCATCACATTCCCCTTTGCCATACACTGCTCTTTATGCTTTGCCAGAATTTCCAGTAAGTAAAACCACTGGGCCATATTATCCCTTACCCCTATATCAATGTGATGCATTGGCAAGTATGTTAGATTTGGAGTCAGAGGACCTGGTTTCAAATCCCAGCCTGGCCAGTTACTACTGTAACTGGGAAATGATGGACGAATCATTTAACTTCTTTGGGCTTCTGTTGCTTTACATGTAAAGTTTGAGAGTAAGTTAAATGGACTCTATAGCACCTTGTAGTTCTAGATTTATCAACCTCTGACAATCAGGTATTTTACCACCAGCATAATACTTCCTCCTACCCCTCTGTTTCCATACCTTTTCAAGAACTTCCCTCTTATTCCCATCATCCAGGTGACCTCAAGGCTCTCAGCAGAATAAAAAGTAGTTCTTCCTCACCAAAAGATCATACAGTTTCTTAAGAGTTGAACATCACTATGATTTAATCCATTATTTCTTACGCTTCATTTTCCTGGCTTTTAGACAATCTCACTGCTCACTTAGAGAACAGAGAAAATAAAAGTGTTTCTATTTTCTTTCTATTAGCTCTGTCAAAGGGTTTGGTAGGGAAACATTTTGAAACTAATTTCAAAAATGAGCCTGGAGATTGTTGTCAAAGTCTTATTTCTATGTCTTGATTATGTAATTTCTCTTGCACTTGACTATCAGCAATTAATAACTAAATATGTACTATTATCAACTTTCTGGCCAAATGAAAGAGGGATCACACAAGGACAGAGCCATCAGACCAAATAAGGGAAAATGAGATTTGCCCCATTACCAAGAAGCTCTTTCTAGTATGAAGTGACCAGGACAAAGATGGAAAATTGGAGATGTGTAAAGAACTGAGGAATGGAATTGATGCAAGACCCTTTCAATTGAACTATGGCCCAAAAAGCCTTTATAATCCTCACCACTATCTTAAACTTAATCACTATAATCTTCCCCACAGCAACCTCTGACCCTCTAGAAAACATAGCTACAAACAGGAATGGAGTTTGTCAAGAAACTAGATGGGGGGAAAATGAAGAATCCAAATTCAAAATAGTAAGCAGGACAGACAAGAAAGAGATTCAGATGGAAGTCTTGGACAAGACGAGATTGAAAGGGCAAAAAGAGGCAGCTTGTTACAATGGAAAGAGCACTGACTTTGGAGTCAAATGACCTAGGTTTAAATCCCACCTCTGACACTTCTTACTTGTGGGAACTTGAGCAAGTAATTTACCCTCTTTGTTTTGTTTTAGTTTTTTGTTTTGTTTTGTTTGCGAGGCAGTCAGGGTCACACAGCTAGTGAGTATCATATGTCTGAGGCCAGCTTTGAACTCAGGTCCTCCTGACTCCAGGGCCAGTGCTCTATCACTGCACCATCTAGCCGCCCCTAATTTACCCTCTTTATACCTCAATTTCCTCATCCATAAAAAGAAGGGGAGGGGGGTAGAATCACTTGCCACTAAGTTTCCTTCCCACTCTAGATCTATGATCCTATGATCCAATGGATCTTACTGCAATCTCATGTGAAAAATAAATATTTGAAAATGGAACTAGAGCTAGAATGGGGCCTAAGTTCTTCATTTGAAAAATGAGGGTACAACATTTGAAGGTTAAGGTCTACCCAGCTCTAAATCTATGATCCTAAGACTAACTAGTTGCCATGGATGGAAAGAAAATTATGGGGAAAAAAAAGTCAACAGCTCGGAAAAAGAAAACAACTGCTTTAGAAGTAGATTTGGCCAAATGGAAAAGGAGATACAAAAATCCACTGAAGAAAACAACTCCTTAAAAAGTAGAATTGGTCAAATAGAAAAGGAAGAACAAAAGCTAACTGAACAAAACAACTCTTTAAAAGTTAGAATTGGGAAAGTGAAAGCTAATGATTCTATGAGACATCAAGAATCTGTCAAACAAATTCAAAATAATGAAAAAATAGAAGAAAATGTAAAATACTTTATGGGGAAAGCAACTGACTTGGAAAATAAATCCAGGAGAGACAATGTCAAAATTATTGTACTACCTGAAAGCCATAATCAAAAAAAAGCTAGATAGCATCTTTCAAGAAATTATCAAGGAAAACTGCCCTGGTATCCTGGAACCAGAAAGCAAAATAGGTATGGAAAGAATCCACCAATTACCTCAGGAAAGAGATCCCAGAATAAATCAAGGACAGCCAAATTTCAGAATTATCAGGTCAAGGGAAAAAACACTCCAACTGGCTAGAAAGAAACATTCAAATATCAAGGAGCCACAATCAGGATTACACAGGACTTGGCAGCTGTAACATTAAAGAATCAGAGGTCATGGAACATGATATTCCAAAAGGCAAAGGAATCAGGACTACAACCAAGAATCACCTACCCAGCAAAACTGAATATAATCCTTCAGGGGGAAAAACAGACATTCAATGAAATAAAGGACTTTCAAGCATCCCTGATGAAAAGACCAGAGCTAAATAGAAAACTTGACTTTTAAATACAAGAATCAAGAGAAGCATAAAAAGGTAAACATGAAAGGGAAATCATAAAGGACTTAATAATGTTAAACTGTTCACATTCCTACATGGAAAAATAATACTTGTAATTCATAAGAACCTTCTCAATATTAGGGCAGTTAGGACTATATATAGACAGCACAGGTGTGAGTTTAATCTGATGGGATGATATCTAAAAAGATAAAATTGAGGGAAAGAGAAAGAGGAATGCACTAGGAGAAAGTAAAAGGGAGAAGTAGAATGGGTAAATTACCTCTCATAAAAGGGGCAAGAAAAAGCTTATATAGTGGAAGGAAAGATGTGGGAGGTAGCAGAGAATGTTTGAACCTTACTCTCATTGAAATTGGCTCAAAGAGAGAATAACATACACACTCAACTGGAGGTAGACATCTGTCTTATCCTACAGGAAAGTAGGAGGGGAAGGGAATAAGAGAATGGGAGAGGAGGGTGATAGATAGAAGGAAGGGTAGATTCAGAGGTGGTAGTCAGAAGCAAAACACTTCTGAAGAGGAATTGGGTAAAAGGAAAAAGAGAATAGAATAAATGGGGGGAAGAATAGGATGTAGGAAAATACAGTTAGCAATCATACTTGTGAAAAAATTTTTGAAGCAAGTTTCTCTGATAAAGGCCTTCTCTCTCAAATATATAGAGAAATGAGTCAAATTTTAAAAAAAATAAGAGCTATTTCTCCAATTGATAAATGATCAAAAGATATAAACAACCGGTTTTCAGATGAAGGAATCAAAGTTGTCAATAGCCATATATAAATGCTCTAAATCACTATTAATGGAAAAGTGCAGATTAAAACAATTCTGAGGTACTACCTCACTACTATTAGACTGGCTAATTGTACAGAAAAGGGAAATCTCAAATGCCAGAGGGGAATGTGGAAAAATTGAGACACTAATGCACTATTGATGGAGTTGGGAATTGATTCAACCATTATGAAGAACAATGCAGATGCTCTCAGAAAAAAAAAACCTGGAACAATCTACACAAACTGATGCAAAGTGAAATGAGTAGAGTCGTATAACATTGTACACAGTAAGAGCAATATTGTATGATGATCAAATGTGAGTGACTTAGCTATTTTCAGCAATACAATGATCCAAGACAGCTCTGCAGGACTTATGATGAAAAATGCTATCCATCCCCAGAGAAAGAACTGAATACAGAGCAAAGCATTTTTTTTAACTTTATTTTTCTTGGGGGTTGTTTTGGTCGTATTTTCTTTTACAACATGACAAATATGGAAATATATTTTGTATGAGTACACATTTATAACCTTTCTCAAATTGCTTGCCTTTTCGATGAGGGGGAAGGGGACAAAAAGAGAAATTTGGAACTCAAATTTTTAAAAACAAATGTTAAAAATTGTTTTTACATGTAATTGGGGAAAAACAAAAATACCAAATAAAAAAAAAGATTACCTGAAACCAAAAATAAGAAAACTCTACACTCAGCAAGAACATAAAGAAGACATAAAATAAGAAGACTTAGAGATAGGCCCATGGCACAAGAGCTACACAACAACACCTCAGTTTTTCTTGAACTATATTATAAAGTTTCTTGAGGGCATCCCAATGTGTCTCTTCTTCTCTAATACATACACATATCTATTACTTAGGGAAGGAAACCACCAGAGGGCAAGACAACATATGAAAGTTAATTTCAGAAAATGAGTTGAATTGGAGGTGAAGTCAGATGAGGAAACTGAGGCACTAAGAGGTTAAATGAACTCCCCATAGTCATACAGATAGTAACTGTAATAAATGGGATTTTAATCCAGGCCCTCTGCTTACAGATTCTTTCCATGGTACCATGGTCCTAGACTCCTGCCCACGTGAGTGGAATTTCTGCCGTCTTGGGATTTGTATGGCATGAATCAGGAGATAACAAGGAGTAACATCACATGCTGGAGAGGATTCTGGGAAGAAGGCAGAATAGATCAAAAAACTTTCAGCTCTTCAAATATCCTCCACAAAAACAGACAGAACATTGCCTCAGAGAAGCAGAACTAAACACAAGATAAAGCAGTTGTCCTCCTAAGACAATTTTAGAAGACTCCAGAAAAGATTTGATCTCCAGGGGTAGAGGGTTTGGCCTTCCTGAAATGCAAACATCTCCAGGCCTACTCTGCAGAATCAATAAACAAGACCCAGGAGGCAGCTGGGTTAAGGGGCAGTCTCAGCCTTAGAAACTTTCATTTCATAGACAGCATGGGGGTCTGACAGCTAAGTAAAAGAAGATCGAAGGACCTTCTACTGTTGAGAAATGCCAAGCACAGCTGACCAGATGCATCCCAGGCTATGGCTGTAGGGAGAAGGAGCTGGCCACACACCATGAGTGCAGTAGCAAGGGATAGGGACCCTGTTGGCTGTGGGAAGTTGGAAGGGAGCAGAGTCCCTGGTTTTAGTTCTGAGGCAGAGGACAGCTGTAGTTTGCAACCACCAGAGGGAACACAAGGAGCAAGATTATTTATGGGAGAGCATGGCTGGAGGCACTAGCTGTGGCTTAGGAGTGGAGAGGAGAGCCCAAGGTTGGGCTCCAAGACAGACTTCAGAAAATAACAGTAAGAAGGACCTGAGGTTTGGGACATTATTCTCCATACCTCAGGACTACAACTTGATTACACTAATAGCTGCTAAAAACAAAATAAAACAAAAAAAGTTTAAAAAATGAGTAAGCAAAGGAGAAAGAACCTGACTATAGATAGTTATTATGAGGATAGAGAAGATCTGGGTTCTTATTCAGAAGAAAATAATGTAGCTAAAAAAAAAAGTTGCTCTGTTTTCAAAATGAAAAACATCAAACGGCCCCAAGCACAAAAAAAGTTCTCGGAAAAACTTGAAAAGGACTTTAAAAATCAAATGAGAGAGACTGAGGAAAAATTAGAAAAAAATAAAGAGCAATCCAATAAAATCAAGAAAGTTGTGGAAAGAAAGTCAAGCAACTGAAAATAGAGAATCAAAAACTTAAGGAAGAAAATAATTACTTGAAAACTAGAATTGGGCAAGAGAAGAGAATGATATTCTAAGACAACAAGAAATCATAAAACAAAATCAAAAGAATGAAAAAAATAGAAAAGAAAGTGAAACATCTCATCAGAAAAGCAACGGATCTGGAGAGCAAATTAAGGAGAAATAATATAAGAATAGTCATAATACCTGAAAATTATGATTGAAAATGAATCTTGATACAATATTACAAGAAAGTATCAAGGAATAATGCCTTGAAGTTCTAGAACAAGAAGGCAAAGTAGAAATAGAAAAAACTACACTAATCACACCTAGAAGAGGTTCCAGGAGGAAAACTTACAGGAATATTATAGCCAAGTTTCAAAATTTCCAGGTTAAGAAGAAAGTATTGGAAGCAACGAGAAAAAAAAAACAATTTAAATATCATGGAACTACAGTAAGGATTACTCAAGACCTTGCAGCTACTACATTGAAGGACCACAGGTCTTGGAAATACTAGATTTCTTTTTTTGTTTGTTTGTTTGTTTGTTGTTTTAGGCAATGGGGTTAAGTGACTTGTCCAGGGTCACACAACTAGTAAGTGTTATGTGTCTGAGGCCAGATTTGAACTCAGGTCCTCCTGAATCCAGGGCCGGTGCTTTATCCACTGTGCCACCTAGCTGCCCCAGAAATACTATATTTCATAGAACAAAAGAGCTAGGGTTATGACCAAGGTAACTTACCCCAAAAAGTTAAGTATAATCATGAATGGGAAAAAAATGGATATTTAATGAACTCAAAGACTTTCAGGTTTTTGTGGGGGAAAAAAACCCAGAACTTAAGGGAAAAGTCAACATATAACATCCAGGAGAAATATAAGGTAAACATTAAAGACCAATCATAAGGGGACTCAATAAGGTCAAATTGTTTACTTTGTATATGTGAAAATATTAGCACTACTCTTACGACTGTCATCATTGTTTGGGTAGTTTGAAAGAAAGGCATCTGCTGAGCTGAGTATGATTGGATGATTCTAATAAAATGAAACTGTAAGGACAGATAAAGAGGAGTAATTATTTCACATAAGTTGAGCATAAAAGGAAAAATTGAAACAGAAGAAGCTAGAAGATAGTGCTGGAACCTTACTTTCATTGGGAATGGGTTAAAGAGGAAATAACACAAATCTAGAAGAGTATAAAAGTCTTCTAAATTCAGAAGAAATAAGAGGGCAAAGGAATAAGGTTGGGGAGAGGATAAGAGAGGGACTCTTAGACGGAGGGACTGGTTAAGGAATAGGAAGGAAAGGTAACAAGTAGAAGTAAAGCAGAGGAGTGAGGAGGGATTGAGTAAGTAGGGTGAGAAGGATAGTGAGGAAAAATAGGAAGGAGGAAATTACACAACAAATAATTGTAGCTTAGAATGTAAATGGGATTAATTTACCCATAAAACAGAAACGTATAACAAATTAAAATTTTGAATTCAACAATAGGATGCTTTCAGGAAACATTATAAAAATGAGAGATATACACAAAGATAAAATAAAGGGCAGGAGTAGAATTTAGTATGGAAAAAAGTAGGGATAGTAGTCATGATCTCAGACAAAATTTAAGTTAAAATATATTTAATCAAAAGTGAAAAATAGAGAAACTACACTGTGTCAGCAATATTATTCAGTATTGTTTTAGACCATTTAAAATACCTAGACAGTATAAAATACCTGAGTGTATAACTGCCAAAACATACACAGGAACTATATGCACATAAATATAAAACATTTTTATACAAATAAACTCAGATCTAAATAACTGAAGTAATATTTATTGTTCATGGTTAGGTAAAGTCAGTGTAATTTTTTAAATGACAATTTTACTTAACTAATCTATTTATTCAATGTCATCCCAATTAAATTACTAAAAATTATTTTACTGATTTAGAAAAAATAACAACAAAAGATCAGGAACTTCAAAGGAACCAGGGGAAAAAGACGTAAAGGAGGTAGCAACATCAGACCTTAAACTATATTGTAAAGTGAGGGCATTACTGAAGTGTAAAAAGGATAATTTCAATTATTTTAAATTAAAATTTTCTTGTATAAATAAAACCTATGTAGCCAAGAATAGAAGGAATGCAGAAAATTTTTGGTGGAGGGAGGGGAATTTCATAGACAATCTTTCAGATATGATGTGATGGGGCTAGAATATTGCTGTGGTATAGGAAAGCATGAACTGGTCGATTAGAAAAACATGAAAAGACTTGAATATATGAAGGAAGATGCTATCCACCTTCAGAGAAACAGATGATAGCAGGAAATAAGCATATTATGATCTTACATATAAATGTATAAGTATATATGTGCATATGTGTGTGTGTGTATGTGTGTGTGTGTGTGTATCTCCATGTTTAATTGTAGCCTTCTTGGGGGAGGGGGAAATAGAGGGGAAAAAAAGAAAGTAAAAAGTGCACAGCAGAAAACAAAAGAAAACCAACAAGGAAGCAAAGAAAAGCTGAACAGCTTTAAAAACAATGTGTAGTATTTGTTATATACGTTTTCTTGAAATGGAAATTTATTGTTTTATATTGAATCCTCTCTTATGGTCTACTGTGTACATGGAAATTTTTTTTTCTTTTCTCATTTTGTATTTAAGTTTAAAATTTTAAAAATGACCCAAAAAAATCACATGCTTTTGAGCCTTTGGGGGAAAAAAAAAAGAATGCTGGGGAGTGATACAAGTCATGTCTGTCTGGAGCTGTGGAAGCAATTAGACTCCATAATCTGTGGTACTGTTATCACCTGGGAAAGTAACAATGATGAAAAAAATTGCCCCCAGTTTTGGCTATTGATGATGATGATGATGATGATGATGATGATGATGGTGATGATGATGAGGTGGTGATGATGATAATGACAATGACAACAGTGACAAAGATGATGTTACTTCAAATTTAAATGATGCTCCAAGGTTTAGAAAGGGTACTAAAATATCTCTTTTGATCTTCACAACAACTCTGTTGTAAAAGTAGTATTGTCATCCCTTTTAACAGGTGAGAATATTTAAGTTTGGAGAATGATTTGTTCAAGGTCACATAGCCAGTAAGTGTCTAATGCAGGATTTTAACCCAAGTTTTCCTGTCTCCAAGTCCAAAACTCTATCCATTATATCACATAGCCTCCAAGCCTAGTGTAGGTTCATCAAAGCCTTCACCTCCCTTGAGGGGAGTGTTATAGAGACCTCTGGACTCTGACCACCTCTTGAACTCTGACAAATAAGTTAAAATGAGAGCCCAAAGACTTAATACTTCATAAATGATAATGAATGAAATTCAGTTCTAAAACATGAAGTAATTTTGATACAGAAATATAGTGTAGTATTGTATAAAAAGCTTTAGACTTAAAGTTAGGAAGACCTGGGTTTCAATTCTGCCTCAGATAGTTATTAAGCAGGTTATTCTGGGAAGGCCACTTTACCTCAATTTCCTCATCTATAATATCTGAGCATTCAATGAGAAAATATATGTAAGATGCTTTTACAATAAAGCATTATGTAAAGCATAGTTATGATTATGAGTTTTATCATTAGTTTACCCATAAATTAGAAAAAAATATATAGAACAGAATTTATAACCTCAAATTATCACAAAGTATAGCTATTTTGTAACTGGCAGCCCATGCCCTAAGTGTGCACCAGTAGGCCTAAGAAAACCAGTAGTACAGCAATACATAATAATAATAATATCATTAGTTTCATTTTACAGGTGAGGAAAAAGAGGTCCACAAACTTGGCCAGAGTCATAGCATTCAAACATAACTCTTCTAACTCCAAACCCAAAGTCTTTCATATTATACTAAACTGACTCCCCATACTACACCAATACATAACAGTATTCAGGAAGATCAGTAAAGACAATCTCCTTAGCAAAGCATCTAGAGGGAGTTTATAACTCTACAACCTACATAGTGCTCCAATGAAATTCATGTTTCAGTCCTCCAACTTCTTCTGCCATCTTCTCTGAGATCAGGCTCTAGAAAAGCAGGAAGGAAATAAGGATCAGGTACCAGAATGGGATAATCAGATGGCTTCCACCAAGATTGACACTGGAGGCAAGGGATTCCAATTATCATAAATTTGTCTATGGCTAGAGCCATAACTAACATTCTGCAACCCAAGATAATTTCTAAATGCCTGAGACAAACAACAAGAGTAATACCCTCTCATTACATTTTTAAAATTCCATTGCAGATGGAGGTCTTGGACCTTAGGTCCCAAAGCCTCATGGGGAAAAACAATCCCACCGAACACTGCTCCCAGTGGGATGAAACAAAGACCCCGGAACACTAAGGAGGTGCTGTGGAGTAACTAACATGAGGGGAGGGTTAGGCTATATTGGAGAACTTCCCTCACTCACAGCTATTGGGGGAGGAAGTACACCATGTGCTAGTTTACCATTTTAACTAATATTTTTATTAATTAAGACGATGAGGCACTAATCTAACTTGTTTTTACCAGCCAAAGAAAAATTGCCATTAGCTCTCTTAGAATTATGGCATCTTGGAACAAAATTCTGGTTGTGCCATCTTTATTTTAACTCTGCACAAGATAGATAAACAAAGTGCTAATCATCGGAACCTCTGGAACTAAGAAACCTCATTATCAGTAGACCAAACTTACTCATGCTACTAACATGTCTTTTTACTTCTATACTCAAAGTCACCTGTCAAGAGTATCTTATACCCATAATATTTACCAAGTTTCCAGCCAATATAATATCAGGAACAAAAGTGATGGTAAAAGTAACAACTAAGTCATTTCTAGAGTTCTAATACACAGCAAGAAGAATGACTAAAAAGAAAAGAGGAAAAGATAAAATATGGCAGAACCTATAGCTGTGATCAGAAAGTTTCATCAAATGTTGAATATTTGGGGAAGTTTTCATTATTAAGATACAACAGGACATCATGTATGATATTCACTTTTGTCTTAAAACATCTCATGTCACATAGATAAGTACTGGTTATACATGTTTAATAAAGAAACTAGTACTTCTGAGTCCGGGAGCCAAGATGGCGGAGTGAAAAGGTAGTCACTCTCACTCTCCCCTATCAACCTCTGAAAACCCAGAAAATATCACCCCAGAAAAAAAAAAACCTGGAACACCTGAACTAGAAGAAAGAGGGAGCAGCAGTGCAGCAGCCCAGCAAAGGGCTCCCAGTGCCTCAGCAAAAATAAGGGAGGCAGAACTACAAGGGGCCCCAGGCATAAGTACCCTGGCATTCATCTGAAAGGAGGTGAAGAAAACAACCTAAAGGCTTCCTAAAGCCGCCTTGCTGATTCCAACCCAACACCTAGGTGAGCTGTCAAGCCCTGCAGCCTCCAATTGTGAAGAAATCCTGAAGCCCAGGTGGTAGAGCAGGCAAACACCAACACCTGGACCTCCAGTGCCTCAGTGAGGGTGGGGGAAAACGGTGGAAACCAGCTCAGAAAACCACCAGGTGCCTCGGCACTCACCAAAGGAATCTCCCAGTGCATTAGCAGAAAGAGGGAGACAACACTGCAGGGGCCCCAGGCAGATAAACACCCTGCAGCACCCATCTAAAAGGAGCTGAAGAAAGCTAAAGGAAAGGAAAAGCAGGCAACCTGGAATTGCCTGAAAGTTCCAGCCTTGCTGATTCCAGCCCAACACAAGGTAAGCTGCCAGAAACCTACAGCCTCCAATTGCCAGCATAAGAGGCCCCAGCACACAAAGCCAGTGACCAAGACCTAGGCTCCCAACACAAGAAGCTTGGGTCAGTACCCTCTGTTCCCCAGCAGGAGAGCTCAATCTCTTTAAAGGCCAGGGAATAAAGAAACACCATGAGTAAAAAGAAACATACCATAGATTCATATTATGAGAAGAGTGAAGATCAAGACAGAAATTCTGAAGAGGACAACATTGTCAACAAACCCACATCTGCAACAACAAAAGGGAATATGAACTGGTCTGAAGCCCAAAAAGCCTTCTTAGAAGAGCTCAAGAAGGATTTTAATAGTCAAATGAGAGAGGTAGAAGAGTCCTTCAAAAATACAATTGGCCAATTGGAAAAAAAATACACTGAAGAAAACAAGTCCCTAAAAAACACAATTGGCCAATTGAAGAAGGAAGGACAAAAACTAACAAAAGAGTACACTGAAGAAACAAGTCCCTAAAAAACACAATTGGCCAGTTGAAGAAGGAAGTACAAAAACTAACAGAAGAAAACAATCTGTTAAAAACTAGAATTGGACAAATGGAAACTAATGTCTCTATGAGAGAGCAAGAATCAGTCAAACAGAAACAAAAAAAAAAAAATAGATGAAAATGTAAAATACCTCATCAGTAAAACAACCGACCTGGAAAATCGACTCAGGAGAGACAATTTAAAAATTATTGGACTACCTGAAAATCATGATGAAAAAAAGAGCCTGGACAGTATCTTTCAGGAAATCATAAAGGAAAACTGCCCAGAAGTCCTGGAACCAGAAGGGAAAATAACCATAGAAAGAATCTACCAGTCACCACCTCAAAGAGATCCCAAATTGACAACACCAGGGAATATAATAGCAAAATTCCAAAATTACCAGATGAAAGAGAAGGTGCTGCAAGCAGCCAGAAAGAAACAATTTAAATATCATGGAACCACAGTCAGGATTACACAGGACCTTGCAGCTTCTACATTAAAAGACGCAGGGCGTGGAACATGATATTCCATAAGGCAAAGGAGCTTGGAATGCAGCCAAGGATCAATTACCCAGCAAAAATGAGCATCATTTTTCAAGGAGGAGGTGGATATTCAATGAAATAGGAGACTTCCAAACTTTCCTGATAAAAAGACCAGAGCTCAACAAAAAATTTGATCTTCAAGTACAGGACTCAAGAAGGACTTAAAAAGGTAAATGGGACAGAAGGATACAATATGTTAATAAGGGGGGGCTGTTTAAACCCCTACAAGGGAATATGAGACTTGCAACCCTTGAGAACTGTATTGTTATTACACCTTGTTAAAGGAGTATACATAAAGAGGGTGGATATTAGTTGACTTTGATGTAATGATAAAAAAAAATCTAATCAAGTGGGTTAAATGGATCCAAATAAGTGGATCAATCTGATCTTAGAAAATGTACTGAGAAAGGAGGAGGCAGACAAGGGTAAATTACATTACAGGAAAAGACACAAAATCCTATTACAGCAGAGGGAAAGAAGGGGGGGAGCATTGTTTGAACCTTACTCTCATCAGATTTGGCTCAAGAAGGGCATAATATAATCAGTTAGGTATAGAAATCTAACTTGCCCTATAGGCAGTAGGAGGGAAAAGGGAAAAGAAAAGGGAGGGGAAAGAAGGGAGGGAAGAAGCAGTAAGACTAAAGGGGAAGAAAAGGGAAAGGGATAATAAAAGGGGGAAGGGACTGAAGGAGGCGTGGTCAAAAGCAAAACACTAGTGAAGGGGGAAAGGAAAAAGGAGAAAGACAAGCATAAATGGGGGGGGAAGGATGGAAAAATAGAAACAGACAGTAATCATAACTGTGAATGTGAAGGGGATGAACTCTCCCATAAAACGGAAACGGACTGCAGAATGGAGGAAAAACCATAATCCTACAATATGTTGTTTACAGGAAACACATTAGAAAAAGAGTGACACATACAGGGTAAAGGTAAAAGGCTGGAGCAGAATATATTATGCTTCAGCTGAAGTAAAAAAAGCAGGGGTAGCAATCCTGATCTCAGACAAAACAAAAGCAAAAATAGATCTAATCAAAAGAGATAAGGAAGGAAACTACATCCTGCTAAAAGGCACCATAGACATTGAAGTAATATCATTACTAAACACATATGCACCAAATGGTATAGCATCCAAATTCTTACAGGAGAAGTTCAGGGAGTTACAGGAAGAAATAGACAGCAAAACCATCCTAGTGGGGCACCTGAACCTCCCCTTCTCTGCACTAGATAAGTATAATCACAAAATAAACAAGAAGTTAAGGAGGTGAAGAGAACATTAGAAAAGTTAGGTATGATAGCTCTCTGGAGAAAACTGAATGGGGATGGAAAGGAATACACTTTTTTCTCAGCTGTACATGGCACATACACAAAAACTGACCCTGTACTAGGGCATAAAAACCTCACAATCCAATGCAGAAAGGCAGAAATATTAAATGCATCCTTTTCAGATCATGATGCAATAAAAATTATATGTAATAAAGGGCCATGGAAAGATAGACTAAAAAATAATTGGAAACTAAATAATCTAATCCTAAAAAATGATTGGGTCAACAACAAATCATAGAAACAATCAATAATTTCATTCAAGAGAATGACAATAATGAGACAACATACCAAAACCTATGGGATGCAGCGAAAGCAGTTCTTAGGGAAAGTTTTATTTCTCTAAATGCTCACAGAAATAAAATAGAAAAAGAGGAGATTAATGAATTGGGCATACAACTAAAAAAACTAGAAAAAGAACAAATTAAAAATCCTCAACTAAACACCAAAGTAGAAATATTGAAAACCAAAGGAAAAATTAAAAAATTGAAATTAAGAAAACTATTGAACTAATAAATAAAACTAAGAGCTGGTTTTATGAAAAAACAATAAAATAGATAACCTTTGGTTAATTTAATTAAAAAAAGAAAGAAGAAAACCAAATTACTAGTATCAAGAATGAAAAGGGTGAAGCTACCACCAAGGAAGAGGAAATTAAAACAATAATTAGGAATTATTTTGCCCAACTATATGCCAACAAATTTGACAATCTTAGTGAAATGGATACATATTTACAAAAATATAAATTGCCCAGATTAACGAAGAGGAAGTAAAATACTTAAATAACCCCATCTCAGAAAAAGAAATTGAACAAGCCATTGATGAACTCCCTAGGAAAAAATCTCCAGGGCCAGATGGATTTACATGCGAATTCTATCAAACATTTAAAGAACAATTAATTCCAATACTATATAGACTATTTGGGAAAATAGGTGAAGAAGGAGTCTTACCAAATTACTTTTATGATACAAATATGGTGTTGATACCTAAACCAGGAAGAGTCAAAATAGAGAAAGAAAATTATAGACCAATTTCTCTAATGAATATAGATGCAAAAATTTTAAACAAAATACTAGCAAGTAGATTGCAACTTATCACAAGAATAATACACTATGACCAGGTAGGATTTATACCAGGAATGCAGGGTTGGTTCAATATTAGGAAAACTATCAGCATCATTGAGCATATCAACAACAAAACCAACAGAAACCACATGATCATCTCAATAGATGCAGAAAAAGCTTTTGATAAAATACAACACCCATTCCTATTAAAAACACTAGAAAGCATAGGTATAAATGGAGTCTTCCTTAAAATAATAAATAGCATTATCTAAAACCTTCAGCAAGCATTATATGTAATGGGGACAGGCTAGAAGCATTTCCAATAAGATGGGGTGAAACAAGGATGTCCATTATCACCACTGTTATTCAATATTGTACTGGAAACCTTAGCTTTAGCAATAAGAGAAGAAAAAGAAATTGAAGGCATTAGAATAGGCGAAGAAGAAACAAAGCTACCACTCTTTGCCAATGACATGATGATATACTTAGAGAATCCTAGAGAATCAAGTAAAAAACAACTTGAAATAATAAACAACTTTAGCAAAGTTGCAGGCTATAAAATAAACCCACATAAATCATCAGCATTTCTATATATTACCAACAAAGCCCAACAGCAAGAGATAGAAAGAGAAATCCCATTTAAACTTACTGTAGACATTATAAAATATTTAGGAGTCTACCTCCCAAACAAACCCAGGAACTCTATGAACACAATTACAAAACACTTTTCACACAAATAAAATCAGATCTAAATAATTGGAAAAACATCAGTTGCTCATGGGTAGGCCGAGCTAATATAATAAAAATGACAATCCTACCTAAGCTAATTTACTTATTCAGTGCCATACCAATCAAACTACCAAAAATTATTTTATAGAGTTAGAAAAATAATAACAAGATTCATTTGGAAAAACAAAAGGTCCAGAATATCAAAGGAACTAATGAAAAGAAATGCAGGGGAAGGTGGCCTAGCAATTCCAGATCTTAAATTGTATTATAAAGCAGCAATCATCAAAACTGCGGTACTGGCTAAGAAATAGGGAGGTGGATCAGTGGAATAGGTTAAATATGCAAGACACAGTAGTCAATGACTATAGTAATCTATTATTTGACAAACCCAAAGACCCCAGCTTCTGGGATAAGAACCCACTCTTTGAAAAAAACTGCTGGGAAAACTGGAAAAGAGTATGCAGAAACGGCATAGACCCAAATCTCACACCATATACCAAAATAAAGTCAAAATGGGTTCAACTTAGATATAAAGGCTGATACCATAAGTAAACTGGGAGAACAAGGAATAGTTTACCTATCAGATCTGGAGAACAGAAGAATTCATGACCAAACAGGAGATAGAGAACATTATGAAAAGCAAAATGGATAATTTGATTACATTAAATTGAAAAGTTTTTGCACAAACAAAGCCAATGCAACTAAGATTAGAAGGAAGGTAGAAAATTGGGAAAGAATTTTACAACCAGTCTTCTGATAAAGGCCTCATTTCTAAAATATATAGAGAATTAAGACAAATTTATAAGAACACAAGCCATTCCCCAATTGATAAATGGTCAAAGGATATGAACAGACAGTTCTCAGATGAAGAAATTAAAGCCATCTATAGTCATATGAAAAAATGCTCTAAATCATTATTGATTAGAGAAATGCAAATCAAAACAACTCTGAGGTACCACATTACACCTATCAGATTGGCCAACATGACAAAACAGGAAAATGATAAATGTTGGAGAAGATGTGGGAAAACTGGAACACTAATACTGTTGGTGGAGTTGTGAAATGATCCAACCATTTTGGAGACAATTTGGAACTATGTGGAAAGGGCTATAAAACTGTGCATGCCCTTTGATCTAGCAATAGCACTTCTAGGGCTATATCCCAAAGAGATCAAACAAATGGGAAAAGGACCCACATGTACAAAAATATTCATAGCAGCTCTTTTTGTGGTGGCAAAGAATTGGAAATTGAGAGGATGCCCATCAATTGGGGAATGGCTGAGCAAGTTGTGGTATATGAATGTAATGGAATACTATTGTGCTATAAGAAATGATGAACTGGTTGAATTCAGAAAAACCTGGAAAGACTTATACAGTCTGATGCTGAGTGAAGTGAGCAGAACCAAGAGGACTTTGTACACAATAACAGCCACGTTATGCAATGACTAAGATTGTTAAACTGAACCCTTCTTAGCATTACAAGGATCTAAGACATCTCCAGAGGCCTCGGGATGGAAAATGCTGTCCACATCCAAAGAAAGAACTATGAAAGTCAAATCCCTATCACTTATTTTTACCTTCTGTTAAGTTTTGTTTCCTCTTTCTGATGGTTCCTCCTATTAGTTTTAATTTTTACTTACAACTTCACTAATGTGAAAATATGTTTAATGGGTATGTAAATGTAAAGCCTATATCAGATTGTGCTCCATCTTGGGGAGGGGGGGGGGGAGGAAGGGGAGAAAAATTTTCAACTCAAAAGCATATGGAAGTGATTGTTGATAAATCAAAATAAATTAATAAAATTTAAAAAAATAAAAAATAAACTAGCATACATAAATTATTTAATTAACATTTCTAACTTTTTTTCTCTTTATCTTCTGTCTTCAATCATTCATATAATTTCTGAATCAATGCACAAAGTTAATTTATAGGGAATATCCCTTAGAATATTTGTTTTGGAGCATACTATGAGCAGAGTTCAAAATAAGGGTATCATCATATAGAAATTTTGGTTCTCTGAGTACAATTCACATCTACAAACATTAACTGTTCATTCTGCTAAAAACCTGTTAACACAAATAGCTCTCTGGTGTAGTGAAGCTTACAGCCATATTCATAAATCCTAAATTTTGTATGCCTAAGCAAGTCTTACATGTATCTAATTTGTCCCTGGAATTCTGAAATTGGTTGTCTCAGTGTTTCTGTCTATATAATCATACTAATCCAGGAGGATAAATATGATGTATGGGACTCACTTGTTCATATTTAAGGATTATTGTTGAAGACACGCATATAAATATGGACTGGCCGATGGCAAGTATTACTATATGATTCAACAGCACTGACCTACTTGCTGTTTTTTGTATGTGTCACTACACTTCCTGATTCCATACATTTTCACTGGCTGCCCCCTCCCAGTCCCACCTAGAATGCTATCCCTACTTATCCCTACCCTTCCAGCTCCCTTCAAGATTTAATTCAAGTATCATATTATTCCAGGCACCTTTGCAGTCCCTCCAAATGCTAGTACATTTCCCTCTGAAATTACCTTCAATCTCTCTGCATATATTTTGTATATCCCCAGTAATTTTTGCTATTCTTCTTTCCCATTAGTTTGTGAGCTATTTGAGGGTTGGAGCAGTTTTTGCTTTTCTTTGTACCACCAGTGCTTAGGATAGTAGATATTACACAGGAAATGTTTAATAAATGTTTGTTAACTGGCTGCTGTAAGAATTTAGAAACCCTGAAAATTGTCTTCAAGATTCAAAGACCTGTACCAGTTCAAACCCAAACTCAAAGTTATCAAAATGAAAGATTATTGACTTGTTAAACAAAAGATTAAGTGAACATCAGATCAGAAGAATGAATAAAAAGAAGAGGAGGCTCTGAGATACAATCAAAATATCTCTTACCTTGCAGGCACCAGTGGGAGGGTGGGGAATAGGGGTAGAGATGGGCCTGGTGATGATTCCAGGGTGAATAAGACTACTTGTGACTACTACTTGTGGTTAAAAAAAAATGGAGGAATAAGGATCTAGTGTCTATTCCAAGACACACGGTAGCACTAGCAATCACAGCTGCAGGAGACTGGGAAATCTGGCCACAGTCCCAGGCATAGGAGGAGTGCTAGCACTGGTGGCTACATGAGAACAAGGTTTCTTACTGGATAAAAAACTGAGCACAAGCCAAGAGAGCAGTGACATACCTCTCCTTAGATCATACCACCTAGGAAGCACCAAACATTTACAGACTCCTGGAATCACCTCTGAAAACAGCAAGAAGAAAGGCTTGAAGCTTGGGGAAGTACCTCATTCTCTCTGAGAAAAGAGTCCAACTTTAACATAAAGTTAAAGTGAAATAGGTTGGAAAAAATGAGCAAACAACAGAAAAGAGCCTGACCATAAAAAGCTACTATAGTCAGAGGGAAATCAAAACACAAACTCAGAAGAAGACAACATGTCAAACTAGCTGCCAAAAAAGCCTCAAAGAATGTGAATTGGATACAAATCCAACAAGTATTTCTGGAGGAGCTTAAAAAAGAATTTTAAAAATCAAATAATAAAGACAGAGGAAAAATTGGGAAAAGAAATGTGAATGATGAGAAAATTATGAAAAGAGTTGGTAAAAGAGGCACAAAAAAGTGAAGAAAATAACATCTTAAAAAGAAAATTGGCCAAATGGTAAAAGAGGCACAAAAATTCCTAGAAGAAAAGAACTTGTTAAAACATAAAATTGGCCAAATAGAAAAGAAAGTACAAAAACTCACTGAAGAAAATAATTCTTTAAAAATTAGAGTTGGGCAAGTGAAAGCTAATGAATCCATGAAAATCCAAGAAGCAATAAAACAAAATCAAAAAACAAAAGAAAATAGAAGAAAATATGAAATATCTCAATGGAAAAATGACTGACTGGAAAATAAAATGAGGAGAGATAATTTAAGAATTCCTGGACTATATTAGAGTGGCTTATGTGACAAAAAAGGAAAATGTTGGATGTTAGAGAGGATGTGGGAAAACTGGGACACCAGTGCAGTGTTGGTGGAATTGTGAACTAATCCACCTATTCTGGAGAACTATTTGGAACTATGCCAAAGGGCTATAAAACTGTGCATACTCTTTGATCCAGCAATACCACTGCTAGATCTATATCCCAAAGACATCCAAAAAAGAAAAAAGGGCCTATTTGTACAAATATATGTACATCAGCTCTTTTTGTGGTAGCTAAGAGTTAGAAATTGGGAGGATGCCTATCAATTGGGGAATGGATGAACAAGCTGTGGTATTTGATTGTAACAGAATATTATTGTTCTATAAGAAATGAAAAGTAGGATGATTTCAGAAAAACCTGGAAAGACTTACATGAACTGATGCATAGGGAAGTGAACAGAACCAGGAGAACATTATACACAGTAATAGCAATATTGTTCAGTGAAGAATTGTGAATGACTTAGCTATTCTCAGCAATACAATGATTCAAGACAATCCCAAAGGACTATCTTCCTCCAGAGAAAGAACTTGCATTGATTGAATACAGACTGAAGCATGTTTTTTTTTCACTTTCTTTCATTTTTTTCTTTTATTTGAGGCTTCTTGTACAAAATGATTAAAGTGGAAATGCTTTACATAATTCTACATGTATAACCTATGTCTGATTGTTTACCATCTCAGGGAGAGAGCAGGGATGGATAGAATTTGGAACTCAAAACATTAACTAATTTTTTTAAATTGTGGAAAAAATAATTACTGGACCACTTAAGAGCCCTAAAATTCTAGACATCATCTTTCAAGAAACTATCAAGGAAAATTGCCCTGATATTATAGAACCAAAGGGTAAAATAGAAATTGAAAGAATCCACCAATTACCTCTTGAAAGAGACCCCAAATTGAAAATTACCAGGAATATTATAGCCAAATTTCACAGCTCTCAAGTCAGGGATAAAATATTGCAAGGAGTCAGACAGTCAGACAGAAGATCTAGCAGCTTCAAAAAGTAAAAGAAATGGAGGGCTTGGAATATGATTTTCTGTAAGGCAAAGAAGCTAAGACTACAACCAAGAATCACCTATCCAGCAAAAAAATAATTTATTGTTGGTGGAATTGGGAAATTCCACCATTTTGGAGAGCAATCTGGAATTATGCCCAAAGAATTATTGAACTACTTATGCCCTTTGACCCAGCAATGCCACTACTAGGTCTATCTCCAAAGAAAGATTAAGGAGAAAGGAAAAGAACCTATGATTAAAATATTTATAGCAGCTCTCTTTGTGGTGGCAAAGAACTGGAAATTGCAGGGTTGCCCATCAATTGAGGAATGGCTAAATGGATTGTTGCATATATTTGTGATGGAATACCACCATGCTATATGATGAGCTCAATGATCTTAGAGAAACATGGAAAGATTTTCATAAAATAATGAAGAAAGAATGAGCAGAACTAAGAGAACATTGTATACAGTAATAGCAATATTGTTTTAAGAACAACTTTGAGCAAATAAGTCATTTTGACTATTATAAATACCCAAATTAACATAAAGGACATATGAAGAAAGATACAATCTGCAAAAACTGATAAATACAAGTATGTATAGAATAAGCTTACATATATGTACTTATTTGTGTCTAATGGCAGTCATCACTAAGGTGGGGGGGAGAAAGGAAAAAAGAAATATATGTGATGATTTTGTTGTATATTTGAAAGGAACAGCAAGTTTGCATAGTAGATTTGTAGTTTCATGTGCGATCATCTTTTTTTATTGTACTATGTTGTGGAAATGCTTGTTTTATTCTATAAATTAAAAATATTTTTTTAAAAAAGGGAAAAGGACCTATTTGTACAAAAATACGAACAGCAGCTCTTTTTGTGGTGGCTAAGATTTGGAAGTTGAGAGGATGCCCATCAATTGGGAATGACCAAACAAACTGTGGTATATAATTGTGATGGAATATTATTTTGGTATAAGAAATGACAAGTTGGATGATTTCAGAAAAACCTGGAAAGACTTACATGAACTGAAGCAAAGTGAAGTGAGCAGAACCATGAGAATGTTATACATAGTAACAGCAACACTCTATGATGAAGAACTGTGAATAACTTCACTGTTCTCAGCAATTCAGTGACCTAAGACAATCCCAAAAGACCCATGATGAAGCATACTATCCCTGACCAGAGAAAGAACTGATACTGTCTGAATACAGACTGAAGCATGCTCTTGCTTTTTTTCTTCCGTCCTTTCTTTTTTTCTCTCATTTATCTTGAGTCTTCTTATGCAAAATGACTAAAATGGAAATGTTTTACATGATTGCACATGTATAATCTATATTGAATGGCTTACTGTATCAGTGTGGGAGAAGGGTGAGGGAGGCAGGGATACAATTTGGAACTCAAAATTTTTAAAATATGTTTAAAGACTGAACATGTAATTAAGGGGAGTAAAATATTATTTTAAAAAATAAGATAAAAATAACGAGACAATATACCAAAATTTATGGGATGCAGCCAAAGCAGTACTGGGGTGGGGGGGGATATGCCTCTAAACACATATCCATGAAATAGAGAAAGAGCAGATCAATTAATTGGGCATGTAACTAAAAATAAAATAGAAAAAAAATATTAAAAATCCCTAATTAAACATCAAATTGGAAATCCTGAAAATCAAAGCAGAGATTAATAAAATTGAAAGTAAGAAAACCATTGAAATAATAAACAAAACTAAAACCTGGTTTCATGAAAAAAAAACAATAAAACAGATAAACCTTTGGTTAGTTTGATTTAAAAAAAAAAGAAAGAAAAAAACCAAATTACCAGTAACAAAGTGAAAATGGTGAATTCATGACCAATGAAGGGGAAATTTAAGCAATTATTAGGAGCTATTTTGCCCAATAATATGCCAGTTAAATTGACAATCTAAGTGAAATAGAAATCTACAACAATACAAATTGCCAAGATTAGCAGAGGAGGAAATAAAAATACTTAAATAATCTTATCTTAGAAAAAGAAATTAACAAGCCATCAATGAGCTCTGTAAGAAAAAATCCCCATGACCAGATGGATTCACGAGTGAATTCTACCAGACCTTTAAAGAACAATTCATGCATTCCAATAGTATATAAACCATATGGAAAAACAGGCAAACAAGGAGTCCTACCAAATTCCTTCTACAACACAAATATAGCGATAATAAGTAACCAGGAAGTGCAAAAACAGAGAAAGAAAATTATAAACCAGAAAATTATAAAAATTCTCTAACAAATAGTGATATAAAAATGTTAAGTAAAATACTAGCAAGGAGATTATAGTAATATATCACAAAAATCACACATTACAACCAGGTGGAATTTATACCAAGAATGCAAGGCTGGTTCAGGAAAACTATCAACATAATTGACCATATCAATAACAAACTATTAGGAAAACTATCAACATAATTGACCATATCAATAACAAAAAACAAAAATCATATGAATATCTCAAAAGATGTAGGAAAAGCTTTTAACTAAACACAACACCCATTCTTATTTAAAAAAAAAAAGTACTAGAAAGCACAGGAATCAATGTAGCATCCCTAAGAAAGATAAATAGTAGCTACATAAAACCATTAGCAAGCATTATCTGTAAGGGGGGAAAGCTAGAAGCCTTCCCAATAAATTTAGGGGAGAACCAAGGATGTCTCTTATCACCACTATTATTCAATATTGTACTATAAATGCTAGCTATAACAATAAGACAAGAAAAGTAAACGTATTAGAATTGGCAATGAGGAAACAAAAGTATTGCTCTTTGCATATGATATGATGGTATATTTAGAGAATCCTGACAATCAACTGAAGAACTAGTGGAAATAATTAACAACTTCAGCTAAGTTGCAGGATATAAAATAAACCCACATAAATCATTGGCATTTCTATATATTACCAACAAAATCTATCAGGAAGAGATAGAAAGAGAAACTTCATTTAAAATAAGACAACATGAAATACTTGAAAGTCTACTGGACAAGACAAACCCAGGGAATATATGAACACAATTATAAGACACTTTTCTTTTTTTCCTTTTTTTTCTTAAGCAACACACAAACTGGATCAGTTAGATTATTGATTGAGTATGGCCGAATTGCCATCCTCCCACACCCAGCACCCAGCAGGATCACTTCTTCAAAGGCACCTCAGACTCGGCCCTTGGAAGTTGGTCATCTCAGCAAAGTTATTTTTAAATGATGTATAAGCAAAAGCCCTGAGTCTTGTGGGTGGTGAGCAGTCTATACAAGACAAATATTTCCGCATCGAGATATAATAATGCACAGCTGGCTATATGTACAGTGGGAAAAGTTGATCTGCTAATCAATATTGCCCCATGAAAGAAAATATGCAAGATTATAGCACTTCTGCCCTACTGTGAAGGAACCTTGAATCTGGTTGCTGAGTCATGGCATGGTGGCTACTGAGGCATTATGGCATCAGGAGTTTTTCTCTCTTGCTCTGTTGTGTTGGAGGCAACATCACTCTGACACATTAGAGACTGGCTGTGGTATCTGATGGGCCTTGTACAGTTGGTTAAGGAGCTCCTTTTTCTTGTTGTCTGGAAGGAAGCTGGACTTGGCTGCGTTGATATTCAGTCTTATAAACTCATCCTCAGTAAAGCCCATTTGCATTTTTGCCATGTGGTAATCTGTCAATGGTAGACTTGAAGATGAGGGGGTCATCTGTATTAAGTGAATAGTTAGCCTTATCATCCTTAAATCATATGACCACATGTGGTGTGCTGGTTTCCAGGCTCCTGTGAGATAGCTTGACCAGGGGCATACCTCAAATTGCATGTTCTCCTTCAGCAACTTGTCATACAGGTCGGTGTTTTCCATGGTGTGATAGCCATGGCCTACCCTCTCAGTATGGAGAATGTCCACTTCCTGCTGTACAACCTTGGCAAACCCCACATCTCTAGCAAGAACTGTCCGATGAATGTCACTTTCCGTAGCCTCCTCATAGGCTAGAACATGCCCAGGGAAGAGGCTACTGTCTTCTATGGTCTCATCTCCAGCCAAGTCAATGGCCACTACTGTCTACTGGCAATACTTTTTACAGAGTTCCACCACTTCAGGGGACTAGTTTGGCATGTGAGGCATGCAGCACAGAACAGACCTCACTTTGAGGTGAAAGTCTCACTCGCCTTCTTGTAGGCCCTGGCTGACAAGAAACACAGCTTCACCAGGGGTGAGGTCTCCTTCAACCTGATTCCAGGGAATGCTGGCAGTTGGCCAGCAGGTGGGGTCTATACCTCACCTCCACATATACCACACCTTCCTTGGCTTTCATCTCCACAAACTCATAAGCCACTCATTTGATGGCCTCCTGGTCATCTGTGATAGCTGGCATGTAGTAATCAAACTTGGCCAAGAACTGGGGGAGGCTTAGGGGCTCATCCATGCCAATGATGACCCAGAGTTCCTCCACTGTGTTGGTGGGAAGTGGGATTCCTCTCTTCTCAGCATAGTACAAGATGGTCTCAGGCTTAATGGCTCCATCCAGATGGACATGAAGTTCTACTTTAGGCTTGTCAAACACTGGTGGCTGGCTCATGGTGACCATCTGCATTCAGTTTGTCCATCAGTTTGGCCAGCTCTCTCCCAGGGATTTCTGTCTCTTTAAGATACTTTTCATACAAATAAAGTCAAACGTAAACAACTGGAAATTATTAATTGCTCATGGGTAGGCTGAGTCAATATAATAAAAATGATAATTCTACCTAAATCAACTTACTTATTCACTACTATACTAATCAAATTATCAAAAGAAATTATAGAGCTAGAAAAAATAACAAAATTCACCTGGAAAAGCAAAAGGTCAAGAATATCAAGAGAATCATTGAAAAAAAAATGTGAAGGAAGGTGGCTTAGCAGTACCAGATCTCAAACTGTATTGCAAAGTGGTACTCATCAAAATAATCTGGTAATGGCTAAGAAATAGAGTGATGGATCCATGAAATAACATTAGGTCCATAGCACACAGCATGAATATAGTAATCTAGTGTTTCACAAACCTAAAGATTCAATCTTTTGGGGTAATAATTCACAATTTGACAAAAAAAATTTCTGCAGAAACTAGAAAGCAGTTTGACAACAAACAAGAATAGACCAACATCTCACACTGTGTACTGAGATAAGGTCAAAATGGGTACATGATTTAGATATAAAAGGTGATATCAAAGGCAAATTCAGGGAGTATTGAATATTTTACCTGTCAGATCTATGGATGAGAGAAGAATTATGATAACACAAGAGACCATTAAGGATGTAAAATGGATAATTTTGATTACATCAAATTTGAAAGGGTTTGCACAAATAAAACCAATGCAGCCAAGATTAGAAGGAAAGAAGGAAATTGGAGGGAGGGAGGGAATTTCCAGCAAAGTTCCCTGGTAAAGGCCTCAATTCTCAAATATAGAGAGAACTGAATCGAGAATATGAGTCATTCCACAATTGATAAATCGTCAAAGGATGTGAACAGGCAGTTTTTAGAAAAAGAAATCAAAGGTATCTACAATCATACGAAAAAATACTCAATCACTATTGATTAGAAAATGAAAACTAAAACAACTTTGAGGTACCACTTCACATGTATCAGACTGTTTAATATATCAGAAAAGGAAAATGGCAAATGTTGGAGAAAAGGTAGAAAAATTGGGACTCTGATGCACTGTCGGAGTTGCTAACTGATACAACGAATCTGAACAGCAATTGTAATTATGCCCAAAGGTCTACAAAACCATGCATACCAGGCTGCTTTTGCCAACAAAGTTCTACAGTGGACACACAAATGACTGGAACTTGCATATGGTTGAAGATCCTGCTGTGTTTATTGTTTGTTGACTATATTTTTCAAAAATTCATTTGGTAGAACAATGTACAGACTTGAAGGATCTCCTCCAACAAAGTGTTTCTCCCTCACTGAGGAGCAGCAATTTATATAGCAACTAAGAGTGTTTGTGGCTAGAATAGCTAGCTAGAGCTTTATATCTAGGCAAGCCATCATGTGGTGCACTAAACCCTGAATTACCAGTTCAAGTGACTATTCAAGTATAAACAGGATTGAGAAATGGAGATACCTGAACACCTAGCTCAATCATTCTTCCCATACATGAACAGGACTACCTGCTAAGTCCCTACGGCTCCTCAGTATTTTTCTTTAGTGTCCTATAAAGTTACTGACTCTGGTTATAAATAATTTCATCTCATGCACAAATCTAAAAAGGTTATGCAGTCCATCACTAGGTTAAACCTATTTGCTGTAGCAAATTTAAAGTAACAAAATACAGCTTTAAAAGTAATTGTACTGAATGTATTATGCCCTGGAACATTGCAGAGAAATGAAATCTATAAGCACTTAAAAGAGTTAACCTGACTATCTACACAAAAGAAAAAAAAATAAGCGAATGAAAAATACCTATTTTCCAGGCTATGATATAAAGTTAGGTAAATACTCCCAAGATCTGATCCATTGTGACTTAACCTCAAGAATCTGTGATTCCATCAATGTGGAATTGTCCGATTATACATCATACCAGTGCTCTAGCCTTGAAGAGCACAGGGCCTCCTTCGTGCGACAAAGAGGTGATGAAATAGGACTTCTGAGAAAGAGAATATTATCTTAGATCTTCAGAAGCCTTTTTCTATTTTTAAAAATTATCCTTGTATAATCTTACGCTATATGTATGAACAATATGTTCCCATTTTTAAAATATATGAGTTGACCAAATCTAATTACATTATTTTGGGTCTGAAGGCTTAAATGAAGTGTGTGTGTGAGAGATAAACAGGTAGAGACAGAGAGACAGAAACAGAGAAAGGGACAGAGACAGACAGTGGCAACAGAAAAAGAAAGACAGAAAAAGAGGAAGGGAAAGAAAGCAATAAGGGGAGAAAAAGGACAGACAAAGAAAGGGCTGGAGAGAAAAAGAGGAAGAGAGGGAGACAGGAAGCAGAAGAGGGGAAAGTAATAGGGAAGGAGGAAAAGAGGGAAAGATTCAGAGAAAGAGAATATTTTTAATAGAAAAAATATTTCATCTTCATGTTTTACAACACTCTGTGGCAAAACCATCGCCTTTAAGAAATCATTCATCCATATCCTTCTACAGCCAATACAAGCAGAGTCCTTGAAGTTCCCATTCTAGTTGTCCTACTTTTCAGGCAGACTATGGCTGAGTCAAACTGTTGTTCCTATTTAATCTAAAGCTACAGTTGGAAAGGGTCTGTAAGTACTGAGCAACACACCATAGGATAATGGATTAAATGGTGATATGATTAACCATAAGATATTTTCCTTCTATCATAAATTCCTTTTCCCCACCAAAACAGCTTTCTTTTGGTTCCTAGGCTAATAAAAAAAAAAACTTTTTTAACTGATAAATTTAGTTGAATGAATTTTAATAGATATTGTTGATTTATATGTGACTAGAAGATTTCTTTTTTGTCTTTTGGGTTTTGTTGGCTTCTTATTTTTAATCTTAACCAGTGTGACACAGTGAAAAGAGTTCTGGATTTGGGTTAAGCAGACTTGGATTTAAATCCAAACTTACCACTTGCTACCACCACATTGGACAAGTCACTTAACCAATCCTGGGCCAGATTAGATAGGCTCTAAGTTTCCTTTCAGCTGTGATTCTCTGATTTTATGACCTATGACTTGGTCAGTATGAGGAATATATAAAGTGGAAACTCTCAGGACTAATGCAGATGGACAACTCTTCTTTAATTCATAGCCTTAGAAAGTAGCCTGAGGCACTAAGAGGCAGTACATATCAATAATAGGACTTGAATGCAGAGCTTCCTGATTCCAAGACCAGCCCTCAATTCACCATCCCTTGCTGCCTCTGTGTGTGAAATTAATATTTTTAAATTTTTATTCAAGTGTTTAGACATCAAAAAGAAAGTGTCCTGAGGAAAATATATGTGGGAAAAGAAGGTGAGAAAGAGTGAAAAAGGAGGAAGAGAACCACGAGGATGGAAAAGGGAAAGGAGAGATAAACATGGGTGGGGTTTAAGATATACAGAGGAAGAAAATGAGAGAGGGAAGGGAAGAAAAGAGGTGAGGGAATCTTTAAATGTCCTAATTATAAAATCATAAAAGCTGTATTATTAGTATATTCTCCAAAGTAATCCTCCAAGTTAGTAATTATTGCCTGGATTGTAGTCCTAGTAAGCAAGGAAATATCACCCTGTTGGCCAGTGAAAAAGAATCTAAAGACTGAATTTAGTTCCTTAAGTTCAATGGGAGTCATTCCAAAATACCAACTACTTCTTTGTTAGTTCACATCAGGATCAACTACAGCCTACCCAAAAAAAAAAAAAAAATCCCCATTAGAACAGAAAATCTATCCATTTTAGTTATAATTACAATCACAGAGTCTAGAAGGGAGAGTCATACAGCCTCTTCTGGAAGACCTCCAATGAAGGGGAATTCACTCCCTTCTGAGGCAGCCCATTTCAATCTAAGAGAACTCTAACTTAGAGGACTATTTTCCTGGCATTAATCCTAAATTATCTTATTTGCAGTTTCCAACCACTGCTACTCATTCTGCCCTCCGTGACCAAACAAATAAGTCTAGTTGCTTTTACAAATGCCAGCCCTTCAAACACTTGGAGGCACACCTTTTAAATTGATTTTTACAAAATATTGATCTTTGGAGTGGAGGGATAAGAGTGAGACTTTTATATTACTGGCTTGGCAATCATTACACTCATATGCATCAGTGGCCCCCAAGGGCCTATAGGTCCTGGAAACAGAGCTGCACTCAGCAGATAGAATTGGATCAGACTGCCCCCACATGAAGGAGAAAGGAAAAATACCTGTTGGTCACAGACTCTCCAGAAATGGTGTAAAAATTCTTTTAGAAGCCAGGTATCTTGCTTTTACCACTCCTTCAAGTCATAAGGGTCTTCACTAAATTATTTTATATACAACCTTGGTTTTCTTATAATTTGTTAGTAGCCAGATAAGCTATAAGGCCTGAGGGTCAACAACCAGTAAAGAGTAAAGAGGAGACTTGTCAGATGCCACACTATTGTTAATCTCCCTGTCAACCAAAGTCCAGACAATTTTGACTTTTTTTCTCGAGGGGGGAGATAAGGAAGCCCTGGAATAATATAATTCAGGCCTCTTTTGTCTAATATAAAGGTTTTGTCTGCTTTGACCTCATCTGACAAATATTCTAGGCAAGATTCTCTAACTCACAAGGAATTTGAGATGAAAACTTGTCTGATTCAGCTTCCTCAACTTCTTCCTCAGCTTATGCATTTTTGATATAGGAAAACCTCAAAGCTTTTAATTTTTTATATTCCATTTCATTCTCAAATAATGAGAAATGTAATTAATTTGTCTGTGTTTGTTCAATAAATTACACTCAATATTTAATCAATAGCCATGGTTGGCAAAGAGTGAAAATAATATATTAAGTAAATATAGTTAAGTGACTTACTGTTCATGCTTTTATCAAAGAAACAGCCTTTATTAAATCAGCTTTCAGCTTTTGTTAATTTCCTTTAGCAAATCAGATTTACCCACTTTTATTTTAAATGACTCAATCGAGTAAAAAGTAAATTCTTCTGTGTAGAAGCAATGGATAGAAAGAAATCTAAGATAAATACCTTAGAGTTGGGCTGCAGAACCACAAAGCCTTAGAGTTGAAGAAAACCTTAGGAATCTCCTAGTTTAGGGCTCTCAAGTTTTTTGTGTGTCATGGATTCCTTTGGAAGTCTACCAAAGTCCATAGTCCCCTTTAAGAATATTTTCAATTCGTTAAATAAAACATAAAGGATTACAAAAGAAATCAATCATTGAAATACAACTGTAACTATCAAAATATTTTTTTAAAGCAAGTCCACAGACTCCAGGTTAAGAACCTCTGTTCTAGATCAACACAATGTCTTTACACCCAGTCTGATGCATTTTCTATTAAGCCATATAGTCTCCTTTATAGAGTTCATGACCCCTTCCCCACACTATGCTCCAGACTGAGTAATGATCTTGATGAGACAGCTGAATTTACCTCCCAAATGCTTTTAGAAGCAATGCCATTTAAATCAATATAACCTAGCATTCCTGACTATTTTTCAGCTCATTTTCTGATACAGTGCATTATGCTAAGCACTGGAAACACAAAGAATTTAAGAGGGAAAAATAACTTCCAGTGAGCAAGATTATAAAATTCCCACACAAAGAATTTAAGAGGGAAAAATAACTTCCATTGAGCAAGATTATAAAATTCCTTAGAAGCCTTTGAGTCCTCTCATTTTTCAGATGAGAAAACTGAAGCACATAAAGTGGATTGCCCCTGTGTCACAAAGCTAAAGTAAGCATCTGAGGCAGGATTTGAACCTAAGTCTTCTTGACTCTAACTCCCTGAGGATTTAGAATGTTTGCCAGATGAGGTCAATGAAGATAAAACCTACATACGATGCCATGTTATCTCTCATTAAGGAAGATCAAGGAAGGCTTCATGGAAAAAATGGTATCTGGACTATACCTTTTAAAGAAGATAAGAATGTCTACAGGTAGAGATGTGGGAGGAAATGCAGTATAATTGAAAAAATACCTTTTTCACAATCAGAGAAATTGCATCACATTTTTAGGCCTCAAGTCATTTGCAAAATTCAGGGGTTGGACTTCACCATCTTTTCCAGCTCTAAACCCTATGGCTCATATTGATACCAGCTTCAGCTCTTAATATAGGACCCAGTGGTATCCTATAGAATTCAAACCCTTGCCAGCTATCTCACAAATGTTACACACAGCAGAGGTCACTACTAGAAAAACAATTTAGATTTATAACTGAATGAACAAGTGGCAGCTTGGCTTAGAAACAGTGGAATACTAGTTTCTAAGGCCAGCAGAAGTCTCCAATTTACCAAGGGGCTGTATTCCAAAAACCTGCTTCCTAAGCCAGTTATTTGCAAATTAGAATGCGTTTTCCAATTGAAAGAGTATGAAAAGTCATTGTCAAACAGCCAGATTAGCCCATAAAAGTCTATGTAACTCATAATATATTAACTCATAAAGTAACTGAATGATAAGCATCAAAAGCTGTCAATCTAGAGATGTATAATTAGAAACAATACAGAGCAAGTCATTAGGTGAAAGTGAGAGCTAACCAGTGGTCAGCCTACTGGCTCCATTGGCCGCCATACAATTTTAGAAGATCTGGAGAGCAACACCACTACTGGGACTGTTTCCAAAGATGATTAGGGGGAAAGGAAAAGAACATATATGTTCTAAAATGTTTATTGCAGCTCTTTGTGATAGCAAAAACCTGGAAATTGCAGGGATGCCCATCAAGTGAAGAATGGCTGAACAAGTTGTGGTATACGATTGACCTGGAATACTACTGTGCTATAAGAAATGATAAGCTCAATGATCTTAGAAAAACATGGAAAGACATGCACAAAATAATGAAGTGAGATGAGCAGAACCAAGAGAACATTGTATACAGTAACAGCAATATGGTTTTAAGAATGACTGACAAAATAAGTTATTTTGATGATTATAAATACGCAAATTAACTATAAAGGACATGTGAAGAAAGATACTATCTGCATCCAGAGAAAAAACTGATAAATAGAAGTATGTATAAAATAATTTTACATATGTATGTATATATATACATATACACACACACACACACACACACACACACACACATACCTATTTGTGTCTAATGGTGGCCATCTCTAGGGTGGAAGGGAAGACAAGAAAAAAAAAGAAAAAGAAATTTACATATAACTTTGTTGCATATTTAAAAGGAATAGCAAGTAATACATAGTAGATTTATAGCTTTATGTGCAATCATCTTTTTATACTGTGTTATACTTTATACTTGTTTATACTACGTTACAGAAATGCTTGTTTTATTCCATAAATTAAAAGTAAAATAAATTATTAAAAAAGAAGATCTGGAGGAAGACCCCTCCCCTTCCAGAATGTTGAGTCAGTCCTCTATGGAGGATCAACAAACTTAATCAGAAAATATATAAATCAATATTTAAAGATATGGTATAATTTTCAAACATGAAACTATAAATTGCAAAAATGCAAACTGAATTCTCTTTAAAAAAAAAAAGTCTCCCCTTCTCCCCCAGGATGTAAGTGTAGAGGCATAAGCATGCTAGTAAATGTTTAATAATCTAAGTCCCCATGTTTTCTTCTGTGAAATAAAACTTGGACATGTTATCTAATAATAATCACTCCAATTTCTACAGTGATTTACAAAGAGCTTTAGACTTACAGCAGCCCTATGAAATATGGAGCAGTAATGTTCAACAAACTTTTAAATTTAATCCACATGTTCTCCATCACTTTCTTAAATCTAGACTTAACAAAACAATAAATCAAGCCCTAATTCATAACATTTGCCCATTTCTGAGGTATAAATGCTCAAATTGAAAAATTAACAATTGGATCTCTCTAGCTAGTACAAACCAGCTCCAGCACACCACTGTGCCCAGTCCCACTACAGATCAAAAAGAGAGTTTTGATCTGTTCCCTTTCTGCCCTGAACCTATTTACACTTCCTTTCATCATTTTGATGCCAGATTTAGTGAACCCCCAAGCTCAAAAGATCCTTTAGCCTCAGGAGCACCAGTAACAGGAAATGCAGGTGTTTACCACCAACAAGCTGCCCTAATTTCACTTTTTATCTCCTCACACACTTTATGTTCCAGCCAACTGGCTTATTTGTTGTTCTTCAGACATGACAGTCTTCCTCTCTGTGCCACTGTACGGGCCACCCTTCATGCCAGCTATGCTCTTCCTACTCATCCACACTTCTTGGTATCCATAGTTCCATTCAAAGTCAAACATGAATGGAACTCAAGTACCACCTCTGACATTGGGCCTTTCCTAATTTCTCTCCTGACCTCCACACAGCCACCACTCCTAGCTGCTAGTGCTGTCCACCCTTCAAAGGATTTTGTATTTATTTCATATTTATTTGTATACATATTGTTCTCTACCATCACCGCCACCACCATTTCCACATCCAGGAAAAAGTAAGCAGCCCTACTACTTTTTCTACTTCCTTACGTTAAATAATTTTGCTTCAAAACATATGGTTTTTCTTGACCTTAATACATTTAAATCATTGGCATTATTCTGTTTCTCATCAGCCATGATAAGGGGCTTTTTTTGTGGACCACAAAGGGAATGAAGAAGAGAGAGAAATGGAAATAGAAAAGGAAGTAACAAAGCAAGCGCTGGAAAAAAGAGATAAGAAGGAAGGATCAGTGGGGGGTCTTTAAGCAGAGGATGTTGCAGAAGGATTCCTATTTAGGCAGTGATTGGACCAGATGACTTGTGCAAGTCTCTTCAGATTCTGTGAACATTAAAAGTAGGACAGCTTAAGGTGAAATAAAGTGAGCTGTGTAGAGAGAACAGAAAAAGAAAAAGACATGTGACCAGTCTGCCTCAGGGAAGACATCAAACATTTCCCTGAAAAAGCTATCACTTGACACTGTCGACCCAGGATAGCTTGGTTGCTGTCTAGGGTGTTTTGAGGAGTACAAGGAACAGCATGGCCTCTGGGAATGTAGACATAAGGGAAAGCAATGTGCAAACCAGCCAGTCATTTAGATGTATAGGACAACTCAAATGATCATAACTTGGGGAATGAGTATGTGTATTCCTTAACAAAGATGTCTTCCAGGCTTTCTGCCAATTTCATTTGTTCCGTATCTGCTTTGTTACCTTTTATTCTAAGATCAGGCATAATAGGAACTGGCTAATTATATTTTCAAAGACAAGCATTTTTGAGGGTTTTTAGAAAAATTATTAACAGAGAACTAAAGGGATGTTAACTTTCCCAGCCCATCCTCTTTTCTGTCCCTTAGATTACAGTTCAAAAGGAAGATATCATCAAATTGCTTTTGCTGAAAACTGTCCCTTTGTCCAAAAGAAATGACTTCTTCATGACTTCAGACTTCAGAATGAAGGAACATATTAAAAGGTCTTTCTTCTTCCATGGTTACTTTTACATGGTAGAGTAATTAATCTGCTTAATTTATATAACAAATGAAACTTGGATGTGTTATCTAATAATAATCACTCAAATTTCTATAGTGCTTTAAGGCTTACAAGGAACTTTAGATTCACAGCAGCCCTGTGAGATAGGGAGCAAGATTATCATCCCCATTTCACAGAAGAAAATACTGAGGCTCAGAGAAGTTAAGTAATTTCTCTATGGTCATATAGCTATTAAGAATTAGAGCTAAGATTTGAATATGCCCTTATTCCAAGGCCAGTCCTTCTTCCCTTCCCCTTATCTCCCATCCCTTCATTAGATATACAACCCCTAAACAGCTGACACCCAAATTCGTTCAGGGAACAAGTAATGCTAAGCTGCCTGAGCCTGAGCAATAACAGGTCTTCAGCAACTTCTTGAATTATCTTCCCCTGTATTGTGCTGGTTCATTTGTACCTCTTTGTGATACTTATCAAAATCTATTTTGTTAATAACCGTTTGTACACAAGTCTTATCACCACTACCACCCCCACTGGATAAACAGAGACTAATAGGTAGGGGGAGGTAGCTTTTAGCTCATTATAGGGGGGAAATGGTGTAGTGGATAGAGCTCCAGGCCTGGTCTCAGGAAGACCTGAGTTCAAATCCATCCTCAGACACTTGCTAGTTGTGTGACCCTGGGCAAGTCACTTAACCTTGTTGGCCTCAGTTTCCTCATCTGTCAAATGAGGTGGAGAAGGAAAGGGCAAACCACTCCAGTATTTTTGCCAAGAAAACCCCAACTGTGGTCATAACTGAAATGACTGAACAAGAGAAAAAATCCCAAGTTGAGCTGTCCAAATTCCCCATTACCAAATATCTTCAAGCAGACACTGAATTTTTATTTCAGGATTGTGAAAGGGGACCGTAATTCAGGTAGGAAGGGGGTGGATTAAGTGAGTTGATTTTTCTAGGACTAGCTCCAACTGAAAGATTCTAGAATTCTAAGATTGTAAATTTCTTAAGTGCAGGAACTGACATTCATTTCTGTAACACATCCCTCACTCACCTTGATCCTTGATTTTTTTTAATTGGACCTGTGAGTTCATTGGTGTAGGGAATTCCTGGTGAGAAATTTTCATCTACCAAAGCAGAGCAGCAAAAACTCTGTAACTATGGTCTTAAACAGTTGGCCAAGGCACTGAGAAATCATGCCTTGCCCCCAATCACAAAGCTAGTAGACAAGAGAGGGCTCAAATCCAGGTCTTCCTGACTCCAAGGTTCTCTCTATCAGTTACATCATGCTGTCTTGCACACAGTTAAGTACTAAATAAATATTTGTATAGTTGAGTTCCCTGTTAGTCTGTGTCTTGTTTTGAATTATACCATCTTATGTTCCCTTCCTGTATTTTATGAAAATACTGACCATTCAACTATTTGTGAGGAGCTTTCACCGGATATCAATTATTAACTATCCTAGTCACTGGGACGAAATGCTGGGGCTTCAAATCCTGATTAGGTCTCTCTTTAAATGTGTTTAAACCCCCTCCTGCACATGACTTGTCCATTATTCCTGTCCTACTGTCTGCTTGAAAGAAAAAAAAATCCCAACTTCTGGCATTATGAGTTTAAAAGCTACATTGTGCCCTTCTCTGAACATCCACAGATCAGACATTCATTCATTCCCAAGACACATTAACTTTCTTCTTACCCCAGGTTATAAAATAATCATTCTTCTGTCCAAATTCTGAACATGACAACAGAAAATCCTAGCATAAATCAGACAGGGGGAAGGCTTTGGAAGATGCAGATTAAAAAGCCACGAGTTTCAGAAAATGCAGCTCTTTAATATTCTTTCAATTAAGAGTAAGAAGCCTACAGTTGTTTTGTAGGGTGTTAAAGAGTTTTCTAAGCAAAGGTTTCTCAAGGAAACATAAAGCAAACATCTGGAAAGATCAAGGATGATTATCTACTAGGGAAAAAAAACTGTCTTCTTGACCTGCCAGATCATTGGAGATAGGGTAACACGATGGAAAGAGCCCTGACTCTGGAGCCAAAGCTCTTAGGTCCACATCCTGCCTCTTACTCTAATTGCCTATGTGGTGTTGGGAAAGACATTTAAACTCAGATTCAAGGAGGGAATTGAACTAGATGGCCTTCTTAGGGACATGCCAGACTGAGATCTATGATCCTATGGGTTCAAATCCTCTACTATTTACTCACTGTGTGACCTTGGGCAAGTAACATCATATCTTGAGGTCCCAGTCTCTTCACATGAAAAAATGAGAGTTTTCCAGCTTCCAACTCTAAATCTATGCATATACTATGCTTCTTATGAAAACATTTTAAAAGCACCATTGCTTACAAATTCAGACATTAGTACCCAAAGGTAATTCACATAGCAAATACCCTTTCACGGGGAAATTCTTGAAGCTGAAATTCAGCTCACCAGGTTGTCAGTTAATTATACCCTGGTCTACAGAGACAAAGCTGAGATGAGGAAGGAAAATTGATGATTTCAGGATGGAGGACCATTCTGAGTCACAATTCAATCCTCTTCAGAGTACTCAGCTACAAATTGCAAATTCAGTAAAAAGCACAATGTTAGGAACCGGACTGATGTAGACCCATACATCCTATTACTCCTGGGGATAATAACTGATAATTCTCTTGGACAAATTAGGGAATCATCAAAATAGTAGGAAATTACAGTGTTATAGATTGTGCCTATAGCTGCTTTGAAATAAAAGCGGCATCCTATTCATCACACAAGGGAAAGCTAGCTCATTAAATCCCCTGGCTACATGACTCTGAATGCTAAAAAAAGAAATTGGAATTAATAGGTAGAATATTTTGAGGGAAAAAAGGTCAAAAATGTGACCTTTCAGTGCAACCACCTTTAAAAGAAAACTAAAAGCCATTTTAAAAGCAACTGCTAATAATTTTGCCAAGGTCATCAGTATAAAATGTAAAATAAAAACAAGCTGATCTAGCTGAAAGTATAGAGTGGACTCAGATAGATAAAGTATTCAAACTAAAGGGCAGAAGACTAAGGCACAAGGGCTCAAGCAGATGATTACCCTACTAGAGTATAAGCTCTGTTGGAGAAAGGACTGTATTTTATTCATCTCATTCATTTATAACCAGCAGCATCTAGTACAATGTCTTCTAGGTACTCAGCAAAGCTTTGTTGAATAAATGAGTGAACTAATGAATGAATGAATAAATATTTGTTGGATTATTAGGTTCATTTGGTTAAAACATGGTATCACAGGTACAAGTCTTATGGAATTGGGGAAAATATCAGAGAAAAAATGGTTTCCGAGGTCACAAATGGCATTAACACAAAACTCTTATGATTGGCCAAGTACTCTACGCATGTATGCTTTGGGTTCTTGCAAATGGGATGAGAAGGCAGTATTGATCTTGTTGACAATATTAGTACTGGAGAGAAAATGGCAAAAAAAAAAAACCTACTAAAATTGTTCTCAGAGAAGACAAAGGATACAGGGGCAAATCTAAGAGATATAAAACCAAAATATATCAATAAAATTTGTTTTAGAAAAAAAGTTGTCAAAACTGATTATAGCATCATAGATTTAAATGTGGAAGGGACATCAGAAATCATCTAATCCAACACCCTTATTAAAGAGGAAGTGAGGATCAGAGACTTTAAATGATGTTCCCAGGTCACATAGGTAGTGAATTGAATAGCAGAGCCAAGGTTTGAGTCCATTATTACTATATTTTATTAAAGTCAACCTTAATAAATTGAGAGTCAATATGACATAGTCAATAGACAGCCAGCTTCAAAGAGGAAAATCTCAGTACATGTCCTGCCCCTGGCACATAATCACTGTGGGACCATGGGTAAGTCACTTAAACTCTCAGTTCCTCAGAAAACTGTAAAACCAGAGGTGGTAAGCAGATTCAGATCTGCACTGAGACAAGTACCATAGTACCATTGGGAGTTCCATAATATCTATGAAATTCAGAGGTCTTGTCAAAAAATATTAATATCTCAAATTTATATAAAATTATAAGACTTATAAAATACTGTCTTCAAAAGATCCCTGTAAGGTAGTTAGTAGAAGTATTAAAGTATCCCCATCTTATAGATGAGGGAAAAGTTTTTCGTAAAGGAGAAGTGAGCAACCCACCATTACACAGCTAGTAACTACTGATGCTAGGACTGGACAACAAGATTAGCACGTTTTCTATTAAATCACAGTGCTTTTGAGCATTGCTGGTGGCGGGCCAATAGTCTCATTTTAATTTACAAACAGCACAGTACACAGAAGTAGAAGAACAGTAATATCCACCTGTCTTCTTCTTCCCCCTCAGTTCTATAGAAAACAAATATGTTTTTATTGTTGTTGACTCTTTTCAGGAGATGACTATCAGTAGGAAGTAAAGCATGTTCTTTAGAGCTGAAACCCCATAATAATCATCCCTGTAACACTAAGGTTGACAAAGAACCATAGGCTCATAGATCTCTATGGAGCAAGAAGGGACTTTGACATCCATCCCTCTCATTCCTCATAAGGAAAAGGAGGCCTTTGCCCAAAGTCATACAGGTAGCAAGCTTCAGAGACTGAACTTGAACCTAGATTTTCCTAAAATTGAACACTCTATCCACTATTCTATGCCACCTCTCCTTTCTTGCAACAACTCCACAAAGTAATAATGATAACAATAGTAGCTAAACAGATGAGAAAACTACACTTGACACTTACTAGCTGTGTGACCCTGGGCAAGTCACTTAACCCTGATTGCCTCACCAAAAAAAAAAAGAAAAAAAAAGGCAGATGAGAAAACTGAGGCAGAGGTTGTGACTTGCCCAGGGTCACATAGTTAATAAGTGAACTCAGGTGTTCCTGACTCCATGTCTGGCAGTCTGTCCACTGTGCCAGTTAGCCGCCCCATACTAGGAGTAATTCCTAGTAATACAACTATTAGTATCCCCACTTTGCAGCTGAGGAAACTGAGGTTCATAGAGGTTAACTGACTCATCCAAGGTCACACAGCTAGAAAATGACAGAACCTGAATCTGAAACAAAGTTTCTAATAAATCCTAGTCCAGGGCTCACACTGCTGTACCACATTTGCTTGCCCCTTATATTTGTTTAATGACTGTTTTTGAAAGATGGTTATGACTTTTCTCAAGCCTACTAGAAATTGCCAGAATATACTGGTTCCATAAGACTAAGCTTCAACACTTTGGTACACATATATAGCCCTCTAACACATAATAGTTCCATTTAAAAAACAACAACAACAACAACACATGCACTATATGGGATTATAAACAACATTTTAACTCATTTTAATGTGCATTCTTCCATCACAGTGCAGGAGAGTGCAAATACGAGCCCCTTTGGGCCAAGGCGGAAAAAGAATGTGTCTTCCATGTTTGTCTCAAGTGATAGTTGCCTCCCCCTCCCCAGGTCTTCACATCTTAGCCTATGCCCCCCGAAAAGAGCAAAGTTCCCATTTTTTTATATTAGCCTGAAGACGGGATCCCTGGTTTACAAGATCTATTACCAATCATTAAGCAATAGTTAAGCACCTAATATATGCCAGGCGTTATTAGTGGAAAGATAAGAACAAAATAATCCCTGCCTTTAAAGCGCTTGCATGTATATGTGGAAAACAAGGAACTCTTTCACATTAACAAAGAGTTTTTCCCACAGCCACAATCTACTCTTCATTTTCTCTCCATTCACATCTATCATCCCCCAGGAAAGAGAAATGTTGGTAGATTCCTGGGACTTCAGGAGTCTGTGTTCATATCTTCGTCCTTAATAATTACAGAAGAAAAATTCTAGAAAGTACCCATGGAAAAATTCCTTCTTTCCAGTGGTCCCTTTGAGATTGTCCTGATGTTTCAGCTGACCTTATGAACTGTAATTCCCTTAAAAGAAATTAGCAGCATAGGACACTTAGAGCCAGAAGGGACCTTAAAGGTTATCTAGTCCAACTTCTTCATTTACAGATAAGGAGACTGAGGCTGGGAGAATTGAAGTGTCTGCTTAATGGCATGCAGCTAGTAACAAGTGGAGTTTGAACCCAGGAACCATAACCCCTAAACCACTGCACTCTTCACAATGCTACTCAAGGAAGCAAAGTCTAGGGCAGGAGTGGGGAACCTGTGGCCTCAAGGCCATACGTGACCCTCTCTGTAGCATTTGAGGACCTAGAGGGATGTGGCCTCAAGGCCTTAGGTTCCCCACCCCTAACCTAGCCTATTTAAAGCCTGCCTTCTTTGCTAATTCTATCCTAAGAAGAACTGCTGGCCTTCAGGTGAAGCCCAAGGCTAGTCAGCTCAGCTTATTAGGAATTCTCTAGGATACCTCTGGGTTAAGGGGTGTAGCTACCATTAAAACTTGATGTTTATTAAAAACAAGAGGAAAGAGCGATTGTTGTTTCCAGACAGTTTCCCTGCAAAGCACTTGTTTTCCAGAGAAATGCCCTGAGAATTTTTCATCTAGAGAATTTATGTGACCCACTGGAGCCAATCAAGTTAGCTTAGTTGTTAACCCTGCCTGAAAACCAAGCAGCATCCTACCTTTCCTTAGACTCCCTCATTTGCATTTGTTACTTTAATTTGGGTGGCATGACTCCAACACAACTGATCTCTTCCTACTTTCCCTGAGTTTGCAATGCAGCCATTCAGACAGGAGACCTCACTTTGTGTCCACCCTGTTTTTGACAGTGATTAGCAAGTTGAAAAGGCCGTACTTCTGCCATGCTGGAGTGGGCAAAGAATAAGGGGGTGAGAGGGTAGCCAGGAAACCACAAGGCTGTTTTTCTTTTTATTCCAACACATGCTCCGTAATGATAGGCTCTGTCTGGGATTTGAAAACCTGCTTCACTGCTGTCTTGGCTATAACAAGCCCAGGAATTTAATCCACGTTTTCTTTCAACTGCTTTATTGTCCAAACTTACGCAGGCAGTATTTCTTCATTTCTCAGAAGAAAGACATTTCACACACACACACACACACACACACACACACACACAACCATATGCACATTCACACACATGCACATATTATTCGATCAAGAATTTCAAAAGCAGGTGTTTTCTAGTAGACCTGCTGCCCTGCTAAAGCAAGACTTCATCTCCAGATAAGTAGAAGCAGCTTCTTGTGAGCAACAAGCCTAATACCATGTTCTCCCTAGCATTACCTAGTACTAATGACTAATCCAAATCAGAGAGAGCTTGGGCTTTCTAGCCAGACCAAGAGTATCTTTGGACCATTCTTTTTCCTTATCACAGAGTAGAAAGAGCTCCAGATTTGTAATCCAATGCTGACTCTACTAATTATAACCCACAGGACTTTGGACAAGACTTTGGAACCTCTCTGAGGCTCAGCTTCTTCATCTGTAGGGCAAAATAATAATATCTGCCTTGTCTTCTCCTTGTGAGGAGGATCAAATAAGAAAAAGTGTTTGAAGCAGTTAATATATTGTAAAGTTACATGCAAATGTCCGGTATCATTTTTTTCAAGGCATAACTCCATTTCCTCATCTGCAAAATAAGGACATTGAAAGATTCTACGGTTTTCAAAGCCTTGGATGAGATGGGAAAACAGAAGTGCCATTCTTCTTGGCACTCAGTACACTATCACACTCATACCCAAGATTCATTCCCTCAACATTTTTGTTCTTGCTTGCTAAAATAAGCTATACCCTGAAAATTCCCAGCTATCAGCAGTCATCAGTGGCTAGAGTATATATAACTCAAGTAGATTTCTCCTCTTTTATTCTCCAACCATCACTGTCCATGTTAACACATAGCATGAAGCTTTATTTGCTAAACTCAAGGTCAGAAACATGCATGTTCAGCCTGAGTCATTCAATTCAACTCACATTTAATAAAAAGCCATTATGCCTAAGATTCTCTCCTAGTTGCTAGGGATATAATGATGAAATATACAGTCCCTGACTTCAAGGAGCTTACAGTCATTCTACTCAGGTGTATACAACATGAATATTATACAATGAGCATTATACAAGGCATAGTGTAATGAAAGCAAAGTAGAAATCAGGCAAAAATCCTCTCAGAAAAATTTGCTAAGGGAGAACACAAGAATCCATAAGCCACGATCAAGTCTATCACTTTGAGTGACAAGCAAAATGCTTCTAAAATTTGGTCCAGCACACAAGTAGAAAATCTTAACCAAAAGAGGAAAAACAGAAAAACGGTAGGGAAACATAACTACAGATGAATAATCTTTAAAATATTAACCTTTTTGCTACCTCATCCTCCAATGTGAAGCTCACATAAAATGGTGGCTAAGAAACGAGCAGAAGAATCAAAATATAGAAAATATGCCTGGAGCCCTCAATATTATTTTTCCCTTAAAATATAGTTTCTAGGGAAAGTCAAATAAGGAAAAGATAAAGTGTGTTTGGTGAATAGGCCAATATTATAAAGGGAAAGCTAAAGACCTATATACAATCCTTTCATCTTCTGCCTGCTACTTGCCCTATTATATCTGTCTTGACTATCACAGCCAATAGTCACTGCCCACAAACTCCACCTCCCTTTTTCTTTTTACATCTAGGCTCTGCCCAAGACTCTTCTTGCCTTTTCTTAATTCAAAAGAATTTTCCTGCCTATATGATCTTGTCATAGGTGTTACAACTCTCATCCCCACTTGTAGCCATTTCCCCCATCATTCACAACTTCAACTGTGGCACTCCACCTTCCCACATGGTCTTCAGTGTTTCCCCCACTCTACTACCTTGCTGTTCATCTCTTTTCTCTATCCTGTCCTCAGTAAGTCTCAGACTGTTTCTCATTTCTTGTTATTCCCACTTATGGATCCACCAGTGGGCATAATATCTTCTGTTTTATCATTAGCTGCCACTAGGCATCTTTTACATCATGATTTTTACATTCACAGCTTCTGGTTGTGCTAGACCTCCCCCAGATGACCAGTCCTCTTCTTCTACTTCAGTCAAGAGTAATCAGCACCCATGATGCTTAAGTCTCTCTCCATGGCTTCCAGCATGTGGCCCTCATCTAATAGGAGCCAAGAGCATAAAACCAGTGATGAGACCAAGTGGTCTCTGTCTTTGGTCAGTAGTCAAAATCCTATGGCTTCACTATTAGTCTCTTCCCAACTGTGCTGAGCTCCTGGATTCCTGATAATTCTCATATGATTCACCTGAACCATACTTGCCTACTTTAATTTCTTGTTATTACATCTGCTCCTCTGTGCTTGCACTGACACAGAAGACCCTTTAAAGTATTTCTATTTGTAACTGCTATTTATTACTCATTTCCCTCTCCCCAAGTGGACCAATCCTTAGATTCTTTTGTTCTGACATGTGGCTAACTGATGTCTTAGTAATGGTCCCCTATTATTCAAAGTCTTGATATCTGCCAGCTCTCTCTGGTCTAACCAAGCTTCAGTTCTATACTATCCTTTTTTGTTGCCACCCAAGACCTAGTATGACAAATTGTTTCTCCCCACTTTTCATTTTGATCCTAGAGGACAAATTTGTATGCCTCCTTCCCAGCCTTCCACTTACTACTCACTCTATTCCATTTCAGACTCTCTGAATAATACTGGTTAACCCCCTGCTCTCTCTCCCATTGAATTCTACCTGCTCCCTAACCGTCCTCCCCATGACTTCTACCTGTCAAAAAACCAAAGCTTTCTTAAGTTTTCTCACACTGTAGTCAACTATTGGACATCAATAAAAAGGAAGCGTGTCACCTCCATGCCTTAGTAAATACTTTCAAGAGAAACTGTGCTCCATCACCACTTCTCAAAAAAATCCCCTTGTGGCCACCTTTCTGAGGACAACTCTTTCATCTCTTATCTAGATTGGACCTTTAACCAAAGTTTACTACTGGGCCTGCCCAGGCTTAAAACCCTTCTAGCTTGATGGTACACAACAGAGGTTGTGTCTCATTGGCAAGGACTTAGAGAACCCAATTCATGCTATGCTAAGGCATGAGAAGATTGCAGGAAATAACAATCTTTTAACATTGTGTTACATTCTAAATTGTTCAAAAGTTAATGTTCTACGGCAAAAAGATATCTTGAGAATACCTGATGTCTGTTCTAGGAGTCTAGACTTCTATAAATTATTAGCTTCTCTATGCATGCAGCTTCTGGGAGTAAATTCATCTGCAAAAATCTGGATTTCCAATATTCATTAAATGACACAAATTCCCTGGGAGACCCTTTGTCCCCTGTCCTTTCAGCTTTTGTAGCTTAAAACTGCAGTAAGACTTGTGAGACACCTTGTATAGTGATATAAAGAGGAGGCAGAAGAGGAAGAAGAAGAGGAGGAGGAATTGGAATTGGATTAAGGTACTTCAAAGCTCTAGGATTCTAAACCTCTATAAATTATTGACTCTTCTGTGCCAGCAACTGTTAGGAGTAAACTCATTTGCAAAGATCTGTATTGCCCATGAATATTCACTGTATGACACTGTCCTGACATCTTTTCACCTTCAGAAGATTACAGGAAAACACAGCAAAAACCCCAGTTATATACTCAAGATTACTCAACACCTGTACTTAGATACAAAGGGCAAAAGGAATGAATCTGACATCTTTTCCAGGTATTATTATCTGAGGGTAGAGTCAGAGAAAGCCTCAAAGTCATTTTCACAGACAAGAGCTAAGCCTACCTAGTCATTTTTCTCACCAGCTTCATTTCTTGGACTGGATTCCACCATAAGCATGCCCCCAGGAAACCTAATCACCAGGGAGATTGCAGTCTGCCAGGGAAACCTCAGCATCCTGAAAGACTGTATCAGCTTTGATATTCACATCTCATCAATAGCCTTAGGACCTTTGGCCCTTCTGATTGGAGGACTAGAGAGTGGAGCAAAGAACTTCTCTCAAAGACTCCATTTAGAGAGCTCACAGACCAGCCAACTCTCGATTTCTAAGAACCTGCATTCTTGGACTGAGCTCCACATGCTCCCACACCAGGTACCTTCTTCTCCTCTTCCCTAATTTTCAGCTTTCCTTTTGTGTGTTGTCTTCCTCCATTATAAGTTCATCAAGGGCAGAGACTTGTCTTTCTTTTTCTCATTTGTCTCTCTAGCACTTAGTACAGTGTCTGGTACATAGTAGGTCCTTAATTAATGTTTGCTGACAGGCTGAATGACTTAAAGCTAGTATCAGTCCCAGTCACTAGCTTCTACCCCTAAGGAATCAGCTTAGTCCCCTGGTTCCCTCTTATAAATAAACATAGAGCAATAGGCTTTACCTCTTTAAGGCCTATTTCAAAAGGATAGATACCAAAGGAGACAGGTAAATAACAGGTTAATAGAGGGCAATCAGTAAAACACAGAAGCTGAGATATTCCCTAGTTCAAAAGATCCACATGTAAGCCCCATGTGTGAAGTCACATCATTTCAATCAGCAGTAAACTTGTCTCAATACACTGAGGCATGCCGTATTTTCAGCCATGAATCACCTGATGGCATCTCTGGTGTTGCCTCTAGAGCCCCAAAGGAAGTATCTGTAAGAAACAGCTAAAAATCACAGTTATCTAGTAGCCTCCACTACTCTATGAGGGATCTATTAGAATAGATGATGTCCCAGAAATCTGCATCATCCTCCCATTATTATGTTGGAATAATTAAAAATAGCTATGATTGTAATCAAGTTCCAAATCTGTTTTTAGGTTAGAGATATTAAAAAAATAACACTGATCTGACAGTAGATTAACCAGTCATAAATATCTTGTAGCATATAACATGTGATAGAGCAATCATTCTACATGTACTGCAACAGTAGGAATCATCAAAATGGGTGAGAAACATTTGCTAACAAAGATTTCTAAGTGGCAACTTCCCTCTCCCTCAAACCCGTGTTCATATTCTATATAACTGTAAAGTGCTTTGTAACCCTGAGATGACAAATATTATATATATATATACACATATATAATTTATAATATATGATTATAATATATAACAATATATGCAAAGATTCATACATGTCTTACTATAAGCAGACTTAGGTTATATGGATCTTACAAAAAATCTATGAAAGTACATCAAACTCACCAGGGAAACAAGTTGGGATAGGCAGAATGAATAGAGCACTAGACTCAGAGTCAGTAAAATCTGAGTTTAAATCCTATCTTGAGTCTGAATCCTATCTCAGACACACATTGGCTGTGTGACTCTGAGTACATTACTTAACCCCTTAGCTTCACTAGCTCAATCCCCTCATTTTACTAATGAGGAAACTGAGGACCAAAGAGGTTAAGTGACTACCCCAAAGCTATATATAGCATGTAAGTATCGAAGACTGGATTCGAACCAAAGTCTTCCTGAGTTCAAGTCCACCACTCTGTCTATTATCCCATGCTACCTCTTACATTCCAACAGTCGTGGCTTCCCTTATTTAACCTGCTGAACTCAGGCCTGTTCCCTAGGTTCTTCCTGATACCCACAGAGCCCCCCAGAGGAGCAATGTTCCTTCCTGGGATTCCTGCTGTCCTAGGAAATGCAGAAACAACATACTGCACCCCAGGCCCAAATCTATATGGGCATGTTCCAAATGGACTACACTGACTATGATAAATAGGGAAAAGACTACCAATACTATGAGTGAGAAGGTTGTGTTTAACATTGTAAAGACAAACGGTTACATGAGATCACTAGTGTCAAGTTCTACCATATCGACTTTTACAGGCCGCTGCTTTGTTTTGGGAAGGGAGGAGGTACAACTGATGAAAACTCCTGTAATAATAACTCCTGCTCCTTGTCTTCCCTTCCCTATTCCCACCTCCCAGCCTATCTATCACTAGGATTCAAATATTCACTGGCCAGGTATGTTTTAGCATCTCTCTCCCTGGCATACTCTTCCATGGGGGTATAGCTTTTGCCAGGTATAGCTTTTGTGCCCGCTGCTAACCACCCAGATATCTATTTTGAGAGGTCACAATAACAAAGCATCAGTAGCAAAGGGAGACAAGATTTTTTTATAAAAGAGAAAACTTGGAGTCCTAGGCCACAGACAGAGAGATTTGATGAGTAAAATTGGCTGAGGGGTCACTATCAGTCAGAGACCAAGTGATGCTCATATCAACTAATGCAGCAGTAATTAAGCTCCCAAAATATGTTGGCTAACAGATTACGAATAAATTGTCCCTTCACTGAAAGAGCAGGAAAATAATAATGATAATGATAATGATAATAGCTTAAACCTCCTCTCTAGTAGCTCAAAATAGTGCTTTTAGATTCCAATATGTATTAAAGTGATATGCCGTATGAAGTGCCTTCCTTGCAACAATCCTATAAGGTAGGTTATCCAAGTGTTAATATCCCCATTTTACAGATGGGGAAAATTAAACGAGGCTCAATGATTTACCCAGAATTATATAGTATGTACATGTTAAAACCCACATGTCAGTGTTCTTTCCACTATAGAAGAGAGTGGCAACATGTTACAGTAAATAGAAAACTTGACTTGGAGTCAGAAACACCTGGATTTTAATTCAACTTCAGACACTTATTAGATAACGTGACTAGGATCAAAGATTCAGAGCTACAACAGGTCATCAGGTACAACAGCCCTCTTCTTTTACAAATGAAGAAACTGAGGAACAAAGAGGTTACCCAGTACTACATAGCCAGTTTATGGTAGAGATGGGAATTGAACCTATGTCCTCCTGGCTTCTGGGCCAGCTCTCTATCTACTATGTCACCTACCTCTTAGCCTCAATAAACCTGTTTCCTCATCTGTAAAATGGAGATATACCATAGTATCTGCCTCATACAGAGTTATTGTGAGGGTCAAAAGAGAACTTAGGCAAAGCATTTTGTAAATCTTAAATCACAGTTTTAGGATTGCCCGTTTAGCAGAAGCCTGTGATGGTGGCAGTGGCTTTGACTGTGCTTACCATTGTGGTTCATGTAGGTGTTATCTATTATAACACTTAGAGCTAACAGGAACCTCCACAGTCTTCTGGCCAAACCCTTCCTTTTAACCAAATGAATAACTAGATCATCAAGCAAAGACGGTAATCTAATCTCTTCTAAATGGCAGCTTCCCTGACTCCATGATGGAAGCAAAGAAGTCTCAGGAGCCACTGAAGATTTCTCATATCATCGTCAAGAAGAAGAAAAATCATCTCCCTAGTGACAACAGTGGTAACATCTCAGCAACAGGAACAACTGTAAAAGCATGCACTCTTGTCACAGCAATAATCTCTATTACTCTACAGCCAACTCACATCACTCCAGCTATCCATCAATGTCATATGGCCTTCTTGTTCCGTATGCGATAGAGCAAGAGACAATCACTCCTCAGACAGCAACTCACTGATTCCATTACTTCACCATTTTAGGGAGACAAAAAAAAAGATGACCTTCTAATATGTTGTAAGGAAGTAATTGGTTTCTACTCTATTTTCACTGGCTGAGGGAAGAATACAGGTGTAACATACATAATGTTGTCCGAACCAATGCCACTTTGCAGTAATGTCACTGAAGATGTTATAACCAAGTTTCACAAAAACATCTTGTACCACAGAGCCAAGATGGTGGAATAGAGGCAGTAACTCTCCACAATTCCCCTCCAGCAACTTTAAAATAATGCCTCAAATTGAATTCTAGAATGGTAGAAACAATGACAGTTCAGGGTAAAACAATTTTCCAGCCCAAGACAATGTGAGAGGTTGGCAGGAAAGGTCTCATACTAGGGTGGTGGTCGGTCTGGAGCAGAGAGCACGCTACATTCCAGCAACACCAACAGCTTGGAGGCAGCGGTATCAGGGCAGGAGCAGCTTTGGGAGCTCTTAGTCCACACCGTAAGGGGATCGGGCAGTTGGTCAGAAAGAGATTACAGGGGACCCTTTTTTGCTGGAGCCTATTGCATTGCCCATATGAAGTTCTGGGATGCAGTTCCAAGGCACAGCACTAACACTTTCCAGAGGACAAAGAGAAGCAAGGGCCCTGGTCAAAGTTAAAGGGTGGAGAAGAGTGCTTGTGGTTACTCACAAGGGAACAGGGACCCAAGTCTCATTTAAAAGACGGAAAGAAGATTAGCACTTGTGGCTGCAGGAAATCAGGGAATCTTGTCACAGTTCCAAGGCAAAGAGGAATCTAAGCACTTGTGGCCACCATGCAACCTTCCCGGGTAAGGACCAGAGCACAGGCCAGGAGAGCAATGACCACACCTCTCCTCAGATCATAGTGCTTTGGAAGCACCAAAAAACCTACAGACCCCACCAGCACCACCCCAAGCTACCTCTGAAAACAGCAGCAAGAAAAGCCTGAAGCTTGGAACGGTGCACTCTCCACCTCAGGGAGAGAGCCCAACTTTGACATAAAATTAAAAGTCAAGAAATAAGCTAGAAAAAATGATCAAACAACAACAAAAAAAGAACCTGACCATAACAAGTTATTGTGGTGACAGAAAAGATCAAGACACAAACCCAAAAGAAAAAAATTATGTCAAAGCAGTTACAAAGCCTCAAAGAAAAAATTTGAATTAGATACATGCCCAACAAGAAAGAGCTGAAAAAAGAGCCTGGAAGAGCTCAAAAAGGATTTTTAAAATCAAATAAGAGAGGGATAGGAAAAATTGAGAAAATAAATGAGAGCAATACAAGAAAAATATTAAAAGAGAGTCGACAACTTGGTTGAAAGAGGCACCAAAAAATACTCAAGAAAATAACACCTTAAAAAAGAAAATTGGCCAAATGGTAAAAGAGGCATAAAAATCCACTGAAAAGAAGAACTTTAAAATAAGAAATCATCAAATGAAAAAAGAGGTATAAAATTCACTGAAAATTCAAAATTCACCAAAGTAAAGAATTTGTTAAATTCACTGAAGAACTTGTTAAAGCATAGAATTGGCCAAATGGAAAAAGAGGTATAAAAGCACAATGAAGAAAATAATTTCTTAAAAATTAGCATTGGGCCTAGGCAAACAGGCATGCTCCAGCAGCCAGACCTACATGTGCTTTAGTGTAGCCCCAGGGAAACACAAAAACACCCCCACTAGGCTTCAGCACATGCCAGACACCACCACTAGGACCCCAGTTCAGCACCAGGTAAGCTGCCAGATCCCTACAGCCTTCAGCAGCACCAGCCACCCCTCAGCACAAGCACAAGGGTTGCCTAGAGGCCTCAGGGTAACATCAGTGCAGCACCAGGTAAATACCCAGGGCCTGCAGCCAGCAGCACAAGAAGCCTAAGACAGTGCCCCTTCTACCTCAGGTACAGAGCTCAAATTTAAAAGAAAGGAAAAAGGCAATAGAGTCTTTAAAAATGAGCTGGGGTTATTAGTAGTCTCAAGCTCAATATGAGTTAAGAATACAATCTGGCAGTCAAAAAGGTAATGGGATCTTGGGCTGATACTACCTTTAAGGTAGTATCTAGAACGAAGGAGGTGATGGTCCCCTTGCACTTTGCCCTGGTCAGGCCACATCTGGAGAATCTGTTTCATTCTAGGTATCACATTTTAGGAAGGATATTGACAAGAGGGAACAGATCCAGAGGATTACCCCCAGAATAGAAAGAAAACTATGAGCCAGGCCTTCTGAGGACAGGTTGAAGAATCTGAGTATGTTTGACCTAAAGAAGAGAGTCATATAGCAGGTATTTAATAAATCTTGTTAATTTGACATGGAGTGGGGTAAGGTGGGGTTAGGTACTTATCTTCAAGTATTTGAAGGGCTTTCCTGTGTAAAAAGGGCTTAGAGTTTTTTTTCTTGGTCCCAAAGAGCTGAACTAGAAGGAATCAATAGAAGTTTCAGAAAGGTAGATTTCATATCAACAAGAAAAATCGTCCTAATTAGAACTGTTTAAAAGTGGAATAGGCTATCTCTGGAGGTAGTGAAATCTTTCCATACTAGAAAACTTCAAGCAAAGTCTGGGTGGTGACTTGTTGGAGATGTTGGGAACATGATCCCTTTCGGGTATAGGCTGGACTAGATGAAGTCCCTTCTAACTTTGAGATTCTGTGACTCACTTTCCACACATATTTATCCAGCAGAGCTGAGTTACAGTCACTGGTTTCAGTGTCTTCCAGTAGATTATCTATACTCCATAGTATTCAATCAACTCACATGCATTAATATAACCAGTCTTGGCCCTACAAAGATATCTAGAAAATCATTACCAATTAAAGCCAGCTTTTTTGCTGAATCCTCTCCAATAGCTCAAAACTGCATTTTAAGATATCAAAATACTAACTGGTCTATAAGCATTATTCCTTACCTGAACATAAAGTATTCAAGGCTTTCCTGTGATCCATACAGCAATGGTGCATTCAAACTGATTATACTGTACTTACTATGTTTTTCTTTTAAATAGTTTTTCTAAATAAAAATAGTGACAACTTTTATTACTACTGTGAATGTACTACCTCTCACTTCTCCACTAACCTCCAACCACTATTACCTAAGACACATATACATATACAACCTAGGCTGTATCTAAAACAGAGGGTCTTGACCTAAAGTCCCCAAGTCATTTCAAGTCACTTCCCATTACTTCAGGGAGTCTGTGAACTTGGGTGAGAAGAAAATACATCTTTAGTTTTACTAACTTTTGTTTTCCTTGGTAATCCTATTGTATTTTATTTTTGTATTTATATTGAAAAACTTGATTTTGAAAAGGAGTCTGAAGGTTTTGCTAGAGTGTGTTTTTAAAGAAAGCTTTGCTTCACTGGAGGGATGAGCTAAAGTCAAGAAAAAGCATTGCTACAAAGGAAGGAGGGAAATAGCTTTTCCCTAATCCCCATCCCTATTTCATTAATGGTTCATTGGCCACTGCAACTGACTTAGATCTCCCAGGCCATTCCCACTACCCAAAGACCAATAATTCAAATGGAATTGTCCCAATTACCCCTTCTTTGTTGGAATACACACAGGGAGGATTCTCTCCATATAGTTCCAGTCTTATAGTCAGACTAAGAACCAGGCAGGTTCCAATATCATCACATATTGCAGACACAACACTGCATCACAAACCCAGCCATTAGTGTCACTCACTAAGTAGATTCAAAAGCTATACTTTCCTTGCTTTCCCATGGTGTAGTCTCAACAATCCCCAGCACTGGTGGACCTTCAGTGCTATCCAGTAGGAAATGCCTGTGTTCCCCAAATATTTATAATAATTGACAACATTGACCCCCATGCTGAAAGTACACATAAGAAGCAACATGATGTAATGGAAAGAGAACAATCTTTTGAGTCATAGGACTTGAGTTTAAATCCTGTTTCTGGTATTTGACATCTATAATCTTGAACAATTCATTAAATTTCCCTGGGCCTTAGTTCCTTCAGCACAAAGATAAAGGGGTTAAACTGGAAGCTGCTTCTAAGGTTCCTTAAGTCCCATGATCTCCTGGATCTGCAAACAGACCAATTTGGAGGTCATCTACTAGTTTACTAATACCTTCAGAAACACCTTCACTAATCCACCAGAACATTCCCTCCCATCCTCCTCCCATGTAATAGTCCATATACTTCACTTATCTATCCTCTTGTTCTATTTGTGTTTATATACTTGCTTCTGTGCTCATCAGTGTTTACAAATGTATCAATCACTATGAATGCATATGAATAAAAATGGTTTTTTGTGGGGAAACATTTGTGCTTTGATGCAGATGAGTATTTGTTTACTTAAATATAGGAATTTGTCATCATATGTAACTATTTTTGGAGTGAGGAAAGATTCTAAAGGATTTTTAAAAGGCTAGGTATGAATGATAGCTGTTATCTGCATGCAGGTATATCTTTGCAGAGAGTTACATTTTCTAGATTGATAATTAGTGTACCTCTGCCATGTTCTGAATAAAGCCTTTCCTCATCTCCTCAACTGCTAGTACCTTCCCTTTCAAACTACCCTGTATTGAATGAATTTATATGTATTTCTTGTTTTCTGTTTATGTTTATATATACATATATACATACATACATGTATACATTCCATCTGTGTATCTTAGACTGGGATATACGGGCTAACAATTCTTGTTTCATTCTGGAGTTGTCACTCATGCCATTCAAATATTCTCCACAATGTCCTCAATAAGGAGAGCTCTGCTCTGGGTGATTCCATTATACTGTGTACTCACTTCTATTGAGAATATTTCTCCATTTATGTTACAATCTGACTCCAAACCATCTTTTTGAGTTTTATTATACGTCACTTCTTTCATACACTGTACACTCCAAACTAACTTCCTTACTGTTGTTCATATACAACTTTCCTTACTTCCTTCAAACATGTCCAGGTATCCTCCATCTTAAAATAATGACAACAACCTTCACTAGACCCTTTCATCTCATCTCTATTCTTTTTGTTGGCTGTCATGTATCTAGAATACAATTCCTCCTCACCTACACATCTTAGAATCCATACTCACCTTCAATTTTTTTCATTAAAACTTTATTGATCCCTATGTCTATTAGTGCCTTCAAAAGATTGGGATTTTATGTTTTGTATATTTCTATAAACATTTTAATCCTCCCTCCTCAAGCCTCTCACATACACACCTCTTATTTCCCTCTCAGCTGAGAATCTCACCTCCTATTTTAATAACAATAACAACTAATAGCTAGGATCTATATAGCCCTTTAAAGCTTCCAAAGCACTTTACTATTATTGCCTTATTTTATTTTCACAACAACCATGGAAGGTAAGTGCCCCATTTTATACATATAAAAACTGAGTCTGACAGAGGTTAACTGATTTGCCCAGGGTCACACAGCTAATAAGTTTTTTAGTTGAGATTTGAACTAAGGTCTTCCTGACTACCAGCCCAGCACTCTTCCATTGTGCCACCTAGCTGCCTAAGAAAATCTCCCAAGAAAATCAAAATTATCCCATATGAATTCTCTCTTCTCCCCTTCTCTTCCTCTATAAACTTATTCACATCCTCCCCCATTTACTCCTCCTCCCCCTCAGTCCCGGACAACAATGCCCCTTCTTATTGCCAAGCGTAATTCCTCTGTATGTACTCTTGATATGATCCCCTATCTTCCCCCAGCAAATTGCAACCTCAATCACCCCCTCTCTCTAATCTTTAATGGCTTCCTAGCTACTGATTCTTTCCCTACTGCTTTCAAGCATGGCCAAGCATCCCCCAACCTAAAGAACATTAATCTTTACTAAGCCTTCCTATTCCCTTAAGCTACCTATCATCCTATAGCTTCCTTCCCTTTCTTAGCTAAACTCAAGGGGAAAAAAAGCTGTCTACACTGCTGTTTCCACTTCCTCTCCTCTTGCTTATTCTTCAACCCTTTGCAATCTGACTTCTGACATCACTCAACTGAAACGTCTCTCTCCAAAGTTACTGATGATCTATTAATTAGCAAATCTAATGACTTTTTCCTTCTTGACCTCTCTACAGCCTTTGGCACTGTAAATCACCCTCTATTCCTAGATTTTTTTCTCCCCTATGGACTGTAATACACCGCTCTTTACTGGTTCTCCTGCCTATCTGCTATTTCTCAGTCTCCTTTGTTTGTTCTTCACCAGATTATAACTCCTAACTACAGGTAGTCCCCCTCAAGGATCTATCCTAGACTATCTCTCCTTCCCCTTGACCTCTCTCTCTCTCTTCTCTCTCTCTCTCTCTCTCTCTCTCTCTCTCTGTCTCCCTCCCTCTCTCCTTCTCTCTCTGTCCCCCATAAGCTACCAAAGGTCTTAATTATCATCTCTATGCGAATGTCTCACAAATCTATATATCCAGGTCCCATTTCTCCTTTCAGCTTCAATTCCACATCACTAATTGTCTACTGGACATTTCAAACTAGATATCCCAGACATATCGCAAACTAACATGTCCAAAATAGAACTCATTATCTTTCCTCCAAATCCACCCCTCTCCCATATTTCCCTATTTCTGTCACCATCCTTCTAGTCCCCCAGGTTCATAACTTTGGTGTTATATTTGACTCTTCACCTCCAACTCTCCACATATCCAATCATTTGCAAAATCTTGCCATTACTACCTTCATAATCTCTCCTGAACTAGACCTCTTATTTCTTCTCATATAGCTGCCACCTTAATTCAGATCATCACCTCTCACCTAGATTATTGCAGTAATCTTCTAATGTCTCTCCTTGTTCCAGGTGGCTCTCCCATTTTAGATCATCCTCCACACTGCAGCCAAAGTGATTTTCTCTCTTTATTTCCTCCCCAAAGAATCTCTTCCATTCTCAAGATCAAGGACAATCTTCTGCATTAAGCCTTTCCCGATACCCTCATGTATTAGTATCCTCCCTCTCAAATTACCTTATGTTTGAACTAATTTGTCTTTTTACATTTATTTAGTGTATATGTATGCTAAATACATACATATAATAATCTATATCCTAAGTGTCTTCCTTCTAGAATCTAAAGTCCTTGCAAGTACATATTTCATTTTTTATATTTGTATCCCCAATACTTAGCACAGCACCTGGCACATAGTCTGCCCTAATAAATGCTTTCTGATAGATTAATTGATAGAAGTTTATCCTCAGCCAATTACTCTTCCTTTTCCTCCCTGCTCCACCTCCCAATTGCTACTAATTCCTCCCCAGAAAGATCAGTGTTTGGGAAAAATGGATGCCTATCACTGATTTGGGAACAAACTCCAAGCCAATGACATTTCTGTGCAGGTGTTTCCAGACAATGGAAATTCTGTTTCTGTCACACAAAGACAAATTAACATAAAAGAGAGATTACGCATTTATGCTTGAAAACCGCATCAAGGAACCTGAAAGCTGGTATCAAAATATGCTCCCATTCACTAGTCTGAAAAAAGAATAAAAGAAATCTTTTTCCCTCAAGGGATTATGAAACATTATCAAAAGTCCTAAACACTGCCACAGTCACCCAAGAGCTTATCTGTGATTCTCTTGGCTCTCCTGAAACAGATTAGACAGGAGACATGTAAATTCAAATCATTAGGAAATCCTCCAGAGTGCTCTACATATTGCTTTGGACTTCTAAAGATACTGAATAGCACCAATGTCATGTTCTAACATGCATAACAGAAACACTAAGCAGACTCCAAAAGTTCCATCTGAAATACACCTGAAAGATAGCAGTAAATTTGGCTACTTGGAGGATACAAGGTGAAATGAGGTTCTGATGAACAAGACAGTCAAAGATTTAATTAAAGGGGTCAGACTGTCTTTTTTAAGGCTGGAAGACAGAAAGTAGCCTCAATTTTCTGAACAAATCAAAGAACTGTGCCAAAGGCAGAAAACCACCAGACCACGGTCCAAAATTCAAGAATTTCATTTGGCTTCAAGGTCTCTTGGCTCTCACCCAAGCAGCCACATCCTAGAAAACATTTCCCTCCATGGTGGGCTGCTTTGGCTGTCCCATTCAAAAGTGAAATGGGGAAGTTTTAAGAATTTTACCATTTGAAAGACTGTAAAAAATGATCAGTTAATCAAAGGGCAACAGACAATTTGCCTTTCCTATTTCCCCCAGCTATTAGCACCTCTTACAAATCACTGTGCATTTATTCTGTATGTATCCTATATTTGCTTATGTGAGAAATGTTGCATCTGCCTAGTAGAACACAAACTTCTTCATGGCAAGAAGTCTTACTTTTTTCTTTATATTGCCAGTGAAAATAAATACATCAAGTATAAAATTCAGTCCCTTCCCACAAAGAAAATATTGTCTACTTAAGGAAATAAAAACATATAAAGTTAAACAATGATTTAAATGAATGAATGAAGCATTTATTAAACACTTATTATATGCAAAGCACTTTGTAAATCTTTGGGGAAACAAATAGAAAAGTAAGACAAGCCCTTCTCCCCTTCTCAAAGAGCTTACATTCTAATGGGGAAGATAACATACATGGAAAGTTTGAGCTGCAAATCAGATGGAAAGGTCCCAAGATCCTTAGGGTTCAGGACCAAAGCACTCAATCCGTCAATAAACATTTTTCAAGGGCCTACTATGTGCCAGGCACTGTTAGTGCTAGAGATAAAAAGACAAAAGACAGTCCCTCCTCTCAAGGAGCTCACTGTCTAATGGGGGAAATTATATGCAAAAACTGTGTGCAAACAAGCTATGTGTAAACAAAGTAGATGGTAATGTTTCTTCTCTAAAGTCATTTCCACTGATAAAATCATATCAATGTCTGATGTTGAACCATTTGACAATGCCCTGGGCTTTGGTGACAAGAATTTTCTTTTCTGGATCTTCAATAAATGTGGCTGTAGCACCTACAGGAGCATTTGCCGGCTACTTCTCCACAGGGGTGGCTCCCGAGGATGATGACTAATGGCCCTAGACCAAAAAACATTGCCATTATCATGGCACTTGTGTTCAGGGTCCTGGGCTATCTCCACCAGAATCTAAGGAAAGATGTGTCAATTATATCAATACAATGATTGGATATGTCTCAAGGCAGAAGAGGAAAAAATAATATCAAAGGACAGAGAAAAGTAGCCCTGTGAGATAAAAGGGAAAAAGAGATCACTATGATTGGAGTAGTTTGGCAAGATTTTATGAAGAAAGAGGGACCTTATAATGGGATCATTTTGGTTATTTCAATAACTAAATCATTTAATCAATAAGCACTTATTATACACCTTTGTGCCACGCAAAAATGAAATAGTTCCTGCCCAATAAAGTCTAAGATGGAAGTGCTTTATACTGATTTCTGTCCTCTGGTGAATAATATATTTGGTATATTTCAAGTGCACATGCCCCATCGAAGAGCCATTGGATGACTTCAGTTTTACCCAGAGGTAACTTAATTTAACAAATATTAATGAAAAAATAAAAGCATCCATTATAAACAAAATTTTTGAGGAGTTTAATAGTGAAGGAGTAGAGAGTTGGGAAAATAGTCAGATGGGCTAATTACAAAAAGGTCAAGAGACATTGTTTTCTTGCATAGAGGAAGATCAGCAATTGAAGATGCAAGTGATAGTATATGACTATTAGAATATGGTGCTGTCAGAGGCAGAAAGAAATGGGTTCAACAGTAGAGAGAGTGAGATTAGCCTCAAGCATATGGATAACCTTTCTACAACCAGAGAGATGGAGAAGATAATGTTAACGCAAAGAAAGATAATACAAAGAAATATATTTATTTAGTACTTTAAGGTTTGCAACAATTTGAGAAGTTTTGAGGAATGAACAAGGTCACACTAGGTGACTTCAGTCTTCTCAGTGAAATAGGAGCTCAGGTTATCTACTATAAGTAAAGGTAAGGAGAACACACTGGGGTTTAAGGAGAAAAGGAAAAGTCTGCAACAAATACTGGTGGAGGGATGAGACAGGGAGTCAAAAAGGTAATGCAGGAGGATTGACTAGATCAACAAGGGCCAGCTGAAGTTACATTAATACATCAAGGAACTGTGATTTTACCCATCATCTGTGTAATACAAATTTTCACTAGGTGAAGTCTGCTCCATTTTGTGATTTTTCTCCAGATTCAATGTAATTTCAGGTACAGGGAGAGGAGAATGAAGTGTATCACCAGGCACGGGTTTTTTTCCCCCATCAAGTCCTGATGTCTGACAGCTAAGGGAGGGATTTTAGTTGGAGTGTTTTAGATTTTTTAAAAAAAGCCTTCTACTTTTATGTGGATACTTACAGTTCAAATAAAAATTCATGAGGTACAAAGCAAAATTTCTACTTAGACAAAACAAGATAATAAAGAAATAAACAAACACATTTAATTGGAACCAAAATGTTTCCCACAATTTAGACATGCAAATCATTTTCACAACTAAAGATTAGCATAAAGTTAAGGATAATTTTTTTTTAAAAATAATAAAGGTTTATTCACAGGATGTTTCACCATCTTTCCCTTTTTAATGACTCTTAAAACAATGTTCATCTAATTTATTATATAGAAAATTTATTCATATAAATTTCAGAAAGACCTAATTAAATACATTTGCCTGATTTGTCTGGTGGGAATCTGTGTAACAAATCCCATAAATTATAAACATAGCACTTGTTTTCAAATGGAAAGGAAGGCTTTTCATTAGTAACTTCATATACATAAATAGACATGCACATTGAAGGTGAAGACAGAGGGACAGTCAGGAAGAGGGAGCATAGCCTGGCATTGTGGATAAAGGACCAGCTTGTAGTCAGTAACACCTGGGTTCAACTGTCTCTGACACATTGGCAAATCATAACCTCTCATTGCCTCAACACAGCTCTGTAAGACTTGGTTACAGATGATTTGCAATTCTCTATCAATGGTAAAAGTTTTCATACTACAAAGTTCCTTACCTAAATGAAATCACAGGTACCAACAAAAGAGGAAAAAAAAGTTTGTTTATATATATATATATATATATATATATATATATATATATAATACATATAACACATACAGACACACATAGAATGTCCTAAATGATACATAACTTAGCTATTATAGCAAAAACTACTATACAAACTTGCTGTGATTTTTTTTCTACAGGGGAAGAGAGAAATAAACTGTTATTCAGAATGATAGAAGGGCAGAGATGCAGCATAACATGATAGATAGCCAAACTGCAAGCCAGAGAAAGCTGGGCAAAGCACTTAACCTCTGAGTGCTCTAGGTGAATGCTTCCCATTTAGTAGTTCACAATCCCCTTGGGGATTTGAGACAATGGTTCAAGAATTCAAGCTAAAAATTTTCTAATGGTTCCTTAAGCACTAAAGAATTGTAGAATATTATAAGTAGTTTATTCAGTTTCCCTGGGGTATCCCAGTTGAAGTTTCATATAGCAATGAAATCTCAGGTCCACTACCTGTCCCCAATCCTTTTCAGAATCATATGGTCCTGGCTCAAGCAAATATTCTAGTTAATAGAGATTTACCTAAAATAAAGGTGAATTACTAATTTTCAAAGAACTAGAATACAGAATTAAACACCCTATATTTACTATAAAGGTCATAGTTGAACAGTTTAATCAACAAATATTTATTAAGCATTCACAATATTAATGCACTGCAATAGGTATTGGGAAAGATGCAATTCATGCCCTGTAGGGAGTTTGTAATATAGGAGTTAATACATAGACAGCTAATATGTAATACAAATTAAACTTAATAAAAATCTAAGAAAGTAATAAAGTCAGAGCCAGATTATTCAATACATATGACTTTTTTTTTTGGCAAGGCAATCAGGGTTAAGTGATTTGCCCAAGGACATACAGCTAGTAAGTGTCAAGTGTCTGAGGCCAGATTTGAACTTGGGTCCTCTTGACTCCAGGGCCAGTTCTTTATGCACTGCACCACCTAGTTGCCCTTATATATGACTCTTAAAGTTAATTCCAGCTAAGCTTCCCTCTTTCCTCCTCTTTACCATCCCCAAAATTGGTATAGGCAAACTAGTTAGGTAAGCAGTTCATAAAATCCTTGCAATTTGGTTTTTTTTCCTTCACTTTCGAAGAGGACCAATGACGTCACAGGTGATGTCTTGACTTGCCCGCGAATTGGATTGCAGAGTTGCACAAAGTCATTGGTCTCACTCTCTCTTCCTCAGTCATGAAAGTGTAGTAGCAAGACAAAAGTCAGAATGATTGGTGATGGTCCAGGATGCAATGGATGACCGTGACTTCTTTGATGTCTAACCAACCTCTAAGCACTCCACAGTGCCTGCTTCAGCCACCTTCATGGCTGCTGGAACAAACTGTTCTCATCTGCTCATTCCCCTAGGGAAAGCCTTCACATTAAGCCTGTCAGTTACACTGGGTTAACCCATCTGCCAAGACAGTTTACTGGAACGTAACCACTACACGTGCTCTAGCTTCTTAAAGCCATAGGTGAGAATTGGGTGAATCAAGTGGACACCAAAGGTGGAAGAACAGCCCTGAAAAGGGCTTGGCAAGCCCCCCACCACCAGGCGTGCTCATCCTCCTTACCACCCCATACTTGTACCATTGTCTCTCTGAGACAACAAGAGGTTAAGTGACTTATCCAGAGTCACATAGCCTCTAACATGTATTAGAGGCAGGACCTGAACCCAGTTCTTCCTAACTGTGAAACCAGCTCTCTAACCCCCATGCCACACTAACTCTCACTAAATATGGTTTGTGATACTTCTTAATGAATTATTACATACACTACATTTTTCTTTTCTCTAATTTTTATCATATTATTGTTGTTATTATAAAAATCACTATTTTCATGTTTTGACTTTTCATGTTCAAGTTTTAAGTTCAATTTAGGAACTGTCAGCTTCTAACAAATTCCCTTTCTTGATTTTTAAATTTATCATATAATTCACTCAATTTAAAATTGATATAATTTTTTGAAAGGCAATTAAAGGGGTAAATGGAGTATTGAACTTGGAGTTAGGAAGATCTGGGTTCAAGGCACCTACCAGTGGGATTATCCTGAGAAAGTCACAATTTCTCAGTGCCTCAAGCAGCTCTCTAAAGGTTGATCTCTGCAGTTTCATTAGAGGAAGAGAAAAAAAAATCATATCAGAAGTTGTGAGGGCAAGTTCCTAAAGTCTTGGTACCTCAGGCCTTCAAATAGTCTTAATCCTCCTCAGTATAAAGTGTTATGAATTTCATGAATTTAATCTTTCTTTGATAATTCATAAGATACTTCAGGATTTTACATTGCCTTAGGGTTATTATTAGAGCATCAGTTGCAATTATCCTGGTGAAAAGAAAGAGTAATGCTTAGAGATGTTCAGTTAATGGGATATTGGTTACACTAGGCTTTACTTTATATAATAAAGTAAATAACAAAGAAAAAAGCATTCATGTATACACACATGCATGCTATTAAAAAGGTTAATCCTCTGTTAACTCCTCACCAAATAAAGTATATACTCATAGTTAACATTCAAAAAGAAGTTAATTTCTTTAGTAGAGAATAATTAATAAATTTGTGAACTAAGATCTATGATAAAAGATAATCATTTTCAACTTAAGTTTGCTTTTGTCTTTATTTCAACTGTCATTAGATTTAATACTAACAAAATGTCAACTCAAAATTCATGTTGTGTGAAACTCATCCATATTAATACCAACTAACACTAACAAAGATAGGAGACATTAGTGCAAACTAAAGAGTAGTAGATACTCAATAACTACTTACTAAATTGAATATACGATTGACACTGATAACAGAGAGAAATAAGATGCAATTTACTGACTTGTTAATGACTTCTCTGCTGCCCACATTGACCCTTGTTAATTCTTTGGCCAAACATACATGTTTGAAACATGGACAATCTACGTGGCCACATTCAACTAAAATATTTACTTTATAAACCAGATATTTTAGTCAGAAATATCTCCTAAGATATAGATGTAAATGTTTTATTTGGGGATATGAATTAACCCATTGATTCTCAAACATTTCTTATGTGCCTACTAGGCAGGGTATATAACACAGTGGAAAGAGAGCTAAATTGGAGTCATAGGACCTGAGTTGGAATCTTTACTTAACTTCTCTGGTCCTCAGTTTCCTCCTATTTAAAGTGAAGGAGTTGGACTGGATGACCTCTAAGTTCCCTTCCAACTCTAGGTCTACATTCCTACAAATATTTGGTACTCTAGCACCATCAAGTATACAAAACAGGTAGAAAATATCTCTGTCCTTGAGAATTTTAAAATCAAATTAAGGAGATAATATTGATACATGAAAAGCATTTAGAAACTATACAATTCTCCAACATTAAGTGGTAAATTGTATCATAAATATGTGTGCTAAAGAAGCTCAAAAGGGGAAGATCAACATGGACTACATTTAATCCTGCTGTCAATAAAATGAAAACATTTTTTTGCCACTGAAGATGAAGTTCCTTTTTTGAAAATGCTTCATGTTCTTGTTTTTTGCTTGATTTATTCCATATGTTTCTAATTTAATACATTCATAAATATTTAGAATGACTAGAAAAAACTGTCAGTAAGCCTAATTTTTATTCAAAGTTTCTCATTCTCTCTCCCTCTTCCTTCATTGACCATATCCTTTGAGAGACTGGACCAAGAGTAAATAATACAACCAGAGGACACACTATAGAAAATCATGGGAACAAATGAATAGAGAAAAATAGTCACTTTAGGGAAGAGCACCTTGCACCAGGAAAGTATACCAGCTATGAACTTAAGAAGGGCCTTCCAGTTACCAAGAGTTATAAATTTACACTTTTTCCATATGTTCTCTAAAGTTTTTCCTGTCACCATCATACTCTTAAATCTGTCTACTCTAGTAGGACACTGGCCCTTCAAGTTAGGAGGGAGAATGTTTTATATTATTTATTTATACTATACCATCTTAGTAAATATCTTAGCTAAAAATCTAATTAAGAAGTTAATAGGTGGGGGGTACTAATTAGCAACAGTACTAGAAACTGAGGCTCTCAGGGTTACTCCTAGAAACCTAAGAAAACACAGCAGTAGCCTTTGTGGTTTCTCCCACTAATACAAATGGAGAAGTGGCACCATAATGGGTACTGTAATTACTAACAAATACACAATTGTTTTTAATATATAAATACATAAATATATAATACGTAAATACATATAAATACATAAATACATAAAATAAATACACAATTGTTTTTGTTTTTAAATTACATTTAAGAATAAAATAAGAAATTGTGGGAAACTCATAATTTTATTTATTAATTCAATGATCTTTTAACTTATCTTTTATTTTCATAATTTCTATTTTTATATTTTTTTATGTGTTGCTTTTCTAATTTTTAGTTGCAAACCCACATTGATTTCTTGCTTCTCTCTTATAATGAGGAAGATATTTATATTAAAAAAAAAAAACTTTCCCTAAGGCCTGTTTTGGATACATCCCACATGTTTTGTTACGTTGACTTCAAAGGTATTTTCTTCTATAAAATTGTCTTCTATTTCTGCAATTGGTTATATGACCCATATGTTTTTTTTTGTTAGGAAATTGGGGTTGAGTGACCCATATATTCTTTTAAATTATATCAGTCTCTATTCAAGTCTGAATCCTTTTTTTTAAACTACCCTTATAGATTACATTTTTATTACATCATGTTTAGTAAAGGCTGTATTAATTTCTCAGCTTTTCTTTATGCATTTTTTTCTGTTCTAATACATGGTCAAGTTTTGTAAAGATGCCATGCAAAGTTCAGGAAGATGTATAGTTTTATAATTTTCATTCAGTAGTCACCAGAGGTCTAACAAATGTAGCTTTTCTGAAATTCTATGAAAATCTTTAATTTACATTTTATCTTTTTTTAGACTTATTGAAGTTTTAAAAGGGCACATCGAGGTCCCCAACCATAATTGCTTTGCTGGTTGTAGTTTCCTCTGGGTTAACTAGCTTTTTATTTAGGTACTTTGATTCCATGCCATTTAATGCATTTATTTTTAATATTAATATCATTTTATTGAAAGGCAATATGATGTAGTAGATAAAGAACTGGCCACAGTATGAGTAAGGCATAAGCTTAAGTCTTGCCTGTGATACAGACTGGCTGTGTCACCTTCAGGATGTCAATTAACTCTCAATACCAGGCACCACACCAAGGTACCTCTCTAACACTAAAGGTTTTAGAGAAATTCCTTTTTGGGAGCTTCTAAAATCAATGAAATCAGAAGTCTAATTAATAACTAATATTAGTAGTGCCTCTAAGCATGATGTAGTTTCCCTATTTATCACTTTTAACCTTGTTTATTTTTACTGTTGCCTTGTCCGAGATCATGATTTCCACATTGACTGTCTGTACTCACCTGAGATACAAAACATTCTAATCTAGCCCTCATCTTAACTCTATATGATTCTCTATGTTTCAAACGTGTTTCTTATAAATGATGTGTTGCTGGATTTACTGTTTAATGTAGTCTACCACTTTCTTCTTTTTTATGGGTATGTTTACCCCATCCACATTCACAGTTACACTTATTAGGTGTGTTTTTCCTTCCATCAAAAATGGAAATAGTGTCTCCTCCTGTTGCCCCTTCTTTTCACAAAGAAAAAATGTGGTAAGAGGTTTTTTAAAAAAAGTGGAATTTATTCTAGTTATCTGTAAGTATAATGGTTTGATCCTATTTGGGGCTCTCTATCACCTTCTCCAAACCAAAAGTATGTCGTCTTACCCTTCCTTTCTCTCCTCTTCATCTTCCCTTTATATTCAATTATTCATAATTGAAGTTTGTTTTGATTGTAACCAGTCTCTTCCAATTCTACCCTTCCTCTTTTTCCCCATCATGTTCTCACTATTTCTGTATTAATTTTGATGTATTTCTATATGTATATGTTAATTCTCTAAATTTAGATAATAGCAAGGTATAGCTCTGATATAGTCACTCCACTCCTACTTCCATGTATGTATAGCCTTCCAACGTACATGAATTGTGAGAAATAATAAGTCCCTACCTTTTTCCTCATTTCTTCCCTATCACGCTTTTCCCCTCCCATTCCTTTGCTCTCTTAAGTCAAAGATAATAGCACAAAACTCTCCCCAGGTCCTGAGTTTACCTTGCTTTGCTCTTTGGTTCTTGAAGAAAGTAGAGTTTGGAAGAAACTGCAGTTTCTTTCCTCTACTATTCCCCTAGTAGGATGTAAAACACTTGATCATCATTTACCTACTTTACATTGCTTGAATATGATTTCTCCTATGTTTGCATTTCAAAGATTTTGCCTATCTCTACTTTTCTCAACAGGAATGATTGAAAGTCCTCTATTCTATTAAAGATCCATTTCCCCCCAAAGAACTATACTTAGTTTTGAAAAATCAGTCATTCTTAGTTGTAAGTCTTTTTTTTTTAATATCTGGTGTAACATAATTGCTTCTAAGTCTTGTATGATCCTGACAGTGGTTCCTTGGTATTTTATATCTTTTTCCTGCATGCTTGAATAATTTTTATTTGACCTGAAAACTAAATTTTGTCTTTGATATTTCTGCGTATACATAGTTTAGAATTGCTTTCAGGAGGCTACCATTAGATTGTTCCTATTTTGACACTGATCTATGATTCTAAGAGTTTTATTGCTTCTTGAAATATAGTTTTCAGGGAGCTAAATCATTTTCAAAATTATCTCTCCTTACCCTGTATTCCAAGTCGGTTGTTTTCAAATACAAACATCTCATTTGTTCTTATTTTTGTCTCTTTACTTTCTTTTCTTTCTTGTTGCTTCACTGAGACCTTTAGCTTAGTTTATTCTGTTCTATTTTTCATGTTATCAACTACTTGAGTAAAGTCATGCACTTTTTTTTGGTCTAAATTGTTTATTCTCTTTCCAAGTGTTTTAATTCCATTTTTATCTCTTATTTCAGCCCTTCCAAGCCCTGCCTTCTTCACTAGTCCTCATCAGAGATAAATGTCTTAGCCAGAGGATAAGAATTGGACATGGCATTGATACCAAGCTCTAGCCATTGCCATAGTCTTCATCTTCTATTTGTATTCTATTGCTCCTTCAGAATCTGGTGTGTCTGACTTTGCCTGTGTTTATATATGTATGTATGTGTGCGTGTGTGTATATACATATATGTGTGTATAAGTATGTGTGTATATATGTTTATATATGTGTGTATGTATGTATGTGTGTATGTATATATGTGTATATGTATATATGTATATTCGTTTATGTATGTATGTGTGTGTATATATACATATATACATATATATATATATATATATATATATAGTCACCCTCAAAACACTTGCAGTCTTTAGGTCTGAGCCCAGATTGTACTTGTGTTAGTCTCTTCTCCAAGGGTATCCTCAGAATCCTGATCTTCTTACATGCCTGTTCATTTCCCTGTCCAATCATCTATCTGAAGCTCTACAACTTCAGACTTTGCCCTGGGCCTCAACCTCTAGAGCAATGGAAGATTAGTTTTAGGTCATTACCTAAGACATCCCTAGGGCCACTTCACAGTGAGGCTGGTTTCAGCCCAGTTTCCTAGAGTAGATATCTACCCAAAAGTGGCACTTCATCAGATTCTATTCTCAGGCCTCAGCAGCTGGACACCAACCAAAGATGATGTACCTCGGTACATTTTTAGGATACATCCAAACCACCAATCGTACTATCCTCGTCTGTTTCCTTGTGCAGTCATCCATCCAAAGGTTAGACTTCACACTTTGTCCCCTGTAACACCCCCAATGCTAGCTTTGAGTTGTTCTCCCGGTTCATTCCTAGCCATTCTGGTCTTGATCCAATTTCCTTGCACCCTTGTTTCAGGTCTCACCTACTACTCTACTATTATTTTTGGAATGGAGGGATTTTTGTGATACTTTATAACTTTATTAGGACTAAGTACCCCTGGTTTGTGTCTTCCTCCAGTGTGGATCAACTAATAAAGGTCTTTGTAAGGTCTTTAAAATATATTAGTATAACCTTGGGACAAAGAATGGGAAAGGACTGGGAATACCCAATGTTGTTAGAAGGCTAACTTGTTAAAATTTTTAAGTAGAGTGGAGGATTGCTAGGATGGAGGAGGGGCCAGCCTAAACTGAAGTTCTCACGTTATGATAGTTACCCAAGTCAAGACCATAAGCATTTAGTAAGTGCTGACATGTTCTATGCACTGTGCTAAGCACTGAGGATACAAAGGAAAGCAAAGAAATAATCCCTGCTTTCAAGGTGTTCACAGCTTATTAGAATCTAAGAATGAGAGAATCATAGGAACATATGTTTAGAGCTAGAAGGGCCTTAAATGTCATCTAATCCAATCTCTCACTTTATAGATGAGGAAACTGAAGAGCTAGAGAAGTTAAATGATTTACCCAGGGTCATATACCTAGTAAATATCAGAGATGGGAGTCATATCCAGACTCCTGATCCCAAATCCGGCACACTCTCCACTGAACCATACAAGAAGCATCTGATGTCAGAGATACAGATCATCTAGTCTGATGCTCTCATTTTACAGATAAATACAATGAAAATACAAGACATGTTCAAAGATGACTCCACTGGAATAAGTTGATTCTATTAAAAAAAAAAATCCCTGAGTTCATGTATCATATCAGGAAAGAGAAACAAGGCTATGCAAGAGTTGGTGTAGCAAGCCCATGGTAGTTAGTTAATAAAGTATTTTACTATTAAAACATCACATGTCAGTATTTATACTGGTTATGTATCATCACTCACCATTTTAAATTATTATAGTTACTGGGAAAAGACATGATAATTGGGGGGCAAGGGAAGATGTTAATGGTTAACATACAACATTGTAATGGGGAATGACTTTAAAAAACTGAAAAGTCCTGGCCAATGCAATGACTAATTACTTCAGGAGACTGATGAAGAAACACACTTCCCCCTCTTGGTGACAAGGTAATGGACTTTACATTCAAAATAAAACATATTTTCAGACCTTTGAGTTAATTTGCTTTCCTTGTCCATGCTTACTTGTTAACAACAAAGTGCTTTCTTTGTATAAGGAGTAGCGGGAAGGGAAAGGGTGATAGTGATGCAAGAAAAAATAATTAAAGAGAGAAAAGAGGGTCTATTGAAACATACAGAAGAAACACAGACGGAAACAAGGAAATCTAAAAGGGCATCTGGATAAGCAGGACAATGTGAATATAACCATGTTAAATTTAACTTATTACTACTTTAAAAAGCACTGTACATAATAAATTAATTGTTTCACACACAGCATTCTTTTCTGTACTTCCCAAGTGGAAATGTTTATCATTTGTTGATGTTTCTCAAGTTTACAATAAAAAAAGAAGTGAAAAACATTAAACACAGCCTGGGGTCCCAGATATCACAGTAGTAACACCTTGGTATATACCAATAGAATTTAGGTCCCAGAATAAACCCTTAGAATGAGCCTCTAAAGACGAAAAATAAAGGCAAAGTGTACTTTAATCAGGACGCTACTGAATAATAAGTGAGGAGGGCTGCTTCTGTCTCTGCTACTGTGAACCAACTGCTGAATTAGCAAAAGCACACGTAAATCTCTCCAGGAGAAAAAAGTAGGGAAGTTATTATGGATGAGTTGTTTACTGGAAAGGAAAACAAGACTATTAGAAGGGAGGTTTGGGGGCACAATACTGAAGGAGAGGGATTAACAGAAAGGAATTGTATTCTGGGCCCAAAAGGTACAATATAAGGTCTTTCAATACTTCAAAAGAACCAGGATTTAGAATCTCAGAATTTACAGAACCTGAGGCCTAGTAGAGACCTAAGAGGGTCATCCAAAGGGCAAGGAAAAACCACATAGTGGTAAAATTATAGAAGGACATGGACATGGGTTGAACAGCATGGATAAGCACAAATGGATTGCAATCTGCATTACTGGAAGGAACCACATGGCAAAGAAATCAGACATCCATTAGAGTATTTGAGTGTCATTTCATTTTTCAAGCCTGTCAAAATCAAGAGTTGCCATCAATATATCTCTTTCTTCCACTGATCCAGGTCTCAATGTCCCTATGGGCCTTAACAAATAGTCTTTATGTTCATCTGTAGCCAAAAAGCAAATAAACAAAAATCATCCCCTGGCAATCAATCTGGTGATAAGCCTCAATAAACTTAGGCTAATGGTGAGATGATAGATTCATAGTCCCTTCTACCATGGGGATCCACTGATATTCTATCTAAACTGGTATCAGTCATCCCACTTCCTATTCTACACCCCAAACCCAATCAATAAGAGGCTAAAATAGACTGTGTATACATACACTCTCTCTCTCTCTCTCTCTCTCTCTCTCTCTCTCTCTCTCTCTCTCTCTCACCACACACACACACACACACACACACACACACACACACCCCTTTCTCCCACCCCATTCTTCTCTCTTTTTTAAGGAACTAAACAAAGACCTCAATGAATTACAAAAGATTCCCTTCAGAAAGAAAGGGGCTGGAAGGCCAAGGGACCTGCCTTCTTTACTCTACCTCTGCTCCAGGAAGCTCTAACTCTCTCTTTTCTCACTTTCTCTTCTCTCTTTCCCTTTCACTCAGCTGGGAACACTAAACACAGCAGATTTCCTTGCTTCTGTCATTGACTTTTCCGAAATCTGGCCACCTCATCCTTTTCTCTATAGGACCAACAGTGTACACAGTTTTAGAGGTCAATGCCAAAGCCAAATCCTGTGTCAGATAATAAACAGCATAAATGAAGGTTTCTTTTTAGACCTGCAAAGGGGCTGAGGTCAGAGCAATTAGACTATTCTTCAGGAGGTCAGGGTCAAACAGGGCTGTTTCCACTCAGTTATTTGAGTTATCATACTCTGTTACAAGCTTCAGCATTAGTCTCCAAATATCTGCTATATTGGATCTCCTGAGGCTAAATTTCAAGGACATTCCAATAACAAAAAAACAAGTCAAATAATTTTCGATTATCCATGACTGTCCTATGGACCGCCTGGTTTTCTCTACCAGCCCCAGATCCCTCAAGGCACCTTGCCTCTATTCGTCTCTGCATGCCATGTAAGTTAGGGAATCAGAAAATACCCATCCTACCTGATTGATTTCCTAAGGAAACTGAGCTCCTGCTTAAAAGACATGCCCATTTTGTGAGACACTTGTTCATCTCATATCAGTTTTTATGAGAGCTTTGGCAGGCTATGTACCATATCTTTTGCAAAGGAAGAAGAAACAAATAATTTTATGTAGAATTTTATGTAGTATAATACTTCTAATTAAATCAATCCATACTTTAATACACATTGCCTTTAATGCAAACATTGGCATGGGAAGGACAACATCAACAAAGCTTGAAATAAGCTGAAGAATAAGAAAGAAAATCAAAAGTTTACAGGATAGAGAAAAGCCTCATACCTGTATTCAATTAATAATTTCTTCAAGAAGAAAATCATGAAGTACTTATGTTGAACATTAAATAATATCACCAAAATATGCCATAAAATTGATAATACTCTACCAGACAGAAAAAGACTGGTTTCTGATACAGGAATAATTTTGGACTTAATTGTCTTTGTACAGTCACAGTAAAGATCAAAATCAATAAAAAGAAGTAAAAGTTAAAATAGAAAAATAAGCATCAGAAGGTATGATGTACTTTTTTAAACTTCCAACTTGTGTAAACAATCTGTTGTTTCCTGAGAGGGATGGGGAAGGAGAAACAGGAAGTTGATAAAAGAACAGATGCCAACACAAAATAGCACTTCTCCTAAGAAAGTTTAACTAAATACAGGTTCTTAAAGTAGAGATACCACCCCCTTGGGGGTGCTGGAATGATTGCGGGGGGCAGTAGATGCAAATTTTTTTTTAAATGTTAAAGGGTTAAAGAAAGAAGATTTCCAGCAGAGTACTGAGTAATGTTTTTAAGGGGGCTGTAAGTCAAATAAGTTTGGGAATCTCTGATACTAATACAGTCACCACAACAAAGAGAACAAAAGAGCCTAGTAACTACCTCAGCCAGCAAACACTTGATTTTCTGGCCAAACAGGGAGGAATGGTCAACAAGAACAGTTATACTTTGAGATGAAGAATAGACCCCAAATGTCTCTGGGCCCACTCACTACTTCTTAAGAATGGGGGGAAAGGGCCGAATATTTAGTGGAATCAGCTATTTAAATCTATAGATCATGAGCCCTTACTCCATGGTCACTCTCTTGCTAGATACACTTTTGGCACATAAATCCAATAAAATGCTTGGGCAAAACCTTCAGCAAAGCAAATATCAAAGGAAATTAATCAGATAGTTCCTGGGCAAAGCACCCATAGTCAGAGAACCGCTGCCTTCCCATAGCCTCCAAACTAATTAGTGATTCACAATTCCATTCCATCCCCAGCCATCCCAACTCCTCCAAAGAAAAACACAACTCATTTAAATTCACAGCTGAGTGTTAGAGAACATCATATGCAAATAATTTCTGCTCAATCACTGCCTCAGTCTGAAAAGAGCAACTAACATGGATCATCCCCAATATCATCTTCCTTGTCTATCTCCTGGTCTCTGGTTGTATTTCTCCATGCCACAGCTGGCTTCCTATCTCCACGTCTTCCACCCCAGCCTTCTCCCCTGGGAAGCCACTCAATATTTCCCCAGACAAATACAAACAAGAGATGTCCATTATCCTTTTATATTCAGTGCACTAGAAGTAGCTGACCCCATGCACAGGTTTCTATAGATTATAGTTACAAAAGGTAAAGATAACATCTGTCCCCTGAATCTTACCTCTTATGAAAATATTCACTTATTTATAAAATATTCAGGAGGGGCATCATCACTTTATAAAACTATAGGAAGCAGTGCAGCATAAAACAAGTCTGTAGAAGGCTTGGCAAGAGACCCAATTAAGCCAGGTTGCTCACGAGTATTTAAGGATGAAAACACAAAAATTGTAAGAGACTTTTCAAGATTTCTGCAACAATATTTTCTGTATCAATGAGAGTAGAGCCACCCACCACACTTGGACTCAAACCTTACAATGTCCGATGTTCTACATGAGAAAGTACACATTGCACCAAAAAACAAAAAAAAAGACAGGAAGAGCAAATGGACTAATTAGATCAAGTACATACAAAGGAAGCAGAGGAGGCCTATGTGGAGGCAATAACATTTTGAGAATGACAAGGAATTGATACCTAAAGATACATGAAAGAACAGAAGACACCTCAAAAATTAGAAAACATCATAGATACTATTTAAGGGTAATCTAAAAATTATCAATGACTATCAATTTATATGCTTGTTTTCATTCCTATACAAAAATTTTGAGAATAATTTACATGACTGTCAAGAGCATCCTTGACAAGGTATAAGAAGAGAACAAGTGATTTCACAAATGATACTCTACAGCAGATTGCACATCTACACAACTGATTGAAACATATAGCTAGCATTTATATAACACTTTAAGGTTTGGGAAGCATTTTATATATGTTATCTCATTCTGACTCTCATAATATGCCCATGAAAGGGGTGCTATTAACCTCATTTTGCTGATGAGGAGACTAGGGCTGAGAGATTAAGTGACTTGCCCAGGGTCATACAGTTAGCATCTGAGGCAGGATTTGAACTCCAGTCCTGAATCCAAGTCCAACACTCTATACACTGTGGCCCCAACTGCTTTTAGATAATATATGATATTTACTTTTTAATGATGATTAAAAATTTATTTAGTTGAGGAAAAAAAATGCCATTTTAAAACCTCCAGACACCAGGCAAGATGCTTCAACTCTTTCCAGGGGCGGGGAACCTACTTTAGACTTATATCACAAAAGCCAAGTCAAGTCCACAAGCCTTTATTAAGCCCTTGCTTTGAGCCAGGCACTATGCTAAGCACTGAGGATACAAGCAGAAAGACAGCCCTTGAACTTAAGGAGCTTATATTCTAATAGGGGGAAATAACATATAAAAGGAAGATGGAAAACAGGGAGAGATAAAGGAGAAGATGAAGGTACCCCATGCCGGGACATTGTAGAGAAAGTCTCGGAGGAGAGTACAGCTTGGAGAGGAATGAAGACATGGCTGACTTTGGCTTCCTCTTTAAAACAGAGGTTCTAGATATTATAAAATATTTAGGAGTCTACCTCCCGAAACAAACCCAGGAACTCTGAACACAATTACAAAACACTTTTCACACAAATAAAATCAGATCTAAATAATTGGAAAAACATTAGTTACTCATGGGTAGGCCAAGCTAATATAATAAAAATGACAATCTTTACCTAAGCTAATTTACTTATTCAGTGTCATGCCAATCAAACTACCAAAAAATTATTTTATAGAGTTAGAAAAAATAATAACAAGATTCATTTGGAAAAACAAAAGGTCCAGAATATCAAAGGAACTAATGAAATGAAATGCAGGGGAAGGTGGCCTAGCAATTCCAGATCTTAAATTGTAGTATAAAGCAGCAATCATCAAAACCACTCGGTACTCGCTAAGAAATAGGGAGGTGGATCAGTGGAATAGGGTAATATTCAAGACACAGTAGTCAATGGCTATAATAATCTATTATTTGATAAACCCAAAGACCTAAGCTTCTGGGATAAGAATCCACTCTTTGAAAAAAACTGCTGGGAAAACTGGAAAAGAGTATGGCAGAAACTAGGCATAGACCCAAATCTCACACCATATACCAAAATAAAGTCAAAATGGGTTCACAACTTAGATATAAAGGCTGAAACCATAAGTAAACTGGGAGAACAAGGAATAGTTTACCTATTCTGTTCTGGAGAACAGAAGAATTCATGACCAAACGGGAGATAGAGAACATTATGGAAAGCAAAATGGATAATTTTGATTACATTAAATTGAAAAGTTTTTGCACAAACAAAGCCAATACAACTAAGATTTGAAGGAAGGTAGAAAATTGGGAAAGAATTTTTACAACCAGTCTCTCCGATAAAGGCCTCATTTCTAAAATATATAGAGAATTAAGACAAATTTATAAGAACACAAGCCATTCCCCAATTGATAAATGGTCAAAGGATATGAACAGGCAGTTCTCAGATGAAGAAAGTAAAGCCGTCTATAGTCATATGAAAAAATGCTCTAAATCATTATTGATTAGAGAAATGCAAATCAAAACAACTCTGAGGTACCACATTACACCTATCAGATTGGCCAACATGACAAAACAGGAAAATGATAAATGTTGGAGAAGATGTGGGAAAACTGGAACACTAATGCATTGTTGGTGGAGTTGTGAAATGATCCAACCATTTTGGAGAACAATTTGGAACTATGCCCAAAGGGCTACAAAAATGTGCATACCCTTTGATCCAGCAATAGCACTTCTAGGCTATATCCCAAAGAGATCAAACAAATGGGAAAGGACCCACATGTACAAAATATTCATAGCAGCTCTTTTTGTGGTGGCAAAGAACTGGAAATTGAGAGATGCCCATCCACTGGGAATGGCTGAGCAAGTGTGGTACATGAATGTAATGGAATACTATTATGCTATAAGAAATGATGAACAGGCTGACTTCAGAAAAACCTGGAAAGACTTATATGGTCTGATGCTGAGTGAAGTGAGCAAGTAGCAAGAGGACTTTGTACACAACAGCCACGTTATGCAATGACTAAGATTGTTAAACTGAACCCTTCTCAGCATTACAAGGATCTAAGACATCTCCAGAGGCCTCGGGATGGAAAATGCTGTCCACATCCAAAGAAAGAACTATGGAAGTCGAATCGCTATCACTTATTTTTACCTTCTGTTGAATTTTGTTTCATCTTTCTGATGGTTCTTCCTATTGGTTTTAATTTTTACTTACAACTTCACTAATGTGAAAATATGTTTAATAGGAATGTAAATGTATAGCATATATCAGATCGTGCACTGTCTTGGGGAGGGTGGTAGGGAGGAAGGGGGAGAAAATTTTCAACTCAAAAGCATATGGAAGTGATTGTTGATAAATCAAAATAAGTTAATAACATTTAAAAAAAATAAAATAAAATAGAGGTTCTAGGGGAGAAATCAGCCATTCAGAAGAAGGGTCCAAAAGGCCCATACTACTTCCAATGTGCTAAGTTCAGGGCTGGAGTGTGCTTCCAGAATGAAGAGATTTCTGGGGCATTTTACAGAAGTCCAGGAAAATGTCTTCTATTTATTAATTTCAAATTAGTCATAAAATGCTCAAGGATCATGTTTGATCATTGCATTGACAGAAATTTTTCTGTCTTTTCATTGCTTTTTTCTTTACAATATTGTTAGTCTTTGTTCTCCTGTTTCTGTTCATTCACTCTGCATCAGTTCATTCAAGTCTTCTCCAATTTTTTTCTGAAACTTGGGGACACAATAATATTCCATTATGTTAACATACCATAAGTAGTTCAGCCAATCACAGTAGATGGACTCTCCCTTAATTTCCAGTTCTTTCCAAAACAGAAAGAGCTTCTATAAATATTTTTACACATACAGGTACTTCTTATCTTTCTTTTTGATCTCTTTTGGGTAAGGCCCAATATCTATGGGTCAGTTCCAGGGAGGACAGGGAGGACAGTTCCAAATTGCTTTCCAGAATGGCTACAACAATTCGCAGCACTATAAATAATGCATTATGTACCTATTTTCATGTATCCTCTCCATCATTTTTCATTTTCTTTTTTTAGTCATCTTTGCCAATCTAAATGATGCTAAGTAGAACTTCACAATTGCTTTTTATTTGGTATTTATCTAATTTAGTAATTTGGAGTATTTTTTCATGTGACTAATAATAGCTTGGATTTCTTCCTTTGAAAACTGCCTGATATTTTTAACCATTTGTCAATTGGGAAATAGATTGTATTCTTATTTTCCATTTCTTATATGTTTTGAATATTAGGCCTTTATCAGAGAAACTTGCTAGAATGAATTTTTTCCCAGTTAATTGTTCTCCTCTAATTTTAACTGCATTGATTTTATTTGTGCAAAAACTTTACAATTCTGTTATCGAAGTATTCCCTTTATCTTCAGTGATCTTTCATTGTGTTTTAATCGGTAAACCACATCAAGTCCATTTACAAGCCGGCAGAGGATAAACCTTAAATATATATATTAACGTAGCCCTGTGTAGCTAGAGCAATAATTCTAAGCTCTGCCACCCTACTTTCCTTCAAGGTAATTTAGGATAACTGAAAGAATGCTCCCAGGACCTGCGTTGACTTAAGATCTGCTGATAACACAGGTTTTACCTGAGGTAAGGATGGGTAACCAGAACTTAGGTGATTTTGCAAATTTGACCTAGCTATTAATAAGAGCAACCTGGGGAACATTTGGGCCACCTCTTTATGAGGCAACATTGGTATAATGAAGCTTAGAACCAGAACTATTACTTTCATAGCTCCACCACTTAATAGTTGTGTGAACTTTGGCGAATTAAAACTCTCTGAGCCTTAGTCTTCTTATCTGTGAAATGATGATAATAGTACTCTTACTGCCCCCTCAGGATTGTTGTGAGATTAAAAAGAGATAATGTGTCTAAAGTGCTTTACAAACCTTAAAGCAGTATATAAACATAAACTATAATCGTTAAGGGATGTTCAATGCTACTGTTTTTTTATTTTAAAATTCATTATTTATTTTGCCACTTTTTTTTATCTTGAAATCCAAGCCCTCTCCCTTCCTACCCCACCTTCCCCCACCAAACGAGAAAGCAAGCATTATGATATCAATTACACAAGTGAAATAATGCAAAACATATTTCTGTATTAACCATAGTTCCAAAAAATCAAGAAAATAAAGTGAGAAAATCATACTTCAATTTGCACTCAGATTTCATCAGTTCAGTTCTCTCTCCAGAGACAGACAGCATTTTTTTCATATTGAGTTCTTTGAAAATGTCTTGGATTGTTATAGTGATCTGAGTAGCTATGTCTTTCACAGTTGATCATCATTACAACATTGTTGCTACTGTGCAAAATGATCTCCCAGTTATTCTATCAGTTCATATAGGTCTTGCCATATTTTTCTGAAACCAGCCCCCTCATCATTTCTTATAATATAATAGTACTCCATCACAATCATATGCCATAACTTGTTCAATCATTCCCCAATTGATGAGCATCCCCTAGATTTCCAATTCTTTGCCACCACAAAAAGAAATGCCATAAATATTTTTGTACATATAAAATGTTTTCATTTTTCTTTGTTCTCTGTAGGATATAAATCTTGCAGTAGTATTGCTAGGTAAAGGGGTATGCACAGTTTTAGAGTCCTTTGAACATAGTTCCAAATTGTTTTCCAGAATGGTTGCATCAGGTTACAACTCCATCAACAATTCATTACTATGCCTAGTTTTCCCTCCTTCCCTGCAGCATTTGCCATTTCTGATAGGATGAGGTGGTACCTCAGGGTTGTTTTAATCTGCATTTATCCAGTCAGTGATTTAGAGCATTCTTTCATATGATTACAGGTAGCTTTGATTTTTTTCCTCTGAAAATTGCTGTTCATATCCTTTGACCATTTATCAATTGGGGAATGGCTCTTATTTTTATAAATTTGATGCAGTTCAATACTCAGTATATATTTGAGAAATGAGGTCTTTATCAGAGAAAACTGCCATAAAATTTTTTTTATATTAATTCATTGTCTACAGTACTTTTTAGCAAAATGTAGTTTCCCTGATTATTTCTTTTTTAGGTATATTTTTGCTTTGGCTTTCTCTGAGGCATTATTGCTGCCTTTTTTATTTCACCTGAAGTATATTAGATTCTGCTCCAGTCCTTTATTTTTAGTCTATGTCTGTCTTTCTATTTCGAGTAGGTCTCTCGAAAACAATATATTGTTGGATTCTGTTTTCTAAACCATACTGCTATCTGCTTCTGTTTTATGGGTAAGCTTATCTCATTAACATTCACAGTTATGATTACTGTGTATTTCCTTCTATCCAATTATCTTATGCTTATTTCTCTCTCTTTTTATCTTGTCCCTCCTCAAAAATCTCTTGCTTCTAACCACAGCCTCCCTTAATCTGTCTTCCTTTTTGTCATTCTACCCCCTTTCTCATTTTCCCTTCCCCTCCTATTTCCCTACTGGGTAAGTTATATTTCTATACACAACTATGTATATTTTCTTCCTTCTTTGAACCAATTCCAATTCCAATGAGGTTCAAGCATTGTCTGCTACCATTCCCCATTTTCCCCTCCATTATAAAAGCTCTTCCTTGCATGCCTCTTTTATGTGAGAAAATCTTCCCTATTCTACCTCTCCCTTACCTCTTTTTCCCAGTGGATCCCTCTTTCTCATCCCTACCTTTTTTTAAAGATCATTCCAATAATAATTAACTCACACTCATGTCCTCTGTCTAGGTAAACTCCTTTTAACTGCCCTAATAATGATAAAGTTCTTAGGAATTATATGTATCAACTTCCCACATAGGAATGTAAACAGTATGACTTTATTGTTTCCCTTATGATTACTCTTTCATGTTTACTTTTTTATGCTTCTCTTGAGTCTTATATTTGAAAATCAAATTGTCCTTTCATCAGGAATGCTTGAAAGTCTTCTATTTCATTAAATATCCATTTTGCCCTTGAAAAATTATACTCATTTTTGCTGGGTAAGTGATTCTTGGGTGTCATCCTAGCTTCTTTGCCTTCCAGAATATCATATTCCAAGTCCTCTGCTCCTTTAAGGTGGAAGCTGCTAAATCTTGTGTGATCCTAACTGTGGCACCATGATATTTGAATTGTTTCTCTTTGGCTGCTTGCAATATTTTCTCTTTGACCTGGAAGCTCTGGAATTTGACTATAATATTCCTGGGAGTTTTCACTTTGGTTTCTCTTTTAGGAGATTATTGGTGGATTCTTTCGATTTCTATTTTACTCTCTGTTTCTAGGACATCAGGGCAGTTTTCCTTGATGATTTCTTGAAATATGATATCTAAGCTCTTATTTTTTTCTTTTTGATCATGGCTTTCAAGCAGTCCAATCATTCTTAAATTATCTTTCCTCTATTTTCCAGATCAGTTGTGATTCCAATGAGATATTTCATATTTTCTTCTATTTTTTTCTTCTTTTGGTTTTGTTTTAATGTTTCTTGATGTCTCATAGTCATTAGCTTCCACTTGCTCAATTCTAATTTTTTTTTTTTTGGCACAGCAATTGGGGTTAAGTGACTTGCCCACAGTCACACAGCTAGTGAGTATTATATGTCCAAGGCCAGATTTGAACTCAGGACCTCCTGACTACAGGGCCACTGCTCTATCCACTGTACCACCCAGCTGCCCCTCTCAATTCTAATTTTTAAGGAATTATTTTCTTCAGTGAGCTTTTGCACCTCCTTTTCTATTTGACCTAGTCGGTTTTTTAAAGAGGTCTTTTCTTCAGTGAATTTTTGTTCTCTAACATTTGGTCAATTCTGTTTTTTAAGGTGTAATTTTCTTTGATATTTTTGGTTCCTCTTTTACCAAACTGTTAATTTTCTTTTCATAATTCTCTTGCATCACTTTCATTTTTTTCCACAATTTTTCCTATATCACTTTTATCTCTTTCTTCAACTCTTCCAAAAATTCTTATTGGACTTGGATCCAATTAGCATTTTCCTTTGAGGTTTTTTTTATAGCTATTTTCACAGTGTTGTCTTCTTCTGACTTTGTCTTGGTCTTCCCTGTCACACAGTAGTTTGTTTTTTGTTGGGGGGGGGGGTTTTAGGCAGTTGGGTTTAAGTGATTTGCCCAGGGTCACACAGCTAGTAAGTGTCAAGCGTTTGGTTAGAGGCCAGATTTGAACTCAGGTCTTCCTGACTTCAGGGCAGGTGCTCTATCCACTGTGCCACCTAGCTGCCCCTACATAGTAGTATTTTTTATGGTCAAATTCTTTTTGTTGTTGTTGTTGTTTACTCATTTTTTGAACCTATTTCTTGACTTTGAACTTTATATTAAAGTTGGGCTCTGCTTTCCTTGGCACTGTGCCAAGCTTCCGGCTTTATTTTTTTTACACTGCTGTTTTCAGAGATAGTCTTGAGGGTCTGCATATTTTTGATGCTTCAAAGGTGGTGTGATCCTGGGAAAGGTATGGTCAGTGCTCTTCTAGTCTATGCTCTGGTCTGTACGAATGAAGGGCCCCTGATGCCCTCTAGATACACACACTAGTACTCCTACTCGCTTCAGAATTGTAACCATGGCTGTACACCCTTCTGACTGACTACCAGTGCTCCTCTCAACCCTGGAATGGTGACCCTGCACTGCATATGGGCAACAGAGTTGCTGATTAGTGCCGGCTACACCCAGTTCCAGCAAAGTGTCCCCTGTAATCTCTTTTTGACAAGTAGTCTGACATATATCTCCCCTCACCATTTCTTGGCTGAGAGCTCCCAAACCTGCTGCTGCAGCCACTGTTATTGGCATTAAGTGTGTAGTCTCTAGACAGATTTTCACCAGTCCTCTACCTGAGTGTTACAGACTTCTCTTGCCTATATCTTAAATTTTCCTAGGCTGGAAAAATATATCCTCCTGTTGGCTCTGCCATTCCAAAATTAGATTTGAGGGTTTAGAGAGGAATGTTGGGAGAGTTCAGCTGGGCAGCTGCCCTTAATCTGCCTTCTTGGCTCATCAGTACTATTGTTAAGAGGCAGAAAGTGCGCCAGAGTTGGAATTAATTCTTCATAATGTATGAATTAGGTCTTGTCATTCTACTGTTCAAAAACTCCAATGACTCCCCACTGACTATTGAATTAAGTCTAAGTCAAATTCTGTAGCCTGATGTTCAAGGCCCTCTATTATTTGACTCCAACCTCCCTTTCTAGTCTCATTCACACCACTGTCTTTTACATAGGGGTAGGGGTGGGAGAGGGAGATTTTGATTGTGAAATTCAGCTTTGGATGGAGAATAGACACTTTAATGTGCAAGAGTAACTTTCCAGCATTCAGATCCATAAGTATTGCGATATATAAAATGCAAACTTTAAGGTAATCCCTGAGGAGTTTTCACCTGCTGAACCTAAAATTAAGTGCTCCTTCATCATTAAGTCAGTGATAGGCATGAGGCAACTTCAGTGCTTGATAGTTTCTAACTTGCAAAATGTTCTTTCTGAAGCCTCTTCCAGGCTAAATCTAATTACAGTCTTGGAATATTACCTATTCTTTTGTGCAAGATGCAGCAGCAGTCCTTGCTTCTTGTATAGATAAGAGAGGACCAATGAATGTCAATATAGCTAAAGTTAACAGTGGCAAAGGATAACAAAAAAGTGGGGAGGGAAGAGGCTGATTGAAAAATCCTTATCGAAGAAAGTGAATAACATATACCACCTGTCTCAGGCTGAAGAATTTCCCCAAACCAAAAGGTAGCGATTCGGCTGCAAACCCAAAAGACAAACATTCCAGCAGGAACGACAAACAAAACATACTGTCACCCTTTCCAAAGAGAGGAGATTTTGAGATATGGGATTAGTTTTAATTATTTGACTGCTTTCAACCAAACCAAACATTTGGTGTTAATTAGTGTTATTTAACATCAGGAAGCAGTATTGGGTAAATTAAAGAAAAATGGCGAAGAAATCAGGAAGCGTTGGCTCTAATCTCAACATTGGCACAAACTAGCCGTGTGCCCTTTGGCAAGTCACTTAACCACTCTAGTTCTTAATTTTCACAGACATAAAATAACATCCTCCTACAAATGTGATTCTATTAGGGGCAACCTGTGGTTAAATTGTGCTTCTGTGTCTAAGATTGGAACTCTAATCCCTATAAGCATATCTATTTCTTTGAATTCTGACTTCAGAATCTCCACCCACTGATGTGACATCATGAAAACTTGACCCAACTTGATAAAGGATGACAAAGTCTTCAAATGGAAATGGGCTTCCTGCTTTGCAAATATTCACTCTGAGTCTAATATGGGTTCCATATAATAATCTGGAGTTGAGTGGGGGGAGGGAATACAAAATTTGAAGAAATAGTGTTGAATTTCCCATCCAATGTCATTTGTCATTTTCCTTTGTTGCCACCATCTTGAGGTTAAAATAAGAAGTTTCTTCCATCAAAATTTTTTGGTATTTCAAGGATTCTTTTGAGGTAGGTGACATGAAAGCAACTTTTAGATCTATCTCTCCACTTCATTTTTTACCCCCAAACTTTATTTATGCCTACTTTCACAGTTCTTTCTCCAGGAAACAAACCTACAAGCCATTTTCTCTTGAGGAAGTCTAATATGTCTTAGTTATCAGAAGTTGCTTCCATAAGAATGTGGGGAAATGATTCTATATATCTCCTTTGCAGTCTGCAATACTGATTAATGTGCCTTTTGCTCTTGTTTTTCATGTACTGAAGATGTTTCAAATGCTTAAAAGCTATCCTAGCTTTCAGAGTAAGGAATATGGTTATATGACTTTAGATCTAGAGGTGGAAAGAACCTAAGAGACCATCTCACCCAGACCATTTATAACTGAGCAAATTGAGGCCCAAGGGAGGTAAGTGACTTGTTGAAGGCCACACAGAGAATAAGTATCATAGGAAAGATTTGAGGCCAAGACCACTGACTCCAAAAGCCAATGCTCTTTCTACTCCACCATGAAACCTGCTGGGGGTCAGATGAAATACTTGGATGGACCTAAAACAACCTGCTGCTGTCAGAAGACAACACTAAAGAGACTTTCCTTTGTTTTTATATCTGTTCTCATTCCCCCTTGTCCTTGGTCAGGGCCTGTCCAAGACAAATACCATTTTGATCCACAGCTTGTATTTGCCATCATTCTGAAGAGGTCCTTTTAGGCTAATGAACATGTGTCTGAGGCATAACATAAGTGCAGTTCACAGTATTCCATTATCTGAGCTAAATTTAGAATATTTAGTCTCATTCCTCCTATGACAGGATACAACACAGACCATCCTCATCAGTTCATTCCAATCCATCATCAATTCGCTTTAGTCCTACACCTGACCTTAGAATTATGTCTGGTTCCTCTGGCTAGAGTTATACCCACGAATGCTAGCTTCTGAGGTTGATACCACAGGAGACTTCCAAAACCTCTGCATCACCATTGACTCTGTATGGTCTCTAGACAAGATAATGCATGGTATGGCACACCTAGCAGGTACAGGCATGCTGCCATAGCAGTGGGGGAAAGTAAGACCTGGAGAGAGAGGAGATGGTAGCAGTGAAGTGACCTTCTTTCACCTCAAAAATTCCTTCCCACAGTGGTCCTCAAATCTTTAAATTTCTACTGTCTCATGATCCTGTATTCAAGTGCCTGAGGCAAGAAGCATGCCACCTCAGATGTCAGCCATGGGGCAAAGCCTTTGTCACCAATGGTAGGTACAACTTTATCTCCAGGTAGTTTACCCTGCTGCCACCCTCTCCTCTCAGACCTAGATCTTATCTTTGAGTTTCCCATTCAATACATGGAGGAACAAGGTTCTATATTATTGTTGTCTCTCTATCCTCTTCTTCTATAATCTATGACATGGGTACTTCTTCCAGATACTGTCCAGTTTCCTATGCTTGAAGTAAAACAAACTGAATATTCTGCTTCTCTGCCCCACTCTCCCAGTCTCTTCTGCCTGTCTATCTCTGGTACTGTGTCACTTTCTGTGTTTCTTTATCTATGGAGAATAGTAGTTCTTACAAGCTCCCTTCATTGCCTTTATTATAGATACACACTCATGTCTCAAGCTTTGATTATCTGCTTAAGTCCACGTTTCTTAGAAACCAACTTCCTTCAGCTCCTGTCCTCTCCCCTTTCTAGAGATAAGGATCCTCTACAACACTTGCCCTAGACACAAACACCACTGAGAAAATACTCCACACAAAGCCATCTCAGGAGAGATAAATCACAAACTCAGACTAGGAGCAGATTTATAGGAACCCATGCCTGGCCACCTCCTATTTGGGATGACAGAGAGTTTGATATACTTTGCTCCTCTTTTGTCTAAAAAAGCCTGCAACCTATTAAGTTATAGCAAAATTTTTTGATTTATGTACCAATCATGGAACCCAGAACAAAAGGCAGAAGGAACTTGCCCTGCCCCACTGATATTGGAATCATTACAAAGAGGCTGCAGTAGGGTATTTGGCTCAGAAAAGGTATACTTTGGAGACTGACAATCAACATCATAATAAATAATCTGCACTAATTGATGCTACTTTGATGATCAAATTTTTCCTTAATGAGAGCATAAAGAGAGTAGGCAACAACAAGGAGCAAGCTGATTTGGCAGTAGGGAGAGTAACTTCCTTTTTACCATCAAGTACACCACTACACACATCTGATGACTAAGAGGCGTAACTGTTTAGATGTGATTAATTTCCTGGTTCTCTTCCTAAGACTACGGTATCATTTTGACAAAATTGTCGTGCTTAGTGCTAGACAAAATAGACAGAAGACATGATCCTTGGCATATCACAGTTTGCCATTTCCTGTCTAAACTTTGCCAAGGCCTGTTGATTCTACCTTCACACCAACTCTCCTCTATGCCTCTTTTTCTCCTCTCCAACATGGCCATCACTTTAGTACAAGCCCTCATCACCCTGTCTTTATAGCCTCATGTCTTACTACTTCCTCCTACATGTCCTGTGCTCCACTCAAGCTGATCTATTTGCCAATCCAAGCGTATATTCCATGCTGTCCACCCTTTTTTCCTATGTTCTGTGCCATTGTTCTTGTTATTTCTGGAAGCTGGAATAAGCGGCCAATACGTATCTGTTCAATTCCTTATTTCATTTGAAATAGCTCCTCCAGAAAGCCTTCCCCAATACTCCCAGGCAGTCAATAATCACACACACACACACACACACACACACACACACACACACACACACACCACACACACACATACCAGACATCACATAGAACTTTGCAAATGTCTTACATGCTTATAATTTATTAATACTTCAATGGATCTGAGAGCTCATGGATGTGGGTACTCACTCCAGTGGTACAGACTGAAGCCTATCCATACATAATGATGTGTGATTCTTGTCCATGCTCTTCTGTAGATCCTCCATTAAGGACCCAAAGTACTGGAAGCCTTCTTCCCAAATGGACTACTTGCTCTTGTTTGCCAATGACATTTCATCTCTAATATTTGTGCCTTTACAAAGGCTGTCCCCCATTCCTAAAATGTATTCCCTCCTCACCCTTGCCTCATAGAATCTCTAGCCTATTTCAAAGTCCAGCTCAAGTGACCCATCCTACATGAAGTCTTTCCTGATGCTTCTAGATGCTAATGCCCGCCTTCATCCTACTCATCACTCTATCAATCACCTTGCATTTGTTTTGTTTGTATTCTATATTTTCTTGCAATTACACATGTTATTTCCTCTAAGTGAATATAAGCTTCTTGAGGGTAAGGATGACTTCTTTTTGTGTTTGTACCCTATATACCAGGGACATAGTAGGACCTTACTAAAAGTTTATTGATTGATTAGTCTAGGTCTTTGTCTATATTAATATTTTGTGGATTGAAGTTCAACACTTGGATTATCCAACTATTAACCTTTGACACAGACACATGTTTGACTCATCTCCTTAAGCATGCCCATACTAAATTATATCTTCTGTACCATTTCTTGTATACATAATTAGCAAGTATTAGAGACAGGATTTGTGCCCAGGTCCCCTGGCGACAAATTCAGTACCCTTTATACTATATCACAAAGTGTTTAAATCAACATGGTACTTTGCTAAGGATTTTAAAAGGCATAGCTCATGCCTTCTAGGTCTTAAAAGTTAAGGCATATATTCATCTACTGAAAATTAATCTCAGCCACCTGCCACTTCAGAAATACTTGAGTTTGAGTGAGATAAAATACAAATTTAGTTTCAAATACTTAATTTTTCTGAGAATGTGGCAGAATTTGTATAGGGGAGTGGGGTTTTTTAATAATGACTCCAATCCTGATGATTCCAAAGTCATAGATTTAGAACTAGAAGGGATCCTACAAGATATCAAGTCCAATCCCCCCATTTTACAGGTGAAGAAACTGAAGCCCAGGGAGGATAAATGATTTGCCTGAGGTTACACAGAAAGTATTGAAGTGGCTTAAGGGTGCTGGGAACTCCAAAATGTCAGCATACAGGGTGGCATCACCTAAAATGAATTCTCACACTCAAACCATCTTCCAGTCAAGTGGCAAAGTTTCATTGTAATGCCAGTAAAGCAGGAGAAGTTCTTAGGGAACCTGCAAACTAATGAGGATGATGTTGATGCAAAAGGGACAATGAAAGGAATGTCAAGTAAGCTAACTAGGTGCTCCCTATGGGATTAAAGAATGGTCAGTAAATGCAAGTAGTCTGGGGTGGGCCAGGTGCCTTTGGCAGAGGCACCAGTGGTCTGGGCTGCTGGAATATATGGGAAATTCAGGGAGTCAACAGAGATACCTTTGTTAAAGGAACCAGATAGTTTGGTTTATACAAAGTTTGCCAGAGGCTGGTCCTTGGGTCCAGGAACCCTTTAGGGGTCCAAGTCTCATCATCCCACCAGTATCAGAGCTGAGATTTAGATTTAGGAGTTCTGGTCTCCAAATCTAGCACTCTTTTTTTATGTACCATGCTTCCTCCTCTTTGATCATTCCAGTGTGGTTTTTTGGGTAGGAACAAAAGAATCATAGCTGTGAAGAAGCAAGGAGCCTTTTGAACCCCTGTAAAGAGAGACAAGAGAGAAAGCTAAAGGAAATCCAGGAGTAGCTGATTGAAAGTAGGTGGGGCTGGTATAAGCAGCCCACTTAAAAGGCAAGTGGAGCATGGACAAGAAACAAAAGTAGAAGGGGGTAGTACAATCAACCCACCTAAAAGGGTTTAAGAGGATGGGCAGGATACAAAAGCAAGGGGAAGAGGAAAACAATCAAGGGGCGTCCAGATGCTGCTCTCTGGGGTTAAAATGAACAAGACACTGAGTTCCCAGAGCCAAATGAAAGGCTTGTCAGGTAATTTCTGTGGCAGTCATGAAGACACTGGCTGAAGCCAATATATCTAGAGATTATATGAGAAATCTTAGGTAGCTGTGATGGTGATAGAAGCTGAGACATAGAAATAGAGAGTTGGAGAGAGGGAAAGGGAGGGTTAAAAGAGGTTGTGAGGATTAAAAAGGTTCAAGAGGCATAGTTTCTGGGTAATTTAATCATTTTATTAATGAGGCCAGCATGTTATTAACAAAAGGATGGTCATTTAGCCATCTCTCTTAGACCGAAGACAAGGGCAATGAGTTTATATGTTTTTTAGAAGAGGAGTGGCAATCAACTCTGATTGGTCAACACAATAGAAAATGAGCTGCATTAAAATTAGGGGCTGAGAGTGACATCCACCCACCCCCAGCTTCGGGCTGTGTATGCCCCACCCAAGCCTGAGCTAGAGAAGATGGGTGGGTTTAATCTCATTATCAGCAACATCCTTCAAGAGGCTGAACTTTTAAAATCAGGACTTTAGAAAAGTTGGAAACTCTGGATCTTCCTGAATCATTGATTATTAATAATCATTTCTCTCAGAGTCAGAGAGAGAGGTAGAGAGTCAGAGGAAACAACAAAGACAAAGGATATCGATTTGGAGGTGAGATACAGAGACAGAGAGAGACCTGATAGCTGACAGCTAGATTTATATAACACTGTAAGGTTTGCAAAGCATTTTACATATGTTATCTCATTTGTACTTCACAACCACCCTATTTTACTGATGAAGAAACTGAGGCTGAGGCAGGTTATGTGATGATTTGCCCAGGGTCAAGCTGCTTAGGAAGTGACTGAAGTCACATTTGAATTAAGTTCTTTCTGACTTGAGATGAAGAAAGGGAAAGAGGAATAAGAGAAAGAAAGAGCACTAATGAGCTTGAGTTTTCAGGTAGCATATTTTGTTTTGTTTTGTATATTTACTAATCTACAATGGGTTCAGAGTCCTTTGCCAAGCACAAGAGAGGCCAAACTTAGATAAGACACAGTCCTTGCTCTCACAGAACTGAGTCTCCTAATAAGAAAAGTCCACTAGCCTGAAAAGACATCAAAGACAAGAATATCCTGTAAAATGCTATTCCACGTTTTTTTACACGAACCAGGGTAATTGAATTATGGGTGACTGTATCACTGTAATTTACCTTCACAGGGGGTTAGTCTAAGGAGGGAACCTGTGAGCAAGAAGTGGCTAAGTAACAAAAGAAGCAAGCAGCTGGTGAGTTTTAGAATCCATAGCTGGGAGGTATGAAGGAACCAAATGATAACAAGGCCAAATCTGTACCAGACATTGAAGTCATGCTTAACCTTTGGGGGCACACAAATGTAAAGGCAAGTGAAAGACAGCATGGAACAACTGCTATTGTAAGCACTTATTACCCAGTAGAAATGACCTTCAGTAAGAATGCAGGATCATTGTGTTGTATTCAATTAGAAGTTGAAAGCAAGGCATGATTGCTGCTGTTTTATGTTTGCATGCAAGCAGAAGCATATGGTGATTATGTTGATAGCATGGTTTTAGAGTTTCAGAGACAAGTGCAAACCCTACTCATGGCTCACTCTCACTCACTCCCACTCTGCAGGCAAGAAGGAGTAATAGTAAGCTGGAAGAATAAAGCATCGTTAGTTATGCATCCTAGGGGATACTTTTAGAAATGAGCAGCAGGAGCTACTGGAGAAGGCAGGTTCCCATCAGCTACACGAAGCCCAATAATAGACAAAGAGTTGCATGACTGAACAGAACTGAGTGCCATGTACTTAAAAAGACCTGGTAAAAGCTTAGGGAAGAGGAAAAGAGGGAAGGGCAGAGGACGTACATTCCCCAAAGATGAAAAAGTAGAGAAAGGCTATGACCGTGAATGCTGAAGCCATTCTAGAATCTCTCCCTTTTCCCCTTCACATTTTGGCTGTAACAGAAAGTTACCCAAGACAAGCATGATAGAAGCCTTCTGCTTGAAGACTGCCCTGAAAGTCGCTCTTGACAGTTTCTGCCAGGTAAGAGGGGTGGGGAGTGGGGTGTTGTGAGATTCTCTACTTTTTCCTCTTTCTTCTCATTTTATGAAGCTGTCTTTTCTTCCCTCCCTCAAGCCTATTTTGCCTTCTCTTCAATAAAATCAGACTTGTCATAGGGGGACAAATGAAGTACCATAAAATAACTATTGGCTTGGAAACAGTTCAAATGATAGAGTGCTGAAACCCTAGGAAAATCATTTAACCTGTATTTGCCTCAGTCTCCTCAACTGTAAAATGGGGATATAGTAACAGTACCTACCTAGCAGGGTTGTCGTGAGGATCAAATAAGATATTTGTAAAGCACTTGCATGGTTCCTGATGTATAGTGGGTGCTAAATAAATGCTTATTCCATTCCAATGAAACGTTATCTCTGACCTTCTACTTGAATCAATGGAGATCCTACATATCACAGACACGTTCATTAGTAATATAGAGCAATAGCCTATGGATAACATGACTTCTGGCTAATAGTTTGACGGGTTATTTGGGGTCCGCCTTATCACAGCGGATGATAGCCCACCAAAAGAAACAAAAATAAAAGACCAAAGTTTAGACAGGAAAGGACAGAGTACGATGTGCCAAGGACCGTGTATATTCTGTATAGAGCCCAGCACAAAAATTTTGCCAAAACAATGCTGCAGTTTTAGGAAGACAACTAGGAAATTAATCATTTCTAAGCAATCACAACTCTTAGTCATCAGACCTATGTAGTACGGCTTTAACAAGACTCTTTGTTTCTACAAATGACAGGTAACAAGTTAGTCTAAGAAAGAAGGTTGACATTTCAGAATGCCAAACATAACCATGAAGTTTTGTGATAGGGTTCGGAATTAGGAGAAAAGAGGAAGTGGAACTTTTCCCCCCAGTTTTAACTGTCTCCAATGTTTCATCCCCACCTCCAACTGCAACTACCCCTAAAATTACCAGTCTTCCCCTAAAGCAGAGATTCTTAACCTAGAGTCCATGGATAAATTTTAGAGGATCTGTGAACCTGAACTCAGAAACAAAAAATTACATCTTTATTTTCACTAATCTCTAACTAAAATTTAGCATTTCCATTCCTTATGAATGTAGGCAACAAACATTATTCTGAGAATAGGTTTCACCAGACTGCCAATCTCACACACACACACACACACACACACACACACACACACACACACACACATGTCAAGAACCCTAAGGACAAGGAAATGAAAGGGAGAAAGGTGAAGGTCTCCCAAAATAAAGGGGACAAAACAGGGAGGGAAATAGTTAATGGGGCAGGATGGAATAGCTATACGAATTACATATAGGGAAGGAGGGGGCTAGAATACTGGAAGACAAACAAGAATAAGGAGAAGACAATTATTAGTGAACTGAACAAAGAGAGAGGTATAAACTCCAGAGCAGTATAGGCCTGGAGCCACTTGGGCTTACAAGTGACAGCAGGGGGCAGCAAAGAGCTAGTGAAATCTAATCAGTTCCAGTTTTTGTGGAGGAAATGCCTGGATTGGGCCAGTAGCCAATCAGGGTTTGAGAATAAGAAGATTTGAATATCTGCAGATGCTGGGATCTCTTAACAGCTTCCCACAATCCTTGAATTTTCACCACTCCTAACAGATAAAAATGGAATCTGGCAAAGTTATACAACAGGAAGGATCAAGGGATCTAAAATTGGAAGGGTCCTTAAATATTACCTAATAAAAATATTTTATAGTTGAGGAAACCGAAGTTTATATAGATCAAACAACTTGTGAAAATTCACACAGGCATTAAAATAATACAGCTGGAATCTGAATTCAGCTCTTAAAATCTAATGTTCATTCCTCCTTCACACATCCTCTGCCCTCCCTCTACATCCCCAATCCCCAAACATCTCAAGCACTGAATGTACACTATTGCATTTTTTTTCAGTATGCTTATAAAAAAAGTGAAGAGACAGGATAATTCAAGGTGAAGTTTTGCCCTAATGAGAAAGCAGGGGCACAAAAGCATCAATACCTTTTTCCTGCAGTCAGAAATATCTTCTTTCTTTGAAACTAAGCCTGTTTCTGGTTTTTCTTATTTCTTTAACGCCATTAGTTGCCTCTCCTGTTTTTCCCCTTCCCACTTATCATGGGAGATGCCAGGTCATGAGCAAGAGGCAGTTCAATGTTAGACCAAAAAAAAGCAGTTAGTACACTACCTGGCACATAGCAGGTGTTTCATCTTTTAAAAAAAGTTTATTGTTTGATATTCAAGAAGTAGAGGCAAGGTTGCAGTGGATCAAGCAGGTATCAGAGATGTAGGAAGCAATAGGTCAGGACAGGGTAGGCAAACCAGAGTTTGGACATTATTAAGGAGGGAGGATCAGGGATCAGAAGTCAGGTAACCAAACAAAAATCGGAAGGTCACAAATGCTAGAAAGTAGAACACGTGAGGAAACTGAGATGCAGACTAATTTAAGAGACTTGCTCAAGGTCTCTAGGTGGCAGAAGAGCAGGACTAGAAGCCAGGCCTTCTGACTCCTAATACACTGTTCCTTCCAACACCCCATAACACCTCTTCTATACCTTAAGAGTTCCATAGATAAAACTGACCTGATAGGGTTCATCTGACAATTGAATAAGTAACCACTCCACACACACACACACACACACACACACACACACACACACCCCGTAGATGGCCCCAAAGGTGGAGCTGCCTTCTTGCAGTCTAAGGAAAGAGTATTATAGAGAAGCTCCACAGTATTTAGGTTCCTCTACATAAAACTGAAAGGAGCACTCTGCTCTACAGATTGTAATGATCTGTGCCCAATTCATTTAACATTCCCCTTTTTAGGATACCCTTACCATGATAACAATTTTCACGGGGACATATTTGCTGAAATCAGAAATATGATACTGAAACTGCCTCCCCCACCAAAACTGCCATTTTTCCAAGTCACTTGGCATTCACTGGAGCTCAAATTGCTCACAGATTTATGTTTAGCCCCTTACTACACACAATGTTTACCAGGCACTCAACTTTCTCCCACAAACCTAGTCATTCACATACACAAAAATAGTAGCTTTTCATCATACCAATGAAGTTTTTGTACAACAGCTTCACTTGGTTAAACGTTTAGGGAATGTAATTAAGTCGTTCATGCAGGTATTTCTCTGCCTAGAGAGTGATCCTGGTACACCAAAGTCTGTATAGTTATGGGGTCCCCAGAAAGCCTGCTCCCCACTACCTGTTCTACTTCATGTCATCCCCAATTCCCAAGTCCTACCATTGCACATTCTCTCCCATTAGTTTGATCTCTCCACTTCTCTATGCCCCCACATCCACTCTTCATTCTGGCTCTATTCCTTGTCAGCCAAGTATAGACATATTCCTGTGTAAATAAAAAAATTCTATATTATATTTAAATCTTTTCTATTTTTCTATAGTAAAAACAGTTGTTGTTCAGTCATGTCTGAGTATTTGTGACCCCATTTGGGGTTTTCTTGGCAAAGATACTGGAGTGGTTTGTCATTTCCTTCTATAGCACATTTTATAGATGAGGAAAATGAGGCAAACAGGATTAAGTGACCTGCCCAAAGTCACATAGCTATTACGTGTCTGAGGCTGAATCTGAACTCTGGTCTTCTTGATTCTAAGCCCAGACTCTATCTACTATACCACCTAGCTGGTCCACATAAAGCATATGATCCCTTGAAGACCAAGAGGTCTCTGGTAAAGGACTGTGCAGTGGTGTGCTAGAACTGGTTCCTGCCAGCAGCCAATTGTTAAATTTTGAGAGTAAACATTTATACCTCAGAAATCTACTAATGATAACTTAGAACTTGATTGTTTTGTTGATTGTCTAGACTTAAGAAAGTGATGAAGAAAATGCTGACAATGCAGATTAAATTCAAAAGTGTGTTCTGTGTGTATTTGTTTTTTTCCCAAAGAGCAGGTTATTAAACATTTACCAACACACTCCTGTTTTTGTATATATTCACAGTCCACGATTGGATGCTAAATCCAAAGAAAAAAAAGGCTCACCAAGTTCTACCAATGACCTCACTGGCACATCAGCATTACATGGAATTGGAGACAAAAGTGGACATGATGAAAGACCAAAGCTTTGGGGAATCACATTGAGACATACATGCACATGATCCAACTCCTGGCCATTTCCTTCATTGTGGCTTCCAAATAATCTCTGTACAGATGTCATTTTTTTCCCATTTGCTTTCGTCCTTAGATCTCAGCTTCCATAGATACCTCGATATGAACCTAGTCATTTTCTTTATATTTGATCTCCCATTTTGAACCCTATCTCCTAGAGCCTATGAGTGGGGAGGAAAGGAAACAAGTCTAATGGGGGAAAATTCCAGAGACCCTGGAAGAACTTGGAAAGGAAAGCATTTATATGTAGATTCAGGTGATTGATCAGTAAACACCTACCCACCAAATGTTGTTCAAAGACCAGTGACATCTAGGCATGACATCTTGTCTTGCTCATGAATTGGATTTAAGTGAGGCAGAGCTGCACAGTCATCAGCCTCACTCTCTCTTCCGGAGCTATCGAAGTCCAGTGGCAACACAAAAGTCAGGGTGACTGCTGATGGCTTGGGATGACCTTGGCTTTTCTGATGTGTGACCAAGCTCTAAGTACTCCACAGCACCTGGGATGTGGCCATTGGAACAAATTGTTCTCATCCACGCATTCTGCCAGGGTAAGTCTCACATGCTTGGGATAGATATCCCTCTAACTCACTCAGGGGGTTGAGGCCTGTCAATTACCTCCAACCTGATTTAGCTCTTCTGCAGAGACAGTTTCACAGGTGTGTGACCAACAGCATATACTATAGCTTCTTGGAGCCACAGCTGGAGAGTTGAATAGTAAGTGGATGCTAAAGGTGAATGAGCAGCCCTCACACCAAATGCCTGAAAAGAAGAGGAAAACTTCCTTGATGATTAGAAAAATAACATCAAGAGCAAGTCATATTGCCTTTTAATTTATTTTATGGAGATTCTTCAACTCTGACATTAAGGCAAACTTATCTGTGAACTGAAAATAAACATCTTAGCTCATGTCAAAATTGGAGTCTGATAAAGCTGTCAGAAAATTTCAAGTTACTAACCAGTTTATAACCTATTGACTTGGTCAGTCCACTCTACAATTTATTGAAAATTTAAACCAGGCCAATTCAAATAAGCACTTTTGTATAAACTTTGTGGAAAAATAAAACATTAGCTACAGGATACATCAGTATCCTGTGACAGTTGTAAGTGCATTGTTTAATAATAAATTATTCACCAACTTAAAACTTCTGTGTCTCAGGACTGTGATGTTTATGCCCATGTTATCATTCTTTACTGTTTAAAAAAAAATTCTTTACCAACTTAAACCTCTCAGTTTACCATTACTGATGAAATGTTATCATAGGGTTCATAAACTTGTCATTACACTGTAGGAAGAGCAGTAATTTGGGGGAACCTGCATAATATAAACATTTCAATATCCAAATACCACTTCTCTAAGGTTTTGGTTATCTGAAACATATACCAAAATAAATTTTAAGGCTGAATGTGAAAACAAAACTCAAATTAAATTTTGAAGACATTTATAAACTGATAAAGAATGAAATTAGCAAAATCAGATATGTATCTATGTACATTGTATATAAGCATATATGGCTATATTTATGTTTATATATGTTTATATAATATATACCTTTTTATACTTATATAGTTGTTACATATGTATATATAGATATATATACATATATACGTATATATAGATATATATATATATACACATACATACATATATATGTGTAGAGAGAGAGAGAGAGAGTCTTGTCTTCGTACCCTCAGCACCCAAACTTATAGATGGTAGGCACATAATAATATCTATTATTATTAAGCACATTAAGGTTTGAAAAGCACTATCTATATTTATATGTTTATATATTTATAATTGTTATATATTTATAGTTTATATATATATATTATATATAAAATCTCATTTTCTCCTCACAACAAATCTTTGAGATGGACGCTGTTATTTGCCACATTTTACTGAAGAGGAAATTGAGGCTGAGAGAAGTTAAGTGGATTATTCCAGGGTCACCCAACTAGTAAGTGTCTGAAGTAAGATTTGAACTCAGGTCTCCCTGACTCCAAATCCAGCATTCTATTCATTGTACCATCTCGTTTCTCCTTTTAAATAAATATTTAATAAATGTTTGTTGAATTGAGTTTAACTGAAGAGTGCAAACAATGAAGCTAACTATTCTGCAATACCCAGTCCAAAATAAAAGTTTAATTGCATATACACACACACACACATACACACACACACACACACACACACACACACACACACACACACACACACACCCCTTTCCTAAGTACTACATTTTTGGTCAGAATTATTCAAATATTTAGGCAATATTCACCAGGTCTTCCATCCATAGGTTATGAGAGCAGGTGGGCTGAACCCAATCTGGAACCAAGCCAATCTCAACTGTTTGGTGCAGGGCAATTATTGGCCCTCAATAAACCCTGGAAATAGTAACAGTATAATTAGATACTGTAAGCAGGCAACTTGCCAATAACCACTTCACTTTACACATTTCCCTGGGTGTGATGACATCCATATCCAGCAGGCTGGGACACCTCCAGGATGGGAGGGCTTATCTCACAGAGTTGTCAAATAAACACTTCTTATATGTTCTGTACCAAATCCAGCTTTTTAATTATAGACAATTAAGATGTCTACTACCACAGTAGGACAAGTTAAACTGCTAATCTGTGTATGCAATTTGGATGGCAATCCCCCTGGATAGACTCAGAGGGAAGGGATAGATCATGCACAGACTGAATAAGTGATGATGTAGAACATTTCAGGGCCACGCTCGTGAGCTCCAATGATAGCACACTCCATGGCTGTGATAGTACAGGAAGGAGAACTCACATTATGCAGCATTGGGTTGCAAGCAAATCACGCTGAGACACACCAATTCTCTCAAGTTCTCTGGCTTTAGGATAGAGAGGAGAATTTAACCTGCAAAAACCATAGTACATTGGTATAGTTGGATGGGTAGCTGTCTTTGAAACTAGGCACATACTTGGCTGTGCGGCCCCAGGCAAGTCACATCAATTCTCCAAGACCACAAGTTGCAGATAAGGCACCAAGCTGCAGTGGTAGTGTTTCCTCACCTGTATTTCCTTATACCAATAAAATCACAGATCCAGTCCCTATACCATATGTGTGTGTATGTGTGTGTGTTGCATTCTACTTGTCTGCTAATGTTTTTGCCATTCTGTCAGAGATTGCTTGGATATGAAGTCCAAAGCCCTGATGATGAGTCCCATAGCTCTGTACCCTCTGATTCAGTTTCTTCATCTACAAAACAATATGCTTCTCATAAAGGTTATTGTGAAGACTAACTGATTTACTGTATTTCTAACACTTTGCAAACTATCAAGCATCATACAGATATGAAGTCTATAATAAAAGAAACCATGGTGAACTAAAGGTGAAGACATGATGGGGGAAAAGCATAGAATAAAAAACCCAGCAATCTAGAAAACCAGAACCCTGTGCTGCTAAGGGTGTGACCTAGTCAATGTGCTACTCAGATAACATCTGGAACATTCTATTCAATTTGAGGAGTCACATATTAATCAGGAATATTGATAGATTTAGATTTTAGTCAATTAATAAACATTTATTAAGCACCTACTACATGGCAGGCACTTTACTATGCACTGGAAATACAAAGAAAAAGCAAAAACAGCCCCTAGCCACAAAGACCTTCTATTCAATTTGAGGAGACAACATAGACATAAATCAGTACATACCAGGTTAATTCAGAGTTGAGTAGATTAAAGTAGACTTAGAGAGAAAGACATTAGAAGCTGGAGAACAAAGAAAAGACAAGGTCTTCAGTCTGAGTAATACATTCTCTCTTTTCTGAGAGATTGATAGTAAAGCCCATTGATTCAAGAAAAAAAAAAGTCCAGAGTGACCATTTGCCCAGAGAGGTTGTGAGCAGAGTGATTTGCCTGGAGTCACACAGATAGTCACTGGCAGAACTGGGACCAGGACCTAGGTCAATATAATCCTCTCCAACTACATCATATTGCTATTTATCGATTGGTATAACTTCTTTTGGCAAATTTTCCATTTTTGATGGGCTTACTAAACCAGGAAAATGCAACATACACAGTGTATCAGGATTTCAGCAAAACATTTAATGAAGTGTTTCATAGCGTCTTTATAAATGAGATAGAGAAATGTGGGATAAAGCTTTCAAACTTATTCTGAATTGGTTGAAATGCTCTATGGAAAGAGTATTAATTGATGAAATCAAAAAGAGAAACCATTTCTTATTCATCTTTGTAGTCCCCCTAAAACCTTGGACAATATTTTGAATATACAGAACACTATACTAAATGGTATTTGAATCAACAAATGAACTTGAAGGGAGATCTCCAGTGATTATTTTCTAAGGTTTTGTCCTTGGTCTTATCTTCTTCAACATTTTTATTATTAATTTAGATAAACATATAGACAATATTCTTGTCAAATTGAAAATGACCCAAAGCTAAGAGGGACAGATCTTACACTGAAAGACAAATTAAGATTTCTATAGTCTAGAATAAGGGATAAAAACCAATAAGAAGAAATGTAACAGAGATAAATGTGAAGTCTTCCTTGTAGATTCAAAAATTGATTGCACAAATTCAGGTTGGAGAGTCATGGTTGATAGGAGTTCACATGGAAAGAACCTAGGGGCTCTTTCATCATGACACAACAGGGTGACATGGTTACTTTTAAAAGATAATTGGATCCTAGTCCTAATTTAGGCCCCCTGTCCTGTGTGCTGGTCACATCATATCAGGAACATTCTATTTAATTCTGAAAGCCAAACATTAATCACAAATATTTATAAATTTAGAGTACATTTAGGAGATAGGATAGTGACAAAGCTAGAAATCACATGATTTGATGAATAAATGAACTGTGGACATTTAGCCTATATGTGACATTCCCTGTTGTCTTAACTCCCCTGGGCCTCAGTTTCTTCATCTGTAAAATGAGAAAGTTGGACTAGAAAGCATCTAAGGACCTTTCCAGCTCTAAACCTATCAATCTATAATTGTATAAGAAGACTCAGACACTACAGTCTATCTGTATTAAAAGCCCCAAGAAGTACACAGAGCTGTTGCTAGGGAGGTCACTGCTAAGAGGGACAAGTGCAGGGCTAGCTTTTTAGAAAAACATTGTGGCCATGGTGGGAATGGAAGCTTATCATCTGTTAGCTTCCTCTTCTAACTAATTATTCTTGCTAATTGGGCGCTAAGCTATGTGTAGATTACAAAAGGAATATGAGTCCTATTAGTGTCTCCTAAATTTTGATGCCCTGGGGCAAAGCCCTTAACATACTGCCATAGCTATAGTTCTATTCTAAGGTCCTTTCTAGCTCTAAGATTCTGTAACACTATAATTTAAGGTTTGGCTGGGAATCCTAAACAACAAACTGACATGATTTTATGATGTGAGAAGAAATGGTTAGAAAATGGGTCATAGCTAGCAAACCAAGAGGAAGACCAAGTTTCATTAAAACCCTGATGGAGCTTGTCTCATTTAGAAGATACTTTTAGTTTGTTGATCCAGGGCTGCATCCAGGATCCATATTAACAGGCTGTAATAGACTCTATCAAAATGATTAATGGTTATTTTACAATGTTGAATGAATATATCCAGCATTCATTCAACATTGCATGAATATATCCAGCATGCAGTCATATAAGAAGCTTGTATATTTTGTGCAGTTACTGTGGAAAAACTAGCTTGACAATCATGCAATGCTATATTTGTAAGCTATACAATTAAATACCAGAAGGGAGACAAAAAGAAGCCATCCATAAGATAAAATCATTGGATGATGATAGCTGACATTTGTATATGGGGTGTCCTAGAAGTCTTGCTGTAGTTTCTGAAGAAAGAAAAATTCTACAGAATGTCACAGAACTTCTGGGATACCTTGTATATCAAATTTAAATTTGCATAGTACTTTACATAAATTTGACACTCCAAATAACCCTGTAAGGCTGGTAGTAAAAGTATTATTAGTCTCATTTTAGGGATGAGGAAACTAAAACTCAACAATATTAAGTGCCATGCCATTATTTAATTGTTGGAGACAGCATTCAAATTCAGTTGTTTCCTGCTTTTTGAAGTCTAAAACTCTACATAATTGATAATTCCTGTCACCTTACAGATATAGATTTATAAAAACTATTTCCTCCTAGTAGCAATGCCTAAGATTCAAGTAATATACCACCAAATGGACCATGTTGCCTAGGCTTACTGGAGAGTCCCAATAGTTGTTAGTACCAGGTCAATGGCTGCAGTGGTGCAGAGCTGACCAAGAAGTACCTGAACTAAGGCTTCTGGAGTTTGGCAAATAGCAAGGATGCAGGCAAAAGATCACAAAAAAATAGCAACATTTCTAAAAAGAGATGTAAATGAATTTTAAAATACTTTACCCCATTTAGTTTTTTTATGCATTTAAGTTTTACCTCCCTAACCGGAATGAAACCTCCAGGATAGCCGACACCAACCTTGCACATATCAGGATCCATATTAGGACCCTGCACATAGTTGCTACTAAATAAATATTTGTTTCAGGATTTATCCACATCTATTATTTTTGTCTTTGTATGCATAGCATCTAGCACACTAACCCATACATAGTAAGAGTTCAATAAATTCTCATTGATTGATTGTAATATTTATTGAACTAGAAAAACAATAACAAAATACAATTAGAGGAACAAAAGTTCTAGAATCTCAAGGGAAATAATGAAAAATAAGTATGTATCAAGGGAATATAGCCTTACCAGACCTCAAATCATATTATAAAGCAATAGTCATCAAATATGATTTAGTACTCATTTATAAAAGAAAAGCAGATCAGTGAAAGAGACTTAATAAGCAAAAACAGAAGCAACTGAAAACAGTCATTCGGTGTCTGACAAAATCAGCAAAACAAATTACTAAGGAAAAGGCTCCCTTTTTTTTTCTTACAAGAACTATAGAGAAAACAAGAAAACAATTTGGTGGAAATTAGGTTTAGAACAACATCTTACACCACATTCCAGAATAAAATTAACATGGAGATGTGACCTGAATATGAAATGAGGAATGTTTAAAAAAAAAAACTAGAGAAGAATAGAAGGCAATGACTTGCATAACTTTGGCTAAGAGATAATTTCTTAAACAGAGATATCATAAAGGCCAAAATAGATGATTTTGGTTTCATAAAATTAAAAATATTTTTAATGGCCAAAATCAATAAAAATCAAATAAGAAGAAAAACTGTTGAATGTGTGAAATATTTTCATCAATTATCTCTGATTAATTTCTGACATCCTAAACATATAAGGAATTTATACCAACATATAACACTGTGCCATTTCCTAACAGATAAGTGAGGGGGGAGGGTGAAATATAGAGCTTTCAAAAGGACCGAAAACTATGACAATTTGAAAATACACATAATACTGGAAAAGTATCACCTGGAAATCACTAAGGATGACAACAAATACAAAAAAAAATAAACACTAATGTACTGTTAGTGGAGCTATGAATTGGTCCAATAATTATTAAATTTACTCTGGTAATACACAAGAAAAGTGAACAAGCCATTCATACCTTTTGACCCAGAGTTCCACTAGCAAGGTATATAAACCCAAGTTAATCAGTCAAAAATAATGGTTTAATGCATACTAAAATAGCCATCACAGTACTCCCATTGTATTGTGAGTTACTTGAGAACAGGAACTGTCTTGTGCCTCTTTTTGTATCCAAAGCACTTAGTACGATGCCTGGGACATAGTAGGTGTTTAATAAATATTTATTGACCAACTGGTAGCAAAGAACCAGAAAAAAAGTGAGTGTCCATCAGTTTGGGGAATGAGCTAAAAAATACCATAGCATATTAATTTAATTTTAATATAAAATATTAAAAATTTGAATGTGGATATTAATCTATCATTGTTATAAAAATAATGACTGAGAGAATTAGAAAAATATGAAAAGATTTGTATGAATCAATATAAAGTGAAATAAACAGCATCAAAAGAAAACACATGACTACAACAATGTAAATAAAAAGATCACTAAAAGGAAGCTCACCTGAAAGTAACTGAAAAAAACCAATGATGGTCCAGGAGATTAAATAATAATAAAAGATACCTTCCACATTGTGTCAGAAAAGTAGAGGACTGTGAGGGCATACTACTGAATATGTAATTAAACATGGTAAATATACCAGATATCTTTGTTTAGTTGTATATCTTAATTACAAAAGAAGGCTTAACATTAAGGTGTCCCAAAAATGATTATGATGTAAAGACAAATGGCATCAATGAAATGTATTTTAAGATAAATAAATGAAATGGAAGCCAATTGTAACAAAATTTAAAGAAGTACAGTTCTGAGGGTATTCAACATTAAACTATTTCATCCCATCTTGTAGATGAATGCCACAAACTAGCCTGCATACTGCAACACATATTAGCATTTCATATGTTAGGCTTTACAAGGACAGCCCCTAATAGGCTGTTTATTCCTCCCTAGGAAGAGTACAGTTAAGGTGTTATTAAAGGTGGGTTATGATGCCTTGGTTATGGACTCATGGTTCAAATAGCTACAAATCCAATGGGCATATAAAATTGAGAGGAGAGGGAGAGAGAGAGAGAGAGAGAGAGAGAGAGAGAGAGAGAGAGAGAGAGAGAGAGAGAGAGAGAGAGAGAGAGAGAGAGAGATCACAGTTTTACTAACTATACTTTTTAAGCAAATATAAAATTCTGTATTAAAATAATGGTCAAAAATGTTTGCCTGTATTATTTTTTAAAAGATGCTATAAATCTTCAGCAAGATCTATTTGAAATATAAAGTTTAATATATTAATCATTAATTTAATGCATATCATCTACTCTTAAATATTTTGGCTTAGATTTCCTATACAATGTGTAAGGCTCAGCTTCCCAGTCTTCAAGCAGATTTATACTGGATCTGGCCAGAGCAAAGGATGACAGTGGAGACCTAGATAAGGGATTAGTATTACTTTATTCTGGCAGCAGCCATCAAGACAAGGTGGGGAAGCATCTGCCATTTCACTTTATTCTCAGTAGCGGCCGGCCGAGACAAAGGATAGCCTTCCTCATCTACGTTTACTGACCAGTGCTCGTTTGATTTATAAATAGACTAAAAAGGCAGCATGCCAACAATAAGCTCATAAGTTTTCATTATCTATGGTTACATAATGCCATGTCAGCATGGCACAAGTGCAGTGAAACTGTTTACTAGCCATGGATACTGACTGCTTGTATCAAAACAAATCCATGTCATATATAAAATATACATGTAAACATATATATTACATAAATAAAAATATATAGAAGATATTAAAATCAATTATTAGGATAATCATCAGAGTTCCCAATAATCAATAATATCCATTCTGGATATTTGTCAAATTAGGTTATAGAAATTAAAATCTAATTTTGAGGATCAAGGATTTCATTTTCTTAATTTGATTTGGGATCAAGAACTACTGTAGAAGCCCAAGAGCTTACAGGAGGTTTAAATTACCTTCCTGGTGTCATATGACACACCTGTGAGTCCCTACTGGTGGTCCCAACAACTCTTCCAGCTCTAAATCTCTGCTTTCTATGATCCTAATGAACTCCCTCTTTACATGTAAACACTAAACAAAATAACTCCATTCCAAGACATATGTCATGATCATTCTCTTCAGAGCTGCATTAAAACATTTCTCTCAATCTATTGCATTGAGGGTAATAAACAGTAGATTATGCAAGTGTCACCAACCTGCATTTCCAGAGGCACTGCATAATCTCTGTTTTGTTTTGTTTAGGCAATTGGGGTTAAGTGACTTGCCCAGGGTCACACAGCTAGTAAGTGTCAAGTGTTTGGTCTGAGGTCAGATTTGAACTCAGGTCCTCCTGATTTCAAGGCCGGTGCTCTATCCACTGCGCCACCTAGCTGCCCCTGCATAATCCCTGAAAAGAAATTCTTATCCTTGTCTATAAAGACCTCTGAGGATAACACCAACTGAAAGACATATTCAGTAAAGCCTTAGGCACTATCTAAGCATCAACAGTCACCAAAGTCATGGCTTCTGGGTACCTTTTGGCATATTCCATCACCGTAAAATATTCTCCCTTTTTTCCATATTAGTGAATTTAGTAAAGAGAACTGCCATACCTATCTGTGCAAAACCTCTCTATTAGTAAGAAAGGGTTGTAACAGGACTCTGGTTAGGTGCCTACTCCCTCCCACCCTCATTACTTCTTGTTTCAAAAAACTTACAATAATCCATCATTCGTTTTGTCATCCTAACTCAAAAGACATACCTCCTGCACTAACAAAAAGAGCCCATAAAGAATAGCAAAGTTTTGGGTAGAAGAATAGCTGCCAGCAATTCAGTAACAGCTTCTCTAAGGTGACCCTAAATGGTGAAACCTTAAGAGCAGATGTAATTATACAAGATTATAGATTCAGGTTACATGAGTGGAATCCAGCATTGTTAGAGAAATAATGGGGGAAATGGCCGTTTGGTGCAATTTCTCTTTTGCACATTTAATATCACACAAATATTGGGACAATAATTCAATTTGCATTTATAAATGTCTTGCTAGTCTGTTTTCTCATCACAGAAGCAGATTATCAGACAAAGTATTCCTCCCTGAGCAAAAGCACCTTTTCAGAAGCCCTGAATCAATTAACAAACTCAGAAGAGGTTCTGATGAGAGGGGCTTACCTGATAAGTAGTTGTCTATGGCAGTAATTAAAAAATAAAAAAGAACAGGGGCAGGTAGGTGGCGCAGTGGATAGAGCACCGGCCCTGAACTCAGGAGGACCTGAGTTCAAATTCGGTCTCAGACCAAACACTTGACACTTACTAGCTGTGAGACCCTGGGCAGGTCACTTAACCACAATTGCCTAAAAGTTAAAAAAAATTTAAAAAGAACAGAAATTGCAAATTATGGGTGAGCATGTTTATTTTTTTAAAGCAACACCATCTATGCCCACAATGCAAACCAGCTGGCATGTTACTATCTTAACTTAATACTTCACAGGTGTTGGATTGTCGAGCCATTATACTATGGACTCTGATTCTAATTAAGCTAAGCTCCCTTAGGTAGGCAGTTAGTTGCTTATTAATTAATCAACAATCATTCATTAAATAACTACCATATACTAGGCACTGGGCACAAAAAAACTGAAATTCAATAACCCTTACCCTCAAAGAGCTTATATTCTATTGGGAGAGAGAAGATGTACATTAATAAGTATAAGATACATATACTTGATGTATGATAGAATGATAGCAATAGACCATCAAAGAAGCACTGTGTTAATTGCTGGGGATATAAAAACAAGCAAGCTAAATAATCCCTACCCTAAAGTAGCTCACATGCTAACAGGGGAAGATGGCTGGAAAAGGGGACGGAAAGACACATCATGCAACTACACTTCCTATAGGTATATTTAATTGAGGGAATCTCCACATAATTTTCCACTCAATTATGTTATTGTTATTATTATTATTACTGTTTATTTATTTTGGCAAGAAGTAGAAAGAAAAGAGAGCAGGACTCAAAGTCATGAAAACTTGAGTTAGAGTAGCCCTTCTTGCACATACTGGTTATGTAACCCTGAGCAAGTCCACAACTCCCAGTCTTCTAGCAACTCCTTAAGACTATTGAAGAGAGGGTGGTGACCTGCACTGGTAGAAAATGTTTCCTTGGGGCAGCTAGGTGGTGCCGTGGATAGAGCACTGGCCCTGGAGTTAGGAGGACCTGAATTCAAATCTGGCTTCAGACACATAACACTGTGCGACCGTAGGCAAGTCACTTAACCCCATTGCCTAGCAAAAAAAAAAAGAAAGAAAGAAAGAAAAGAAAAGAAAAGAAAAGAAAGAAAGAAAGAAAAAAAAAGGAAAAGAAAAAAGAAAGAAAATGCTTCCTTACCTGGAAGCTCCTTATTCCAATGGAATCATAATCCCTATCTCTTTATTTTCTTCCATGTAAAGCTAAGAATAACTATCAACCAGTATTAGGAATAATTTTTAAGATCATGGTAAAGTAGAAAGAATCCCAAACCTGAATTCAGGAGATCTAAGGTCTAGTTTTAGTTTTGCCATTAACTAATTATATGACCCTGAACAAGTCACAACATCTCTAAGAGGGTTCAGTTTCTTCCTTTGAGAAATTAAGGGGCTGATCTGAATGTTCTCTAATATTCCTTCCAGAAATGGCTAGGTTTCAGAGTCGATAGAGAGCTGACCCTGGAATCAGGAAGACCTGAGTTCAAATATGGCCTCGGACTTAACAGCTGTGTGAACCTGGAAAAGTCACTTAACCTCATTTTCCTCAGCTGTAAAATAGAGACAATAATAGTACCTACCTCACAGAATTTTTGTGAGAATCAAATAAGATAATGTTTGTAAATATTTAGCATAGTACATGACACATAGTAGAGCTATACTTATAAGAAATATTAAATGTTTGTTTCCTTCCTCTTCAACATCTAACATTCCATTATTCTATTTTTCTGAGATACCCAATTAAAGAATGATTTAAAGAACTAAAAACAGCATTTTTTAAAAATGGTACCCTTCTCATTAACCTTTAGAATCAATTATCAATTGTTTAACTTACACCTGGATCAAGTATACACTTCTTTCAATTCAAACTGATATTCTTTACTATTGAAAAGTTCTACCTCAATGTGGATTTGGGAACTCTGAGTTGTTTTAAATGATGTTTGGGACCCAAATTATTTTTTCCATAGAAACATGTCCCTGAAATTATAATGAAAATCAATAGGAAATATGAATCAATATTCACTCTTTAGGCAACTTTTCAGGAAAACATGCATCTACAATATTAATTAAGGATAAGTTGTATAAGAAAAAACTCCATTCCTCTGTTTTCTTTTCATTCCTTTCTTAATTTCTTCCTTCATTTCCTGGTTGTATAGGTAAGGGTATATATTATTCTATTTCTTTTCCAACTTTTGGGGTGATTTGGAAGCTGAATTTTGTTCCTAACCATGTCAATAATCAATAATACATTGTGACAAATTTTAATTACCAGCTAAGTCCCTTAAGACACATTTTCCTCAAGTACAATTTTGACAGCAACTACGTGATAAATAAGCAGGAATGCTTCCTGGGATTAGAGGAGATTTAGCAAAGGTATCAAAAAAAAAAAAGGAAAGAATCCTTTGTATCCATGGTCAGAAATTAAAAATAACTCCATATAGTGTCTCTGCACTCATGGAAATAAAGACTACATATCTCCCACATATTTTCTTCTGATAAACCCAAAGCAAACCTGACCAAGACTTTGGATGCTTCACTTCCACAGCTCTTTAAAAATTTTTTTTATTTCATTGGTTATCAGCTTTTCTCAGAGTAAAAGGCATAGAAATGGTAAATCTTTAAAGACTTGTAAGGGAAGAAAGGTAGTCTATGTCCTATTAGGAGAGGAAAATATGCTATATTAGCACTTCCTTAGGTCTGGGAACTGTACCAAAATTCAATATACATTACCACAATTCTCTTAAAACCTATTAATCTTAGAAGGGTATTATTTAAGACAATACTCTAGCCAACATTAAAGAGTAATTGTGTTGAGGTTTGATGACACCATCCCTCCTCCCTGAGTACTCTGGCTGCCTTTAAGTCCTAACTAAAATCCCATCTTCTACAGGAAGCTTTTCCCAAACCCTCTTAATTCTGTGCCTTCCCTCTGTTAACTACTTCCTTTTTCTCCTGATTATAGTTTGTTTGCACATATATCTGTTAGCTTATTGTCTCCTCCTTTAGAAGGTAAGTTCCTTGAGGACAGAGACTGTCTTTTGCCTTTTGCTGTATCCAAGTACTCAGCACAGTGCCTAGAACATAGTATCTACTTAATAAATGTTAACTGATTGATTGTTTGAAATTTGTGACAAGCCATGAAAATCTGTTTTCATTATTTTCCCCTTGCTAATAAAATAGTATAAAAGGCAAGAAACAATATTTCTCTGTCAGCCACTGGGCCAAGTAAAAATCTGCAGCTTAACCAACTCTCTGAGCTATGCCTGATCTTTAGAAAAGAAAGGTTTCAAGACATGCTTTAGCTTCCAATTTCCTCAGTCCCCTTTCAAGGTAAATACATTTTCTTAGATTGTCTAATCCATGAATACTGGTATGCCCAGTTCCGGAAGCTCCCAGCTACGCTGGTTATCAAGATTACTTCTGGATCTAATGAATGAGAGTACTTCATATGGCAACATGGTTTGGGTGACAAGGACCCAGGAGAAATGAGCTTACCTTTGCCACTTACTATGTGACCTTGAGCTAAGTAAGACTCTTTGGGCCTCAGTTTCCTCATTCACAAATGAGAGGATCTCATTAAGTTCTAAGTTTACTTTCCGTTTTAGCTTTCTATGATTCTCCACCTTTTCTTCCTAACTGTTCGAATCCTGACTCATTCCTTTGCCTTGTCTTCTGGTCCTATGCCTTGTCCTTAATGTTTCTATTTTCTGCTGTTTTCCTAACCCACTATTTTTACATAGGTTTGCTCCTCCCACTTCTTTGCCTATGTGGATCTCTGACAACAGAATGAGGACTTGCTGCTATGCGCATGCAGCTTGTACCTAAGATGGAAAGATTGGAAGATATGGATTGGGAATCCAATAAAACAGGAGGTAAATTGCTGAAGGCGTGCTCCCTTGGCAGGTCTAAACCAATAAAGGATTCATAAAATTAACTCTCTCCCCAGACTTTCCAAGAGAATTTGGAAACATGGTGTTTTGAAGTATGTTCCTAGCTGAGGTTTCTCTTCCAGATGCACTACAGGTCCTTAACAGAGGTAACAGGACCTTAGACCAAACCCTTGATCCAGTGTTCTCAGATTCTGCTTAACCTCCTGGCATTAGATTACTTCTTGCCTTGCCCTCTCAAAACTGAAAGGATATTTTTATTATTGCCTGTCAACCAACAGCTTATATTTTGGTTTTCCCAGTTCTACGGCCCATCCTACAACCACATTCTACCTTATTTATCATCTGAGTGTGCTAATAGAGAACAAGGGAACAGGCATTTATTAATTACCTACTATGTGCCAGGCACTATATTAAATGATTTTAAAATATTATCTTATTTGATCCTCCCAACAACCCTGTGGGAGGTAGATACTATTATGATGCTGATCGTACAGTTGAGGACTTTCCCAGGGTCACAATTTATTAAGTGTCTGAGGCTGAATTTGAACTCGTCTTTCTGACTCCAGCCCCCAACACCAGCACACTATCCAGATGCCTCTGATATGACACGCCTTCTCCAGGGCTGCCTGAATACTGCACTGTCTAGGGTTAGAAGCCTCACCACAGAACCTGACACCATTCTGATAAATATATAGGGATCCATGTGTTCAGGATACTGAGAGCTATTACCATCCACCCTACAATTTTCTGCTTCAACAGGGAGATACCATAGACTGAGAAACCTTCATACTATATTTCTAAATAGAATCTTAGGATCAATTCAGTCTACAAGCTTCTCCGAATTGATGGTTCTATAACTTGCAGATTCTTATAATTTGGTCTCCTAATGCCTGTGATAAAGATTCATTTCTTGTGAGGCAAAACCCTGTTTATCTTGCTATCTATTCCTACATCTTCATCCTTAAATAGCTCAATCATACTCTTCCAAGTCTCTTTTCTCCTCTGCTCTCCTTGATAACTTCTGGACTACTGGATTCTTGTGGTCTCCCTCATTCAAATCTATCCTCACTCCAGTCTATCCTCCACACAGTTGTCAAAATGATGTTCCTAAAGCTCAAGTTTGGCTATGTCATCCCCTCTGCTTCATATTACCTTCAAGAACAAATATAAAGTCCTTTGTTTAACCTTTAAAGCCTTTCACAACCCAGATCCTTCTTACACCTTGCTGATCAGTTGTTTCCCATCATGTCTGATTCTTTCTGATCTTTTTATAAGGGGGGGTTGGCAGAGGTACTAGAGCAGTTTGTCATTTCCTTCTCCAGATCATTTTACAGATGAGGAAATTGAGGCAAACAGGGTTAAGTGACTTGCCCAGGGTCACACTGCTAGTGTTTAAGACCAAAGTTGAACTCAGGTCTTCCTGATTCTGGGTCTGGTGCTTTATCCCCTGTGCCATCTAGCTGCCCTTCAAATACCTTACTCCCTTCCACATACTCTGTAATACAGCAGTATTGCTGTATTTGTTGCTCCCACATGACCCTACATCTACTAATTCTGCGCTATTTCACTAGCCATTCACCATGCCTGGAATACTGTCCTTTATTAATATCACCTCCTGGCTTCCCTGGCTTCCTTCAACACTCAACTCAAATCCAATCTTCTGGAAGGGGCCTTTCTCTTCATCTCATCCCCTCTACCCTCATCCCACTCCCCATGAGTTCTTTTCCTTTGAGACTACCCTCTACTTATAAAAAAAAAAAAAAGAGAAGTGCAGGGGAGAAAGAAAGAATGTACATAGTGGTTTGCACATTGTCTCCCCTAACATAATGTGAGCTTCTTAAGGGCAGAGACCACATTTTTGCCTTTCTTTCTAGCTCCAGTACTTGGCATTGTGCCTAGAATATAGAAAGTACTTAATAAATGTCTTTTGACTGACTAAAATTCTCCCTCATCCTAAAGCTCTTCCTCTAACATGCTTCATCTTCTGAAAACTTGTATTTCTCCTTAAGATATTTAACCCTGTGCTACTCTCCCCAAATGCTAACTGCTCCCTCCTTCATGCCCTCCAACACACAGGGCCAACAGGAAGAGGACACCAAATGCTCCTAGCTCCTCAACCTTGGCCCTCATCTTTGGTAAATGTATTATTCACACTTATCCCTCCTCAAACACCCTCACCTTCCAACTCATCAGTCTCTTCAGCTTGTACGACCTTCATCTCCAACAAACCTCCCTCAGGCATACATGACAATGTTCACATCTAAAATCTTACCATCCTCTAAAAATATGCCTAATAACTCCTGGTTTCCAAGGCCCTCCATAATCTTCTCTAGCTAAGCCATTCTTCTCATTGCCACTTACCCATAAATTATTCATTCTCATCCCCATGGTTTCTCTCCACTAAAATATAGCCCTCTCTCTACTTCACTCTTCTAAAACCTACCAGTCCTACAAGGCCCAGTTAAAATCCTAGCTCCTAGATTCAACAAGAATTCAATTTCATTCTCTGATTATTCCAGAACAACACATAGGAAAGAGCACCAGACTCCACAAACATTCATTAAACACTATGTATAAGGAACAATGCTGGGCCATGATGATACACTGTCAAAAACAAAACTGTCTCTGTTTTTAGGGAGCTTAGTTTCTACTTAGGGAAACAACATGTATATAGATAAGTAAATTAAAACAAATGAACTTGAGGACGGGGTATTACCAAAAGGAGATACACTGTGTTCACTGATAGAGGATTCAGTTCCTTGAGGGAAGATAAAAATTTTGAGAGGCAGATATGAGAAGAAAGTGCATTCTACGCATTAAGAACTGCAGGACCTCTATTAGTGCTGTTTTATGAGAAATGCATGCGGGAAAAGGGAATATTTGAACTGGAGAAAATAAATGTATGCTTGATGTTAGGGGAAAAGAGAATATACTTTTAAATATTTGATATTTTATCATACTGAAGAGGTATGAAATTTGTTCTACTTGGTCCCACAGCAGTGGGGAGTTGGGGATAGCTAAGAGATAGAAGTTAGAAAGAAACAGATTTGGCTCACCATAAGGAAAATCTTTCTAACAATTAGAGTATTCAAAATATAAAATGTTCTTCCTCAAGGGATAGGTAGTGAGCTCCCTGTCACACATAGTCCTTAAGCAAAAACTGGATAATCATATATCAGGGATGCTGCTTCTTGACTTATGATAAGGCTTAGACTAGATGGGCTATGAGGTCCCTTCTAGTTCTATGATTCTATCGATGATTCTAAATTCCAAGGCAATTTTAGAAGGAAAAAAGAGGAAGAGATTATAAGGATGGATTAAATATAAATTGATGTTAAGCTTCCATTTTTAGATGTGTCAAGATATCAAAAAACCTTAAGTTACAAACTAATGTGTTTTTTTCTCAACCCCCTTTGATGTTCAAGACAAACTGAAAAATAATCTCTTCCTCATAAATCCATTTTGTCAAGTTTGTCAAAGTTGTTCACTCAGATAAAACAACTCAAAGTTTACAATATGTGAGCCAGGCTCCCCTGTATTCTAGGAAAGGTGAGCTGTCCAAGGGCAGGTGAGAAGGGTTTGATGGAAGGGCATTATCCACAACCTGACCAAAATTGGCTTGTACACACCTCTGAGACTAAATGTTCTCCTTTAGCCAATAAAGTACCCATTGCCACAGACTAATATATTTCCTGAAAATCTCTGAAAAAGGGTTAGGGAAGTAATATACTATGGAATGCTTCAATAAGATTGAGATCTAAATAAAAATTGGAGGATGATCTTCCCTCCTCCTCCCTGACCAAGATCACCTTTGGCATCAACCCACTACAACTGGATCATCTCTGCTCAGCCTTATTCATGGCTGAAAAGGAAGTGAAATTGTTGGGGCAGCTATGTGGTGCAGTGGACAGAGCACTGACCCTGGATTCAGGAGGACCTAAGTTCAAATCCGGCCTCAGACACATAACACTTACTAGCTGTGTAACCCTAGGCAAGTCACTTAACACCATTGCCTAGCCAAAAAATGAAATAAAAAAAGAAAGTGAAGTTGCATTCATTTATGCAAGCTTTTGAATTGCAAGGTATTAAATGTGACTAAAGGAGAGACAAAGTTATAGCTATCATTTGAAGGATACACAGGATTGGTAGTCTGATAGTCAACAGCTAATCCTCTGTCAAATCTGGTTGTAACCATCACTATTAAGGAGGATGGGGTGGGGGGAGGAATAGCTGTAATGATGACATTCAAGAGAAAAGATACCAAAATCTAAATCCAAGTCTTATGGTACAAACTTTTCATGGAGCAAAAGAACAAGGGACAGATATCAAATAGGTTGGCGTTGACTACACCTCTGCATCTGACTGTAAATAAAGTACTCCATGTATGATATATGTCTGAATCTCCTAATAAATTTAACCTTTAAACTGTGTGTGTGTGTGTTGTGTGTGTGTGTGTGTGTGTGTGTGTGTGTGTGTGTGTGTGTGTGTAGCCTGATGGTCAATACCCACTAGCCCTGAAGTAGTACTCATCAGCATAGCCTACCCCAGGCTCCAATTTCCTGTACTTTGGGAAATGCTGAAGGCCCTACTAATCAATGGTGCATGACAATAAGTAAGTCATATCCCCATTGATCAGCTTTTGCATGTCCCTCTACAACTAAGGGGTTTTATGAACCATATGAGAGAGAGATAGAAAACTACTAGGAGTACTCTCATAACATTGACTGGGAATTTTAATACTAATTTGTCCTTTCATGCAAGGAACCTCAAGGGAAAGCAAGAGCAGAGAGAAACTTTAGACACAATGCTCATGTTCAGAAGGAGACAATAAAAGACAAGAAAGAAGGTAATGTGCCTGTGAGATTGAAGACAGTAGACTTAGTACAGTGTAAGGCTCTCTGAATCCAGCACTTAATTGTCTAAGAAAGAAGAGCACTTATTTATTGTGGATGGTAAGGTAGTCATTATTTCTAAGCAGCTCTGTATGTTTCTACTATCAAAAATGTCAGAAAGTATGACAGCTAGGAAGGAAGGACATTATGCTTGCACTTGGACCATGTTGGTAAATCTCCCTGGACCTCTCTGTCAGAACTAGAGTATTTAAAATAAGTCTTTTGACCTTGGAAATAATTCACCTTGGCAGATGATGCCCAACAAATGGCATACAAAGGGGGGAAGGGAGAAGGGAGAGAGATGTGGGAAGAAGGAGAGAGGGAGGGGGAGGAAGAGAGGGAGAGAGAGATGAGAAGGGGGAGGGAGGGAGGAAGGGAGAGAGAGAGAGAGAGAGAGAGAGAGAGAGGAGAGAGAGAGAGAGAGAGAGAGAGAGAGAGAGAGAGAGAGAGTCTTCGAAAGCAAATTGATATTTATATAACATAGAATATTAAAATACATACCAATTACTTTGGGTAAATTTTAGCTCAGAAGCAAAATATCTAAAGTACTCTGATTCTGAGTCCATTGCTTCTTCCATTACATTACGCTGCCCTGTTTTGGCTTTGATCTATTTCCATAGGTACCTCCTCTCACTTTAAGCAGATAGAACACAAAACATTAACTAGTTCACTTCACATCCACACTAGGTACTTATCAATCATTATACCAATAAATATTGTTGCCAGATAATCTATGGCATCTATTTAGGATAGCTCTGTAATGTTTCTGACACCAAAACTGTTAAGAAACACTACAGCTAGGAGGTAGATTTTCCATAGATATTATACTTGCACTTTAAGCATATTAGTAATTCTGCTCCCTGGACCTCTTCACCAGAGCTAGTTTTTAAAATAATAGTCTTTTCACCTTAGCAATAATTCATCTTGGCAGACCAGATCCAATAAAAGAACCAGCAATTAGGCCTGTAATTTTCATATAAATAATACATTTCTTTATTTAGAATATAGCATATGAACTAATTAATTTCTATTTGCCAAATCCCCAGACTTCTTTTTCTTCAACATTTAGTACCACAAAACCTAAAGAGAATTGTTTTTTGTTTTTTGTTTTTTAGGGAAGGGAATATGCATTTATTAAGCACATACTATAAACCTGGCAGTTTACTAAGCACTTTACAAATATTATTTCATTTTACATAGAGGGGTTTCTTTACATTTAGTATGCCAACTCAAGAGCTTTCATTAAATGCATCATTTAGAAGATCATCTTTCACTTCCTTTGGGGGATTTGTTCACTCATTCTGGAATAGAGAATTTCACCAAGATAGAATCCCTCTGAAATTCCAAAAATCCTATCATTGTATCTCTCCTATACACACACTTTCAGGATGATATGTAAAATCTATACCTCCAGTAGGTCTCATAGGAACACTTATAAAGTCCCCTCCATAGCTCATGGAAAACAGTGGCAGATATGTCATATGCCATTTGAAGAGTTATCCCACTTTCACATGGAATAAGAAATATATTCTAACATTCTAAAGGTTTTAAGATAGTCCAATTTCCACCCCAGAGAGCTGAGAATCAGGCAGAAAAATCCTATTAAAAAATAAGGAGAAACAGTTATTGAACATCTCTTGTTCTCTGCTTTTATCAGTAATGAAACATTTTTACATATGACCAATTAGATTTTCTCCTTTGACTGAGAGGAAACTAACTCACAGGGAAATTTTAAGAAAGATGTGAAGCTATTCAGTAGTTTCTTGGTTTTAATGAATAATTTAGATCTGAAAGAGAAAACAGCTCAATGAAGAAAACTTCCAGGTTCAACAAGACTTAACAACTTTGGAAAGAAATTCTAATTTCTTTCTCCAAATTCTAATATGCTTTTGTGGAAATTTCATTTATGTTCTGTTAACTATATGCTATCTGAGAGTCTGAAATAATGAAACAGGTTCACATTGTGGTACTCTGAATAATAATATTTGCCTCATTTCTCCACCCACTCTATCCCAGCCTTCCCCTGCCACCAAGATATGGTCTCTCTGAGAACATGTGGCTCATGTCTTTCTAAAAACTCTAATGTCTTCTGTAAGCATAGGCAAACAATATATCAAATGGATGATGGGTTTCATTTAACCTGTCCCCCACCCCATCACATACACACACACACACACACACACACACACACACACACACACACACACAAAAGAACTTAGATATGAGCTTTTGCACAATCAGAAAAATTTATCTCCCCTTCTAGCAGACTTCAATCAACTCTCTCCTTTCTTTGTTACAGTCCACATACTTCACAGTACCAGTGAAGGGATGGGTCCAGATTACTTCTCAGAGCAAGTAGTTCCTTATTATGTGGATCCTTCTTCCTCTTTGGTACTCAAAAGATGATGTAGCCTGTGGGCTTCTGTTCATTTCTGAATTATCTGAAACATCTTTGTCTCCTTTTCTATTCTCTTCCTTCAAGGTTCTAAATCTCTTTTCTGTCTCACTCTCCTAGGGCTCCTTCTTTCTTTCTGTATTATTATCATCTAGTATCAGCCTCTACATGCACCTAGATACTTGTAAAAGTCATAGAAATGCACAGACCTTTTATCAGGTCTAAATCCAGTCTAGCATCACTGTATCTAGGTCCCTTTCTAAGTTTGCACTGGTATGTAGGTGGGTGTCTTGGTCTCTGTTCAATGGCCAAAGCCCAAGGACCAACTCAGGAGTATGACCTATAATATTTATGAGGTGTCAAATCAATAATTCTTACTACAATTACAGTTTTGAAGGTATGAACAAAGAGGACCACAGACCCCTACCTACCTACCAACAAGAACTCATGACTTGTCCAAGGAATTCATCCCTATTCCATAAGAAAGATACTATTGAGGTACAGAAATCTCACCCACTCTTACAAGTAAATATTTGTCTTCTGTACCAGACTTAGTGACTTCTCGATTATATAGCTCTAATATTCTATTTGGGTAAGTTAAGCTAGACAGCCAGATTTAGAGGCTTTTTACTTTAGGGCATGCTAAGGTTTGGGTTTAGTGAGGCACCCAAAGAAAAAATTTTGGAAGACAATTATAGGTGAAAGACTGAAAACGGGATCATTGTTGCGTGCACACACACACACACACACACACACACACATATATATATACATATATATATACATATATATATACACATATATATATATATACATATATATATACATATATATATACATATATATATACATATATATATATACATATATATATATATATATATATATATATATATATATACATACACACATATACATACACACTTGGAAATAATTCTGCTAAGCATGACAGTTGAAGCCATGAGAACAGCTAGAATTAACTGAGACTGTGTCTCAGATTCTTGGGTAACTGGGACTTCTCTCATTGATGTCACAGGATGGAGAAGACCAAAGTGTCCTCTCATGACCTGGAGAATCCTCTGGGAGCAAACACCATATGGAATCAAAAGGAAAATTGGGAAGATGGCAGAGTAAAGGCAGGGACTCACCTGATCTCTCCCAAATTCCCCTCAAAAATGTTAAATAATGCCTCAAAACAAATTCTTAAATAACAGAACCAACAAAAGGAGGCCTATCCAAGGCAACTTAAAAGATTGGCAGAAAAGATTTGTCTCACTAGGTTGAGAGTAAAGCACAGTCCAACATAGGCCATGCCCTGACAAGCCAGGGGCAGGCCTCGGAGGCTACTGAATAAGTGGCAGTGGCTTTGGAAGCTCTCAGCCCACAGACAATAATGGGGTCAGATAACTGGTCAGAAGGAAATTACAGTAGATCCTCTAGAAGCCCAATTTTAACATAAAGTTCAAAGTTAAGAAATAGGCTGTGATATGGGCAATTAATAAAAAAGAACTGACCATAGAAAGTTATGATATGATAACAGAAAAGCTCAAAACACAAATTCAAAAGAAGATAACAAAGTCAAAACAGTTACATACAAAGCCTCAAAAAAATATGAGTTGGTCTCAGGCAAAAAAAAGAATTTGTGGAAGAACTCAAAAAGGATTTTTTTTTGCATTGCAATTGGGGTTAAGTCACTTGTCTAGAGTCACACATAGCTAGTAAGTGTCAAGTGTCTAGTCTGAGACAGGATTTGAACTCAGGTCCTCCTGACTCCAGGGCCAGTGCTTTATCCACTGTTCCACCTAGCTGCCCCCTCGAAAAGGATTTTTAAAATTAAAAAAAAAAGAGAGATAAAGGAAAAATTAGGAAAAGACATAACAGTGATGCAAGAAAATCATGGGGGGAAAAACAGTGAATAGCTTGGTAAAGGAGGCACAAAAAATAATGAAGAAAATAACACCTTAAAAAACCCAGAACTGGCCAAATAGAAAGAAGTATAAAAATTCACTGAAGAAAAGAACTTAAAAAGTAGAGCTGGCCGAATGGAAAAAGTGGTACAGAAGTTCACTGAAGAAAATAATTCCTTACAAATTAAAGTAGAAGCTAATGACTCCACGAGACATCAAGAAACAACAAAGCAAACTCAAAAGAATGAAAAAAATAAAGGAAAATGTGAACTATCTCATCAGAAAAACAACTGACCTGGAAAATAGATCAAGGAGAGATAATTTAAGAATATGGACTGAAAAAGCCATGATCAAAAAAAAAGGGCCTCGACATCAAATTTCAAGAAATTATCAAGGAAAACTGCCCTGATATCCCAGAACCAGAGATTAAAATAGAAATTTAAAGACTCCATTGATCACCTCTTGAAAGAGATCCCAAAGTGAAAACTCCCAGGAATATTATAGCCAAATTCCAGAGCTCCCAAATAAAGGAGAAAATATTGCAAACAGCCAGAAAGAAACAATTCAAATAGCATAGAGCTACAGATTACACAAGATTTAGCCGCTTCTACATCAAGGGATTGGAGGACTTGAAATATGATATTCCAGAGGGCAAGGAGCTAGGATTACAACCAAGAATCACCTATCCAGCAAAACTAAGTACAATTCTCCAGGGAAAATGGATATTTAATGATATAGATGACTTTCAAGCATTCCTGATGAAAAGACCAGAACTAAATAGAAAATTTGAGTTTTAAATACAAGATTCAAGAGAAACATAAATATGTAAACAGGAAAGGGAAATCATAAGGAATTCAATATCATTAAACTATTTCTATTCTACATGGGAAGATGATACTTGCAATGCCTTTATCATTATTAGGGCAGTTAGATGGGCAATGGTGTGAGTTGACTATGATGGAATGATATAAAAAATAAAATTAAATTAAGGCTGAGAAGGAGGGATGGACTAGGAAAAGGGGGGGAGAGGTAGAATGGAGTAAATTGTCTCACACAAAAGAGGCAAGAAACAGTTTTTACGTTGAAGGGGGTGGTGGCAGGGAATTATCAAACTTTAGTATCATCTAAATTGGCTGAAATATTCAATTAGATACAGAAATCTTCCCCTGTGGGGAAATAAGAGGAAAGAAGCATAAAAGGGGGAGGCTAATAGGAGGGAGTAAAGATTGGGGGAGATAGCAGTCAGAAGCAAAACATGTTTGAGGAGGGATAGGGTGAAAGGAGAGAGAGAAAAGAAGAAACAGGGAGAAAAAGTAAGGAGGGAAATACAGTTAGTAATCATAACTTTGAATGGGAATGGGATGAAGTCACCCATAAAACAAAAGTGGATAACAGAGTGAATTACATCATTTAGACATAAAGGGTTATAGTATAAGCAAATAAGGGGAGCACAGAATAGTTTACCTCTCAGATCTATGGATAAGGGAAGAATTTATAACCATACAAGAGACAGAAAGCATTATAGGATGTAAAATGGATGATTTTTGCTACATCAAATTTAAAAGTTTTTGCACAAACAAAACCAATGCAGTCAAGATTAAGGAAATCAGAAAACTGAGGAAGGGGAAATTGATAGCAAGTTTCTCTGATAAATGCTCATTTCTCAAATATAGAGAGAACCAAGTCAAATTTATAAGAATATGAGTTATTCCCCAAGTGATAAATTGTCAAAGTATATGAACAGGCAGTTTTCAGATAAAGAAATCAAAGCTCTCTATAGTCATATAAAAATGTTCTAAATCACTATTGATTGCAGAAATACAAATTAAAACAACTCTGAGGTACTGCTTCGCATATATCAGATTAGCCAATAAGACAGAAAAGGAAAATGACAAATATTGGAGGGGATGTGGGAAAATGGGGATACTAATGCACTGTTAGTGGAGTTGTGAACTGATCCAACTATTCTAGAGAGCAATTTGGAATTTTGCCCAAAGGGCAAACTGTGCCTATCACTACTAGGTTTGTATCCGAAAGAGATTTTTTAAAACTTTAAAATTTAAAAAATTTAAAAATCTACAGTAGCTCATTTCATAGTAATTTTGAAAATTAAGGGGATGCCCATCAATTGGGGAATGACTAACAAGTTGTGGTAGATGATTATGATGGAATATTATTGTGCCATAAGAAATGCCAAGGAGGATGCTTTCACAAAGACCTGGGAAGACTTATATGACCTCATGCAAAATGAAATAAGCAGAACCAGAAGAACATTGTGCACAGGAACAGCGATATTAGATGATGATCAACTGTGAATAACTTAGCTATTCTCAGAAACACAATGATCCAAGACAATTTTGAATGACTTATGATGAAAAATGCTAGAAAGACACTAGAAAAATGTCAAATAAAGAACTGATGGAGTGTGAATGCATATTGAAGCAGACTTTTTTTGTACCTTTTTTTCATGTGTGTGTGTATGTTTGCTCTGTGTTTTCTTTCACAGTATGAGTAATATGGAAATATGTTTTGCATGACTGAACATATACAACCTATATCGCATTGCTTGCCTTCTCTCAGGGCAGAGGAGATGGAGTGAGGATGAGAATTTAGAACTCAAAAATTTTAAAAACAAATGTTAAAAATTGTTTTGTACATGTAATTGGAAAAAATAAAATATTTTAGATGTAAAATAAATACATCAGCTTTAAAAAAAATAGGAAGATCAGAAGTAAAGGTGGTTCACTCTAGGGCTGTAAAAGTTGCCACCACCCCTTTACCCAGAAAAACCAGTATGAATCCCATTCCATTTCTGTCTTCCCTCACCTATTCTTCCCACTCTTCCCTAGAGGAAATTCCCTTGCAGTAGGAAGAAAACTGGATTTATAATTGGATTTAGAGGTAAAGGAACTGAGTTTGAATAATGACTCTGAAATTTGTCCACGTGATCTTGAGCATATTATTTTCTCTTTTTAGGTTTTAGGTTTTTCTTCTGTAAAATGAGGTGATTTGATTAAGTGATATTTCCCACATTTCTCTGGGAATTAACATAAGTTATCAAATTTAATCCTCACTCTATAAAGTAGGCCATTTTCTTTTTATGAGGCAACTAGGTGGTGCAATAGACAGAGCACTTAGCCTTGAATCAGGAAGACCTGAGTTCAAATTCTACCTCGGACAGATTTCTAAAGGTAGGAAGGAGCCACACTGTGAAGAATATTAAATACCAAACCAGAAGATTATATATTTAATATTGGTGGTAACAGGGAGCCACTGAAGCGTATCGAGTAGAGTGGTAACATGGATAAATCTACACTTTAGGAACATCACTTTGGTAACAGAGTCCAGAATAGATTGAGATAGAAAGAGAGTTAAGTCAGGGAGGCCAATTAGAAGGTTATTGCAACAGTCCAGGTGGGAGGTGTTGAGGGACTGAATTAGGATAGTGACTATTTGGAAAGAGAGACAGGGATGTACAGAAGAAATGTTGTGAATATAGAAATTAGAAGATTTGTCAATGTACTGGATATGTAGGGTGTACAGACTCAAGTATGCCACTGAGGTTTAAGTCTGGATGACTAGAAAAATGGTGGTGTCCTTGATATAAGGAAATATTATGAGTCATAGAATAATAGCGCTATAAAAGACCTCAAGGGTTGCATAGCACTATCTACTGAGGATGGAGGGAAGGAAGAAAATATATAAAGACATCCTTTGATATGAAGAGAATAAAACATGAATAAATTTGCTGGAGGGCCATGATGTTTCAGTGAAGGAGAGGAGCTAATTTGCTGAGTGTTAGGTAAATGTTTGGGTACTAGATACTTGAAGAGAGTAGAAAGTTTTTGGAACAGCTGCTATGAGAAATGTGTTATGGAACAAACAAGAGATAGATGTGGGGGGTTGCCAAGCAGTAGTGAGGGCCTACATGAAGTTACAAAGTATGAGTTTGTAGGGAATCAAGTCAGCAAAGTTCTGTGACTTTCTAGAGGAAGCCTATGAGACAAAAATATGAACACAGAAAGCTATGAGTGGAAGAGATTCCACATGGAAAACTGGCACAGAAGTCAAGGCTGAAGATCAATAAGGCTAGGAAATCTCAGGACCATAGCAATAGAAACATTGAATTTTACATGTGACCAGAGAAATTGCCCGGGGTGACAGAAAGATACAAAAGTTCAAGTCACTAAGACTTGATGGAGGCCAAAATTAAGGATGCAAGCGAAGTTATATTCTTACTGAAAATCTGTTTGATTCACCTAAAACTCCTTCACCAACCAAGGGCAAAGGCTACAGATGGTAGTGGTTCTGCAAAGTTTGAAGATAACTTTTTCAGATTATCTCTATCTGGGGTCCAACAAATCTGTATTTTTTTTTCAGGTATGGGCAGGTATTTATTTCCTACTCATAAAAGAAATGTTTCACACAAAAGACTCTGATAAGTTCAATTTGACAGAAAAGCTTAAGCTAAACAAGCTCTAGTAATAACTACTAAGGCAGTTCTTTTTTAAAATTTATTTTATTAATTTATTTTGATTTATGAACAATTATTTTCATATGCTTTTGAGTTTAAAATTTTTCTCCCCCTTCCTCCCCACCACCCTCCCCAAGACAGTGCATAATCTGATATAGGCTCTACATTTACATTCCTATTAAACATATTTTCACATTAGTGATGTTGCAAGTAAAAATTAAAACAAATAGGAGGAACCATCAGAAAGAAGAAACAAAACTCAACAGAAGAGAAAAAAAAACAAATCTGTATCTTAACAGAGCATGAGAATGACAGTGCAGCAACAGTAAAACAGAAAGCAAAAGTAGGCTCTGGAGTTGCTTTGTGCAATAAAGTGTAAGTCTCCCGCCTTAGGCACAGTCACCTACCACTAATCCAATTTCCATGGTTCCACCATCCAACATTGATCTACTCCTAACTTTGTGTGTTCCTTAATCTAACATAATGCCTTTCGGTTTTTGTTCTATAGAACATATAATACATACAAACAATGCAGAATATAGCTCATTTCTAACTGCAGTCTTCTTAACCGTAGATTTGAAGGCCCAAGAGAAACAGGCTTTAACTGACATGAGCAACAACTTTTAGTCAGAGACCAAGGACCTACAAGTGAAAATAGGAATAGTAATAGCAATCTCCACACAAGGCAAACTTCTGGCCATGGTGCTGAGGAGACTGGATGTTAAAGTTTGGAATCATTGTGGTGCTGCTACGGCAAATTTCCAATTTCCCATAGCAAGATGTGAAACCTCTCTTGAGACACATAGATGCCGATGCTGATGGATATTTAGGCAATGAGGTCACTCCATTTATAAGGACAGAAGCTTCCACAGGCACCAATACATAGGAACCAGTAAGAAAGTCCACCCATCTGCTGAGAGTCCACCTAATAAGGTCCCTTCTAAATGTAAAACTTAATGGTAAAGCCAACAGCTAGAGGAAAAATAACAAACTATTGCTTTCCTAGTGGTCACAGTTCTCTTCAGTTATTTCAATCCCAAGCATCCCAAGAGAAGCCCATTGCCTCTGACCCCTTAAGAAAAAAACTCTCTGACCTTAAAGGAATTATGATTCAAACCCATGGAGATAAGGAATAGTCCTTCTCGGTAAATTTGCCTTTAGTTTGAATATATGAACACAGAGTTGCATCTTTTGGCCAGATTTTAGATACTAATTCCCTGGGAATCCTGAGAGTTCAAGTTTTAGTGGTGAAGTCTGGAATTTGCAGCTCTCTTCCTCCACAGTAGTAGCAGGGGTCTTGCTGATCTATGACCTATAACAGTGTACGCATACCCAGAAAGTCTTCAGAAGTCTTCAAAACTCGGACTTGTGGGAAGAACGGAACAAACTAGAGTATAATTTCATTTCTCTATATAATAACATTAGGTGCATAATTTTCCCCATCTGGGCCATGAAATCTCCATTGCCTGAAAGCAAAAGAGGATTTTTTTTGCAAGTTTTATTTCTCCATGGCAGAGAACTATGTCCATAATTTGAAACATTTAAGAATTCTTACATTTATTTAGAATTATACATGCAAAGAATATTCACAGAGATTGCCACACATGCACACATATACATGTGTACTTTAATAAAAGTAACTAATTTCTATTACACAATATATCAGCTTGTTTTCACTCGCACTTTTCTACTCCATTCTTTTCCCCAAACTGCAAATAACAGAAAAGCAAGAAAAGAATCCATCAGAAATCACTTCCTTTCTCCATTTATTATTGTCAACCCCTTTAAAAATAAAAACAAGGGGGAAGCTAGGTGGCACAGTGGATAGAGCACTGGCCCTGGAGTCAGGAGGACTTGAGTTCAAATCCAGCTTCAGACACATAATACTTCCTAGCTGTGACCCTGGGCAAGTCACTTAACCCCAATTGTGTCACTTAAAAAAAACATAAAAATAATATCAAATTTTGTCACTTTTGACAAAAAAAAAAGTAGGATGACATTTGACTTGATGAAACTGACAGTGTAACCACTAGGGAAAGAAAGAGACAAACAGAGAGAAAGACAAACAGAAAGAGAGAAAGACAAATAGAGAGAAAAGAAGGAAAGATAAAAAAGCAAGAAAGAAAAAAAGGAAGGAAAGGATGGAGGAAGAAAGAAAGGAAGTAAAAAAGGTTTCAGGGTGTTAATCTGTCAAGGCCAGTGATTGGGCATCATGTCATATCCAAAATCTATCTCTCTCCAGTGCCTTCATTTGAGTTTTCCAGTTTTATAAGTGATAAACTCCTTTCCCATCTTTAAACTTTCACCCTTAAATGGGAACTAGCAGAATATTTTTAAATCTCTCTTTAAGATTAGAGAGTTGACATGAATTTTAAAAATCTAAGAGATATGATATCTGATAAACTTCTATTCCAGCAGTTATCCCAAGGCAGGCCTCGCTATATTCTCATCTGGATGCTCACTGACTCACAAAGAGCATTGCTGATGCTCATCAGAATGAGAGTTTACAATTCTGTACAGGTACGTACTCAGTACTTTAAACCTGACTGAAAAAGAAGTGAAATTACTTAGTGGTCCCAAAAAGAAAAAGTAAGAAAGACATGATTAATTTCATAAGTTTGAATAGTAGATGGCAAAACAAATAGATGGGATGAAATCAATTCACTGAAACCATATATAAGCTTATTTCTCTATGGTCATGTGTTACTAAGCTGAAAATGAATGTCTAAGAACAAAATGTAGATGCAATCAGTAAAAACTAATATGTTAGGTTGCCCTGAACCACCAAGCACCCTTCTCCAGGTACAGGCCAAAGAAAGTTAAACTAGTACTCTCCATCTAATAAGAAAAAGTTTGGTATGAACTCTTCCATGACAACTATCTGAAACAATGATGTTGCCCCAAAATTAATTAAGCACCAAAAGATCAAAAAATTTAACAAAACAAAAAAGACCAGCCACAAAAGACATTATGAATATTGATTATGACAAGGAGAGGAATAAATCAGGTAGAAGAAATTACTGTAGGCAGTTTTCAAGGATTGGAAAGAGAAAAATTAGGGATAGATTGTTTTAAAACATTGATGACCTAAGTAGTGAAATAATAAATAAAATGTAACAAAAGAACAGCAAACAGAACAAACAGCAAACCCTAAGTCATTAACATCAAACAGAAGTAACGAGGAATAAGCCAACAGAGCTTAGAGCTGTAAATAATACTTTTGGCACCAGGGCATGCCCAGGGAAGCAACACAAAAGGCATCCTCAAAAAGGCTTTGTAAAAAAATAAAAATAAAAAAGGCTTTGTAATTCATGATAAATTTAGCTGAAGTGAATTAGTTACTATACTGTAGTGGTTTAAACACTGCTGAAAGAATGAACATATTAAAGTCACCTACACTCTAAATTTAAGTGCCCTGAAACAAGGCTCAGGTTATTCTAACCTAATTATAGCTCTGATACAACTATAGGAAAAACCCTAATGACAGGAAACAGGTAATTTGAAATCTGACAGTGATGTAGCTTTAAACCATACAGAAAATCCGGAAAATTTGTCCAAATAGAAATAATCTACAATTTTCTGGAAAACTTGAAGAAAATAAAAGAAAATCTAAAGTAAGTAATAATAAAAATTGCCATGATCATTCTTCTAAAGGAGCAGCTTAATGAAACAAATATCACTATAAGAATACACAGAAAACCTGGAAAGAGCAGCAAAGTAAAGAAATGCCCAAATACTATCTCCCTCACCCCCAAAAAAAAATCCTAAACTACGAGGATAAAGAAACAATCACCAAAACATATGAAAGAAAAATGCTACTATGAAACTTATAAAGAGGAGAAATTAGACCAGATATGACCACAGATTCCCTGGGGAAAATGAGTTCTGGATCCTACACATCAACAAATTTACAGAAATAAGAGTAAAACCTTTGGTTTCATTTTGAGCCAACATGGTTTTCACACACAAAAGGGAAAGAGTTCTAACATTGTTTAAAGACCTAAATAAATCTGTCAGTTTTAGTCAATAAAAAGCTGCAGAAGGTTTTGGAAACAAAGTGATGATACACAGTATTGGAAAAGAGCTCAAAGAAAGGAGAAAAGATAAGTTGACAAATGGTAAGACAAAAAAATGCCAAATAATCCAAGAGAGGGAATTTAAAATAAAATGGAAAGAGGGAGACTTTCCATTATTTCTGAATAGCAGTTCAATACTTCTCAAAAAATTCATCTGTAAGAACAAAAGGTCAAAAATTCCAGACGAAATACTGGGTGAGGGTTGGGGGTTAGGGGATGGGGAGGAGGCAGGAAGATAGTGAGAAGAAAGGGAGCCTAGGCAGTATCAGATCTCCTTCAATACTATAAGCCAGAAATCAATCAACAAAACTATTTTATGATGATTTAAAATAGGAAAATAAAACCACATAAATCATTAGCATTTTTAATATTACCAACAAAACTCAGCTAGAAGTAAGAATAAGAAATTCCATTTAAAATTACTATAGAATATGTGAAACACATGGGAGTCTACCTGGAAACACATACAGGAACTACGATACCTATAAAACATTCTTTATATAAATTAAAACAAATTTTTAAAATTGGGAACATGTATATTGTTCATGTGTAAGCTAAGCCAATATAATATAAAGAATAATATTATCTATTTAGTGCCATACCAATCAAACTTCCAAAGAAAATATTTCATGAAACTAGAAAAATGATAATAAAATTCATCTGGACAAAGGATAAAGAATCTCAAGGGACATGATGAAAAAATGGCAACATCGGGGATCTGGTAGAAATTAATCATCAAAATGATATTCAGTAAAGTAAGAGACCCCAGATGCTCAGGTAAGGACTCACTATTTGACAAAAACTACTAGGAAAACTGGATAGCAGTCAGAAAGAAATTAGGTTTGGACCAACACTTGATACCATATATCAATATAAGCTCCAAACTGATACCTGCCCTAGAAATAAAAGGTCACATCATAAACAAATTAGAGAAGGAAGGAAGAAATTACTTTTGGCATCCTAAATAACAGAAGAGGTCAGTACCAAACAAGAGATAAATGGGCTCATCAAAGATAAAACGGACAATTTTGATGAAATAAAATTTTAAAGTTTTTGCACAAACGTATTCAGTACAGCTAAGATTAGAAAAGAAAGAGTTAACTAAGAAAAAAAATCTTTGTAGAAAGTTTCCCTTATAAGGGTCAGATACTCAAGATATATAAGTGACTGATTCAAATTTATATTTAAAAAATCCATTGCCCAATTGATAAGCAGCCAAAGGATAAGCAGTTCTCAAGGGAAGAAGTCCAACCTATTCAAAGCTACACACACGCAAAAAAAAAAAAAATGCTCCAAATCCCTAATAATTAGATAAATGCTGATTAAAGCAATTCTAAAGTTCCATCCTCAGTTTGGCAAAGTTAAACAAAAATTAAAAAAGAAAATGATAAATTTTGGAGGGGCTGTGGTAAAGATAGGCACATTGATACATCTGTGAATTGGTACAGCCATTATGGATGTGGCAGTTTTTACTCTGTTGCCATCTTCTAAGTTTGTGTTCTGATTTTCCCTCTCACCAGAGTAACTTTCTATGGTCAGGTCCTTTTTTCGTTGTTTGCTCATTTTCCAGCCTATTTCTTGAATTTTAACTCTATGTTAAAATAGGGCTCTGCTCCTGGGATGGAAGGAGTACTATTCCAAGTTTCAGTCCTTTCTTACTGCTGCTCTCAGAGCTATTTCTGAGGCTATAAGTTTTCAGTTCTTCCAAGGTGTTATACTATAAGGAGGTGTATTCACTGCTCTCCTGGCCTATGTTCTGGTCTCTGAGTGACCACAAGCATTCTTTTACATCCTGAGCTATGATCAGGGTCCCCATTCCCCTGTAGCCACAAGCTATGGTGTGCTAGTGATCCTTTTTGCCCTGGGATTGCCACCCAGGACTTCAACCTGGATACAAGTATGAGCAATGCAAGAATCCTGCACCCCACACAAGCAAATGGATCCCTGTAATCTCATTTTGACCAGCTGCCCAACCTCTTTACCATCTGTGGGCTGAAAGTTCTGGAAGCTACTACTCCCAAAACTGATTCAGTCTCTCCCAAGGCCTACTGCTGCTGGTTTGCTGGGGCCGGGTCAGTGCTGGCACAGCCTGCACTGAACTACACTCCACTCTCACCCCAATAAAAGACACCTTTCCTGCTGACCTTCTAAGTTATCTTGGGTTGGAAATTTGTTTCATCCCCTCCTTTTGTATGCTCTGCCACTCTATAATTCATTTTGAGGCATTCTTAAAAGTTATTTGGAGGAGAATTTGAGAGAACTCAGGCAAGTCTCCACCTTTTCTCTGTCATCTTGGCTCTGCCCTGCTGGTACAGCCATTTTTAAAAGTAATTTGGATATGGACCTGAAAGTTTTCTAAACTATACGTACCTTTGACCCAGGAATACCGTTACTAAGACTCGGCCCCACAAGAGTTAAAAGAAAGCGTAAAATGTCCTATATATCCAAAAATGTTTATAAAAGCCCTTTTTTGCAGTGACAAAGAACTATAAACTAAGGGGATACTAATAAACTGGGAAATGGCTGAACATTTTGAGTATTTGAATATAATGAAATTTGAACTATTTGAATATAATGGAATACTATTGAGCAAGTGTCTTAACCTCTCTCAGTTTCAGTTTCCTTACTGTAAAATGGGGATAATAATAACACCTACCTCACAGGGCTGTTATAAGGCTCAAATGAAATAACACACACAAATGGCTTTGCAAAACAAAGTGGTACATAAATGCTATGATTATTATTATTATTGTGAATTGTGTGCCTTATGGCTAACTGGTAAAAGTAAAACACATTGATGGAGGCTTATAAATATGGTCTGGAGAGGATTCTGATCTATAAAGTAACTAAGACGTGGTGTCACTAACTGGATGCCCAGAACTGGGGTGACTCTGGGCACCTAAAAGATAAAAATTATACTAAACGCTTCAACACAATATAGTACAATTTATATCCATAAAATATAGATAGAAAGAAAAAAAAAGAAAAACTTTGGCCTAGTCAGAGGTGAAGAATATATTCAGTGTTGCAATTTGCAAAAGATGATTTTGTCATAATAACTTCTGGGAATTTAAAAAAATCTCTTCCAAGACAACATAAGAAAAGCATAAAGTTTAGAACTGGAAAAAATGTGCCTATATGTCTAAACTCCCTTCTGAACAAAACAGGAACCACTTCTATACCATATTAGATGGTTAGCAGTGGAAATATTTGCAGAGGTATTTTAATCACCTGGTAAGTCATGCTACTACACTGGTGGACAGTTTCAGTGATTCAAAAGTTCTTTCTTTCATTTACCCCAAATCTGGCTCTGATACTAGCTTGACTTCAAAGATCATGCATTCTTAATTGAGATCCATAAATTTGTTATATGTAACATATATACACATAAGTGTGCTGTGTGTAACATATGTATGTCAAACACATATTTGTGTATGTGTTTATACATACATATTCACATATTGACAATTATGTTTTAATTTAATTGATTTTCCTATTTTATTCTGTGCATTTAAAAACATTCTTAGAAGGGGTCTATAGGCTTCATAAAAATAATAATGATAATTAAATAACAATAGCTAAAAATTATATAGCACCTACTACAGACCAGGCACTACGCTAAGCACCTTACAAATATTGGCTTATTTGACCTTCGCAACAACCCCATGCTATTATTATCCCCATTTTACACATGAGGAAACTGAGTCAAATAGAGGTTAAGTGATTCACCCAAGGTAACACAGCTAGTAAGTGTCTGAGGCTGAATTTGAACTCAGGTCTTCCTGATTCCAGGTCCAGTGCTCTGCACCACCTAACTGCCCCCAAGAGTCCACTACAAATAAAAAGTAAGAACTCAGGCTACAGAACCACAAAGCTATCTAATCCCTCTACTAAATAACAACTTTTCAATTATTTTAAATCATTGATTATGTCCTTTATCTTCCCTTTCTGTAGTTCAAAATTCCTCATCCTAGTCATTTTTCACTGGAATTATATTAAAAGATACTGAGAGACCATGATGAAAAGATCAAGCAGAGATCAGCAGAAAAACTACTAACAAAAAATATTCAATGCATAGCATTCTACAAACACTTATTAAGCTCCTACTATGTGCAATGAAATATACAAGGTACTAAAATGCAAGGACAAAAACTAAAAGTCCACCTAAAGAAGTTTATATTCTACTGAGATGATACTAGATGTACACATCTAGGCACGCACAGAGCACAGACTGGATAGAAGATATATAGATATAGATATCAATATTGATAGCTTGGGGAAGCATTCCCATCATCTCTTCTAAGGAGGAGAAAGGCCAGTGAAAAAATACCCTTCCAGTGTGAACCAGTACAGAATGCATTGTGCATGCCTGCTACACACACACACACACACACACACACACACACACACACACACACACACACATATTCAAAGTATAGACTAAGTACTGAAAAGTAATTTCAAAAAGGAGAGCATACTGACAACTATAGGGGTCAAGAAAGTCATGTTACAGGAGCTGATGCTGAGCTTTACCTGGAAGAAAGGCTAGGGATTCTACAAGAATTAATTATATTTTTAAAATGATGCTTACATCTAAAATACTGGAAAGAGAAATAAACAATACTTATATAATAAATCAAAGATAATGTCTAAAGAAGTTCTGAAATTTTAAATCCTTGTACAAGATATACAAATAAAACATTAGGAAGAAACTATAACTACATATAAATACACTTTGCGGCAGTAAATAATAATATATTCTCAAAACAATGGAGCCAAACAAGCCTTATTTCAAAATTTTGGGGTATTAAAAGAGTAGAAATATTCTTCAAAAATAACATGGATATTCATAATAAAAATGAAAAACATACATATTCCTTCTATTGCAAAAGTTGTTCCTATGAGGATTATATTCAAATAAATTCAAGACAAGATAATAAAACAAAAATATTAAGGATGACATTAGCAGCTAAATTTGTTATTGCAGCACACTAGAAACAAAGAATAGTGCCACCATAAACTACAGAGTTTAACTATGATTTTTTTTAATAACTGTAGCAGGTACATTGCCATCTGAAATAATGCATAAAGCAAATTTGAGTCGATATGGAATCCTGTAGACCACACAATGAAAAAATGAAAATGTAAAGGCAAGGTACGAAAATAAAATCCAGCTTCATACATCTGAAATACATACAAATTTGTTTTTCTTCCCAAGACAAATAAGTTCAGAAACATAATACAACAAGGGAAAAAAGTCTGCCTGATGTACAAAAAAAGAGGTTAAAAAAGGAAAATTAAAAAGGAAAAACTCTAGACTTCTGTTTTTGCAATGCATTATCTTTTTTAAATGTGTGTTACTTAGGGGCAGGTAGGTGGCACAGTGGATAAAGCACCGGCCCTGAAGTCAGGGGGACTTGAGTTCAAATCCTGACTCAGACCAAACACTTGACACTAGCTAAGTGACCCTAGAGAAGTCACTTAACCCCAATTGCCTAAAAAAACAAGTGTGTTACTTAGCTGATAAGAACATAGGTATGGTTGAAGACATCTAGTCTAACTACCTCATTTTAAAGTGAAGAAATGGAAAACCACAGAGGATTAGGAATTTGTCCAAGGTCACTAAGGTGGTAGAGCCAGAATTTAAATGTGGTAGCTATGACTACAAATTTTCTAATAAACAAAAGTAGGACTAGCGAATGAATGAATGCTTTTTTATTTTTATTTATTTTTAATTTATGGAATAAAACAAGCATTTCCATAACATAGTATAATAAAAAGATTGTACATGAAACTGCAAATCTATTACATACAATTTGCTTCTCCTTTTAAATATATAATAATTATCATATAGATTTCTTTTTTTTTTCTTTTTTTTTTCTTCCCTCTCTCCTGCCCTAGAGATGGCTACCACTACACACAAATAGAGATATATGTAAAACCATTCTATACATACTTCCATTTATCAGTTCTTTCTCTGGATGCAGATAGCATCTCTGTATGTCCTTTATAATCAATATGGGCATTTATAATAGTCAAAATTACTTATTTGCTCAAAGTTGTTTTTAAAACAATATTGCTGTTACTGTATAAAATGTTCTCTTGGTTCTACTCATTTTGTTCTTCATTATTTAATGCAAGCCTGTCCATGTTTTTCTAAGATCATTTCTCATTTCTCATAGCACAGTAAGCAGTATTCCATCACAATCATATACCACAATTTGTTCAGCCATTCTTCAATTGATGAGCATCCCTGCAATTTCCAGTTGCCATCACAAAGAAAGCTGTTATAAACAATTTAGAACATACAGGTTCCTTTCCTTTTTCCTTAATCATCTTTGGAAGTAGACCTAACAGTGGTATTGCAGGGTCAAAGGGTATAGGGCGTTTAATAATTCTTTGGGCATAATTCCAAATTGCTCTCCAAAATGGTTGGATCTGTCACAATTCCACCAACAATGAATTAGTGCCCTAATTTTTCTACATTCCCTCTAACATTTGTCACTTCCCCTTTCAATCATTTTAGCCAATCTGATAGGTATAAAATAATATCTCAAAGTTGTTCTAATTTGTATTTCTCTAATAAATAATGATTTATAGCACTTTTTCATATGACTATAAATTGTTTTTATTTCTTCATCTAAAAACCACTTGTTCATATTATTGAAGTCTTGCTTTTACACCATCATAGTTTTCCCCAGTATCCTCCCTTTTCCAGAAAGCCATCTCATATAACAAACAGTATTTTTGAGACAAAAGAAGAGGAAAAAATATCAGCACAACCAATCGATACATTGAAAAAGTCTGGAAATATTCAATGTGTAACAACTGTTGACTTCCCACCTCCATGAAGGGGTGGATTGGCAGAATCCTCTCATATCTCTTCTTTCAAATTATGATTGTTCTTTATAATTTTGCATTATTTACCTTTGATTCATATGTGTATAGCTATTCTTTCCATTTACATTGCTGTAGTCACTGTTCATATTTTCTGTGGTTCTGCTTACTTCACTGCATCAATTCATGTAGGTCTTTCCATGCTTTTCTGAAGATTCATCATATTAACCCTTTCTTATAGAATTAGATTATTGCCTTTTATGAAGTTTTGAAAGTACATTTAATAAATAATTTTGCGCATATATATTGTCATGTGAGTTTCCTACTGATCATCTTTTGATACTATTGACTACTCACTACCTCTTTGATATTCTCTTCTGCCTTGGCTTCTGCAGCATCCCAATCTTTCCATTTTCTTCTTCTATCTTTAGAAGCACCTTCTTAGTGTCTTACTAGTGACTTCCCGAATGACTAATATTGATGTTCTCCAATATTTTGTCCTCACCATGCTTCACTTCTCTTTCTATGCATTTTCCCTTATTATAGCTCATACTGTAAGGCTTACTAAATACTTTCATTATAACCCCATAAGGTAGGGAAAAGAAAATTATTATACCATTTTATAGATGAATGAATTGAAGCTCAGAAAGGGTTTAATGATTTTATCGAGGTCATACAACTGGTAGTGGAAGAGGTAGTCAAACTCAGGTTTTCCAAACCTACTTTTAATACTTATTCCATGACAACAGTAGTAACTATAGATAAGGATGTAATATGTACACACAAAATATATCTTAATTCCTCAGATATTGCCACCCTATGGATCCTCTAGATTTTCCAGATATTCTATAATGCTTATTTTCAGGGGTGTTCTGGAACCAGCTCTAAACAAAGTCTTTCTCAATTTTCAGTGTGAGTATTCACACCTCAGAAGTCAGCAAACAGTATAAATTAGGGCTTCATTTAATGTTTTGTTAATTATCTAGACTTAAGAAAGGGATGGGGAAAATGTTAATAATGTAGATTTAATTTAAAAGTGTGTCATGGTTACTTTTTCTTTTTTTCAGATAGCTAGTTATTAAATATTTACCAGCATACCTCTGCTTATCTTCAAAGCCTTCAAATGACACAAATGGCCCTGACAATGCAGGGGATGTCTCATCTCTCTGAATTATTGCCCCTAGTGCTTGCTTCAGTGCACATTTACTAAAATTGGAATGATACAGAGAAGATTAGCATGGCCCCTGCACAAGGATGACAGGCAAATTCGTGAAGTGCATTATTGCCCCTACCCATAAAATCTGGAGACTTCACTAGATGATACCACTTTACTATTTTTTCACCATTCCCCCTAAAAGCACACAGTTCACAAGCCCAAGAAAGAAAAAACATGCTATTTACAGATAAAAATACATACAGGTAAATACACACAACTGAGCTCTTGTGTAATGCTGTTACCCATCCATGAGCAACCTTTCCCTAGGTGCCTTGGCCATTCATAGCCATGCTCTGGGTAACAGTCCCAAAAGGTGTTACTTGTAGTTTTGTCAATGTGTTGTCCATATTCTCTTTGGGAAACCTGCTCTTTCCATGGGTCCAAATAAATGGTGTCAATAACTCTTGTATTCTCACAGTGCATGGCAGGTGGTACCCTTTTTCCAAAGGAAAATCTCTTGTTTTTCATGGATTTTCTCTATAATGCCTAGGGGAGCATTTCAAGGGTTTCCTTTTTTGCAGCAGGAATACAAGCTGCATACAATTCACACAGTGTCAGAACTCTGAATTTAGGAGCCTAAAGTCTGAAGCTCACCTTGTAGTCATGATTCCAGCTAATGTCTAGCCTCATACAAAACTTTTTTAGGAGTTAGGGACACCCCTTGCATGAATTGATCTTCATCACAAACAATGCATTTGGGGCAGAATGACTTCACAATCTGATTCTTGTCTTCTTTTTCAGAGTTCACAAATGTTATATTCTTCACCAGCATCAGCACTTCCTATTACATTAAAAAGCTTAACAAACACCCAAGTTTCTACTTAGTTATCTCTTAAGCCTGTCAGTTTTCAAACAATTGGGCAAGATTGTTCAAATTAAGCAAGCTTTTGATGTCAAAAATGAATGATGGATAAAAGAACAGAAGCCAACACAGACTGCCACTATTTTGAAATGAATTTTAACAGATGTAAATCAATAGACATGATGAATAAGAGCTGAAGAGCCAAAAAACCACCTCAGTCTGTAAAAATGTGATTCCCTTATGGATATCAGAGGTATTGTAACCAAAGACAACTCCAATTTAGAGCATAAATTAATTTATATAATCTTACAGAATAGGATGATGAAATATTATGAGTAGTGAATCCTCATAAAATAATGAGAAGTAATGGAGAGCAAAACAAGTTTACAGAAAATAAGACAATTCAAACTGAGCAACATCATCCCAAGAACATTTAAGGATACAATGAAACGATGTGAAAAATGTGAAAAATGGGAAAGATCTTTTAAAACTTCCACCCAAAAAACTCTTTTCCCCATAAATAATGGTGGAGCTATCATACTTGGACTCCAACATCTTACTGTCTGATATTGGAAATGAACATGGCAAAGAAAAAAAAACATAGAACCAAGTACATGCAGATTTCCATACTGAAGATGATATAGTGTTAAGGGATTTGGTGGATCAGTTCTAAAGCTATCTGAAAGGTGGGAGGACACAAACTATTTAGGAAAAAAATGCACAGAATTTAGTATTTCAAAAAAATTCACCAAGAATATATCAATTCCCGTTTTTCTGTAGCAATAAGAGACCTACTACATGAGGACCCACAGAAATCTACCCTAGGTTCAGTACTCTTTGAGGCCAGCATTACTCAAAAATATATGAGGGCTACAAGCCCTGTGTTTTCTTCTAACTAGACCAATCACAATACACCTTAGTTCCAAGAAAAAGATAATCAGTTGTGAAAATAAGTAAAAACAAGGATCCCCTATACACAAAATAATACATGTTTATACCAGTTACTATGCTCCCCTCCAATGAGGGGACACACACACACACAGAGGGAATGAATACATAGGGAAGTATATGCATACAGAATATACATAAAGAGATATATGCATAGGGAACATGCATGGTTAGGGTCTCAACTGCTGACACATGTATGTCGATAATCAGGTCACAACTTGTTTAAGTGAAAGCCCTTTCCATCAACACAATCTTGCTGCTAATAGATAAAGAGAAAACACTCAGTCCATGTACATACGACTTGAGAAAAGTTATCCTGGTTCTGGTCCAATTGCTTTAACCATTGTCCTTTTGTTTTCTTTGCTGAGATATTTGTAAAATGCTTAGCACAGTGCCTACCACAGTTGGTGCTTAACAAATGCTAGTTCTCTTTGTTTACCTAGCTTCAGTTTCTTCTCATGTTCTCTTAATGTTATGATGCTTAGCCTTCCCAAAACTACATCCTTCACCTTCTTTTCTACTCATTTACTATCCGTGCTCCCTTGATAATCTAAAACCAAGAACAACATCAACCTCTCTTGTGAACTCTTGTGAAGTTGATATTTTCAACTGTCAATGAGACATTTCTATTGAGATACCCTACCCTTCTTCCTTCCTCCCCACCCAAAAACCTCAAGATCAACATATTGAAAGTTGAATCCATCATCTCCTCCCAAACATGTGCTTTATATTCCAATCAAACTGGATTATTCACTGTCCCCTAATGATAGCCCAAACTTTCCTAATTCCATCCATCCCATTGCTGACATGATTTCTTTCCCATCTCTACCTATTGATACCACATTTCTTTCAAGGTCTAGCTCAAATATTAACTCATCCATGAAGTCTTTCCTAATCCACCTTCTTCTAGAAATGATCTTTCCTTCTTATCTCTTAGCACTTTTTAATTACTCTTATGCATGTTATTTTCCCGAGGAAAACTATCTTATTCTGAGGATGTACTCCTCCATTCTAAGGATATATCTATGACACTGGTAATAGGACCATGGTTATCAAAGGCTGAATGACCCTGATATCACCTAATTGTTAAAGTATTAAACATTCAGAATGGCAGTTTCCCCTAGTATTTGTCTCTTATTCTAGGAAATCACAACACTTAAAAAGTCAGTATTATGTATGTGCAGATTAATGTATGATTTGGGATAACCACCAAGAAGGTTCCTTTTCCATTCTCTGTTTAATGCTTGAAATTCCTCTTACACAGGAAAAACCTTTTCATCAACTATTTTTAGAGATAAGACATAAATATAAATACAGGCATATTCCACCTCACCCCTATTAGTTTCTGCTGGGTCTGCAACAATGCTAAAACAGGGGAAACTTAGGAAGCTATTGGAAACAGTTAGTCCCATAGGAATTGTGTAAAACACTAAAGCCACAAATTGAGAAAATGAAAATATGAATACATTTGGGAATTTGTATATGTGTGTGTATATTATTATATATTTGTATATTATAGTGTTTATAACATATACTTAACATAATTTTTGTTATATATAACAGGTAGCATGTAATATTTCCTATATAGTATATCATATTTAATATGATATAATTTATTGCAATAGAATTTGATAACATAGTCAATGATATACAATATTTACATATATTATGAGAGAGAGAGAGAGATAAGGTGATTATAGATGCTTTCCAAGCAAGTTTCCAAACTATGCCATGTCCATTTAAACCATCACATTAATCTTACCATACAGCCAATCAAAATGTTAGACTCTTCCCCCTAGGACTCCAGGCTCTAATAGTTAAGCTTTTACTTCATCTTGCCTGGAACCAAGACTCTACACCATTTCCATGCTATCATTTCCAAATTCCTTCCCCTCCTTTCATCTTCCTTCATTATATTGTAAGCTCCTTGAGGGGAGAGTGTCTTTATTGCTTGTTATTTGCTTCCCCATTGCATAGGACAATATCTGGTATATGATAAGTGCTTAATAAATGTATTTATCTACATTTGTGTATACTTTCCTCATACCTCTACATCACTAGTAGTTTGATCAAGCAGTTGGACCAAGACTGAGAGGAATGCATCCTTTTTTCATGGCCATGTATTTGGTATTTTTTCCAATCAAATGGACTAACCCTTAATTTTCTAAGTCTGTTTGCTAGGTGACTCGACATTGAAAGTACCTGAAGACTTGAATATGGAGGGATGCCTTCCCTAATAAACTGGTCTCTAGCAGACAGACAATATTGAAATCAGAAAGGTAGTTTTGAAAATAGGTACGTTGGCAAGTGAACTGCCAATGTGCCACATTCCAGGAGGGGGCCGTTTAGTCACTTTACAGCAAAATGTGATAAGAGAAAGAAATAAGTGTTATTTTCACCACTGCTAACAAATTACTTTTATAAGTGGCACAGTTTCCTTTTGAAGCTGGCTTCTAGTAATTAACCCTTCCATCTGGCAGTCTTTTTTCCACACTACTAGTCAAGTGACATTTCACATTCCTAATAGCTGTGACTTCAGCAGGCCTCCCGCTAATGATGCTTTTTGTTTCCACTCCCATTCGCTAAAATGCTTTCCTCTAATTTAGTGACCTGAGCAGCAATATTAGGAAAAGCAGAAAACAATCATTCAAAAACTCATTAAAATATCTCAGCTCAAAATGAAAATGGGGCTCGTGAGAAGAATGAAAAAAAATGCAAGGAAAAAAGTTATTTGAGAACTGTTGCCATTTCTGTCAATGTGGATTCAATGAATTAGTAAAAGATTTTGATAAAATTTGTAAATAGTAGGAGTTACCAAAAACTAATAGTGAAAATTAACTTATTAACTAACCCTGACCATACTCTTTAGCAAGAAAGAATCATGAAAGCATCGATAGGGAGAGTCTTGAGAGGCCATCTAGCCCCACCCTCTCATTTTAGTTGAGAAAACTGAGGCCCAAAGGGACTAAGTGATTTATCAAGAAGTAGGATTTTAACTCAGACCCTCTGACTCTAGAACCAGTACTTTTTCCATTGAACCATGTAAACTTCATCTGTGTACTTTCATAAGCCATTTAAGAACTATATGACTTCTATTAAAATGCAAATTCCATTGGTGACTCTCATAACTACAATATTCCTGAAAAACCACACATTTAGAAAGTTATTTTAACAATGTTATTGATATTTATTAAGCAATGTCTTCTAGTGGGAAGCATATTGGGCCAAAAGTCAGAAGGCCTAGATTCCAATTCTAACTGGACCACCATCTTGTTGCATGAGCACGGTAAGTAACTTAACTCCTCTGGACCTCAGTTTCCCCAATTACAAAATGATCATCAGAATCCCTGGCCTTCAACCTTGAAAAGTTGTTGTGGAGTAACTAATGCTACAATATTCTGAAAGCAAAAGCACTATATTTAAGAAAAGAAGTCTTATCTGGAAGGAGGGCATATGACCATCCTACAGAAAGAGACCCTGAAATCCTCTCAAAGTACTGCATAAAACCTCTCTTGTCAATCCATTCTTAGCATCATCTCATCCATTCCACTTAATGCCACACATACTTGGAGCTCTAAAGCTGTAGAACTGTATAGTCTGAAAGGATCTTGGGGTCATCTAGTCCAATTTCCTACCCAAGACCAGAATCCCTTTGACAATATCCCTGACAAGTCCTTATCTAGTCTCTGCTTAAACAATTCCAGTGACAGGAAACTCAGTGATTCCTGATGCAGCCCATTCTATTGTTGGACAGCACTAATTGTTCTAACAGTTCACTTCATATTCATCCAAAATCAGCCTCCCTGTAATTTCCAGTTATTGGTCCTAATTCTGTACCCTACAATTACACAGAATAAATCTAATCCTTTGTTTTCTATGGCAGCTCTTTAATATTTGGAGATAGTTCTTTTCCTCTTGGGATTTCTCTCAAGCTATGTATTTTTGCAGCAAATAATTTAATCTATCAGTACCAAAAGACAGATTTTTTCTAAATTAAAGAGCATTTGGCAAGCAATATGTTCATTATTTCATACTTTTAGATTAAGAACTTGTTAACTATAATCTATACATTTCAGAGAAGAAAGATTTATATCTTAATCCATCTGAAACATATTTAAATATTTTCTGTTCAAACTGGTGGCCTTCCTCTTCCTCACTCCAATGAATGGCAGAAAGATATACCAACAACACATGCTGCCTCAAAGTGGAGCCAGATTTATGCCCTCCCCAACCAACCCTCATTGTCCCACTGCCCAGTTCACAGCAGGCACAGCAGGCCACTATTACGTGGAGGATGACTCCCCTACCCTACCCAGATCCTGACCTCTGCTGGAGATATCTCAGAAGTTCACACCACTCTAACTCTTGGACTCACTATTCTCTTGTTACTTTCCCTACCTAAATACTACCTGAACTTTCTATCTTCCATGAATTGTACTTTCTTTTATATGTTGTCTGCCCCAATTAGAACGTGAGCTCCCTGAGAGCAGGAAATATCTCAGTTTTCTATTTACATCCCCATCCCTTATCACAGTGCTTGGCATCTAGAAAGCAATTAGTAAATACTTTTCAATACCATCCCATTCCAAGCAAAGATAATTAGTGCTTGGGGAAAGCATGGAGTTCTGGGTAAAAGAAATGTCATGAGTAAAGATGTAGCAGTAGGAAAGTATGGGATGTGTTCAAAGGACAGTGACCATCAGGGTATAGAGTTTATGAGGGGAAGTAGTGAGAGATAAGGCTATATAAAAGGTACAGAGGACCTTAAATGCCAAGTCAAAGAGTTTGGAGAATTTTGGTCAAGTAATAGAGAATCATCAGAAGGTTTTGAGCAGAAGAGTAACATGATCAGACCTGCACACTAGGAAGATGAATGTGTCAGAGATTTTTCTCAGAATGTAAAAGCTATACAATACTGCTAATCAAGCAATTTACATTTCTTTTTTTTAAGCAATTTATATTTCACCTTGACTAGACATATAGTCTGATCAAACACCCAAGCTTGATCTTCTTTCTGGTAGTTGCCCCCTCCCATGCAGAAGCTTCCCTTGTCACCAGCCAACCTACTCCTGCCACTGCTACAAATCTAACCAACCACTCCAATGGATGCTGCTGCCATCAAACTCAGACCTTTCAAGCTGATACAGTCATATATTCAAGGAAGAAAACACAAAAGAACCAGGACCTGCCAGGGACCCAGGCACAAGCTCACCTAGTTGTGTCCCCAGCACTATCTGCCACATGGGAAGGGTCACCACAGTGCCAGAGTAGAGGAGATTCATTCCATCAGTGGAGTTACATCTTGCCACCTGGAGAATCACAGCCAAGAGGGCCCAAGTCAGAATCTGTTTCTTCTTTTAACATATGCAATTCTTCCCCCCACATCTGTTGCTGGGGGTAGAATTGTGGGGAGGAAGGGCCAAGGGACCATTCAAGGTCTTCCATTTCATAGCAAAGGGCCAATTCCTTTCATTAATGGCTCATTATATGGACAGAGTGAACCCCAAAGCTCCCACATGACCAACCAGAAGTTAGCAGAAAATATCTGTGCATGCTATTTATAACTCATTTTAAATTCCCATAAAGAAGTTGTTAGCCAACAAGTGAAAAAGGAAGAAATGGTGAAAAAGAGCCAGCATGGCAACATCAAAAGCAGGTCATGCCAAATTAGCCTCATTCCTCTTTCTGTCAAGCTTACTGGGTGGCTAGATTTAAAAAATGTGGATTAGGGAGAGTGGTTCTAGATTCCAGTAAAATATTTTACAAAGTCCCTCATGCTCTTCTGGTGGAGCAAATGGAGAGATGTGAGCAAGACAGTAGTATAGTTCAACCACACTGCACACTTCAAGAAATCTCTGATTAATGTTTTCATTACTTTAACACATACTTTGTATGCAACCTAAACCTATGAAGACATAAAAACAAACGGGTTTAGCACGTATATCACACAGTAAAGATACTTGAAAAAAATGGACATTTTTATGCCCAAAGGGCTATAAAACTGCACATACCTTTTGACCCAGCAAAACCACTACTAGGTCTACATCACAAAGAAAAGGAAAATGACCTATATATACAAAAATATTTAGGACAGCTCTTTTTGTGGCAGCCAAGAACTGGAAATTAAGGGGATGCAAGTCAATTGGGAACAAGTTGTGGAATATGATTGTGACAGAATACGATTGTGTTATAAGAAATAATAAGGGGAATGTTTTCAGGAAAACATTTCAAGACGTATACAAACTGATGCAAAATGAAATGAGCAGAACCAGGAGAACATTATTTTAGCAACAGCAATATTATATGATGATAACTGTGAATGACTTGGTGATTCTCAGCAATATAATGATCCAAGATAATTCCAAAGGACTTATAATGAAAAACGCTGTCTATCTCCAGAGAATGAACTGATGAAATCTAAATGCATATTGAAGTATATATTTTTTACTTCCTTTATTGTTCTTGATTTTGGGGGGGGGTTGGGTTGTTTTTTGGTCTGCATCTTCTTTTGCAACATGGCTAACTCCCTTGTGTAAACTACTCCTTGATTCTCATGTAAACTCATCTCCGAGTTCTCCAAACTCCTTCAGATACACTGACACCATCAGTTCGATTCACTCCCTCTCTTTCCAATATACATCTCAGTTATCCACCCACTTCACAATTTCTTTTCTTCTTCTTCTTCTTTTTGGCTAGGCAATGAGGTTAAGTGACTTGCCCAGGGTCACACAGCTAGTAAGTATTAATGTGTCTGAGGCCGGATTTGAACTCAGGTCCTCCTGAATCCAAGGCCAGTGTCTATCCACCACCTCACCTACCTGCCCCCATTTCACAATTTCTACCTACTCTTTCTTCCACCTAGTATAATCTTACTCTCTTGTGAGCAGTTCAACTCTTTCTATACTTGTGAGGAAGAAGATGGAGAGAGAAAAGGAGAGGAGGGAGAGAGACAGAAACAGAGCTAGGCAGGGGTAAAGCTGCCTAGTCCCATCTTTGCTGCCTACTCTAGGCACTGCCATCTGGTCCCATAAGAACTGTTTCAATTTATGAGCATGGAACCAGAGGCTTTAGCCATTCTCATTAGATTTCTTCATTGGTGGCTTAAGCCACTGGTTGCAATAGTATAACCTCAACATACAAATATGAGATAAAGGAGGTACATTTCTATTGTTTTAGAAGACATTGATAGGAGGCTAGACACAGTGAATAGAACACTGGACTTGGAGTCAAGAGAGACTCAAGTTCAAATTCAGCCTTTGCCTAGCTATGTGACCCTAAGCACAGCCAGCCTTTTGCTCCTGAACTCTGTAAACTGGAAATACCAATACCTCCACAACCTGAGTTTTGGAGTTATTGGAAGAATTAAATAAGAATATAAAGTGCTTTATACACCTTTTTTTGTTGTTCAGTCATTTCAGTCAGGTGCAACTCTTCCTGACCCCATTTGGGATTTTCGTGGCAAAGATACTAGACTGGTTTGTCATTTCCTTCTCCAGCTCATTTTACAGATAAGGAAACCAAGGCAAACAGGGTTAAGTGATTTGTCCAAGGTCACACAATTATCTGAGGCCAGATTTGAACTCTGGTTTTCCTGACTCCAGGCCCAGCATTCTATCCATTGCTCTACCTAGCTGCCCTTTCACATACCTTACGCATCTCTATAAAAGTCAGCAATACAAAGCTATGTGATTCCCTAAGTAGTAGATATTTGGAGTGTGGAAATTCCCCCAATAAAGGCAGAACTAGATAAATCCAAGTAAGTTGCCTGAGGCATCTAGAGCATAAGTGGTATGTTTGTCCAGGATCAATATCCGAGGCAGAATCTAAATTTAGGTCTTCCTGACTCTGAGCCCTTTACTCTGTCCACTGCACAAAGCTGCCTCTACAAAATAATAGTGCCATTACGTGATAAAATTGTTAGGTATCATAGGAACCCAGTACCCAAAACTTGCTAAGCGCTGGTCTACACAACCTTAGGTAAAAATTTGTGGATACCTAACAAAATTCTTTACTACTTGTGTGGATTTGAATGCGGTACAGACACAGCTGTCAGCTAACTTAGATCCCTACCTCTGAGTTTCAGCTTTATGGGCTTTTATTTAATTTTCAGGGAAATACAGAAATATAGCCAACATTTCCAGAATAGTCAACACTTACAGAGTTGAAGACTCTTTCTGCTAAATAAACTCAGTTCCCCTGATGCTATTAGAAAAATCATTGTTTAGGCCCCTGTGGTCTGACCATTAAAAGGGCCAGGGTCTCCCACTGTATCCTGGGCCATCTCCTGTCATCCTGATGACTATCTGGCCACTGGACCCAGATGGCTCTGGAGGAGAAAGTGAGGTTGGTGACCTTGCACAGCCCTCCCTCACTCATGTCAAAGTCAATTGCAAGTCATGTCATCACCTCCCTGATGCCATGATCCTCTTCAAGAACAAAGGACAAACACAACAGGATCTGACCACCTGAAAAATCAGAATGATCTGCAGAGGTTTCCTCCGTCCCCCCTGCCACAACATACATATATACACCATATACACATGCATATGCACATGTGCACATGTGCACATGCACACACACACACACACACACACACACACACACACACACACACACTTCAGAGGATGCATTGCTGCTCCCTATGGGAGAAAAAAGAAAGAACAAAACAGAAAAGATCTAAAATAAACTCATCTGTAAACACTATCTAGTTGGAAAGACAATTGTCATTTGGTCTAAATGTACCCAAATAAGGATAAAGAGAAGACTGTTCTTTTATTCACGAGTCATATTTAAATGAGGAAATGGCTTAAATGGTTGTGACATAGAAACAAGATGACTTTAAGTAATGATCAACATGAATTAAAAATTGATGCCCTTAGTATACATAGGGGATATGGCTATCTCTTACCTTAAACATCTCTGCAAGACACAGTAAAAAAGGTAGAAACCAACAAAACATTAAAAATGTTGGAAACTACCAGGAGAAGCCACATGTCATTAATGATATATGGACAATGCCAAACATCTGATGAAAGCTAAAAATTTTTAGTCATCTAGATGTTTACAAATATGTAGAAGTCTGACATATGTAATCAGACTATCTAAATGACTAACAAATTCGCCCTTTTTATCTGGATATTTTGTCATTGTGCAGGCACAACCAATGAATAAAAGGTCAATATTAGGTACATTTTTTAAAAGTTGGACAATTCCAAGTTCTTGATGAAATAATAGCAATAATGGCTAACATTTATATAGTGCTTACCATATACCAGGCACTGTGCTAAGATCTTTACAAATATTTCATTTAATCCTCAAAACAACCCTAGTGCTATTATTATTCCCACTTTACAGATGAGGAAACTAAGGCAAACAGATTAAATAACTTGCCCAAAATCACACAGCTAGTGAGTGTCTGCTACTGGATTTGAATTCAGGTCTTCTCAACTCCAGGCCCAGTGCTCTATCAGCTGGGCCACCTAGCTGCCCTATGTGTTAATATTTAAGTAAACTGAGAGGAAGCACACCCATTTTCAAAATACAAACATGTATATATTAAGAGACAACACTGACATTATGCCTAGCCTCCATTTTCCAAAGAGATAATAGAAAACCTGTTGGAATGAAATGGTCACATTGCTAGACATGACCAGACTTGGGAATGGAGTCCAAATGATTTGTTTCCCTCTAGGTAAGACAAAAGCTCAGTTTTTTTCCCTGAGCTCACACTTCTCATTACAGATCAAGAGGAAAGCTCTGTTGAGAAGACAAAGCACCTCAAAGGGAAGACTCTCTGGCCAAGTTTCCATAGCTTAAAGGATCTGATTCTTTGAATAATCAATGGGTGCAGCATCTACCTGTGATTGCTTATTAGTTAATCTACTTTTAGATCAACCAGAAAATTTGGTTGTGACAGCCTTTCTGTTCAACAAAAGGGAAAACATGATAGCAATCTCCAAATAAGAAGGCTTGTCATATGAATAAAAGAGCAGACTCGTGTTTGGAGACTCCAGAGGGCAGAACTTGCATCAGTAGATGGAAATTAATTAAGAGGCAGGTTTTGCTTCAACATAAAGAAAAAAATTCTAATGAAATTTGAATAGGTCTGTTGCTTTGTGAAATAATGAAGTACAAGATGTGTTCAATCAAAGGCTAGATGAATCCAAGCAGTATTATAAAGGAGAATCCTGCATGCAGTGGGTGGTTAGTCCACCTCCAAAGTTCCTTACAATTCCAAAATTCTATGAGAAATTTCTTTAGACATCATATCTAGAATTCATTCCTCCCTTCTATTTCCTTTTTTTAAAATTTTTGTTGAGTATTTCATTTTTCCCCCAATTACATGTAAAAATAATTTTCAACATTCCTTTTTAAAATTGAGCTACAAATTCTCTCCCTCCCTCCTACTCCCTTCATGAGAAGGCAAGCAATTTGCTATGGGCTATATATGTGTAGTCATGCAAAACATATTTCCATATTAGTCATGTTGTAAAAGACAACATACACCAAAGTAAACAACCAAGAAAAAAAAGAAAGTAAAAAAAGGTATGCTTCAATCTATGGTCAGTTTCGAGATACTGCCTCATACCTATTAGATTGGCTGATAGTACAGAAAAGGAAAATTACAAATGCTGGAGGAAATAATGCATTGTTGGTGGTTGTAAACTGATTCAACCATTATTTAGAGCAATTTGGAACTATGCCCAAAGGCCTATAAAACCATATGCATACCTTCCTACTTTGGGACACTACTAGATCTGTGTCCCAAAAGAGACCAAAAAAAAAAAAAAAGGAAAAGGACCTATATATGAAATTATTTATAGCAGTTCTTTTCTGGTGGAAAAGAATTCTTGTAAATAGCATTTATCCAATCAATGGTGATTTAGAGAATTTTTTTTTCTTATGGCTATAGATAGCTTTGATAACTTCATCTGAAAACTGACTATTCATATGTTTTGATCACTTATCAATTGGGGAATGTCTCTTATTTTTATAAACCTGACTCATTTCTCTATATATTTGAGAGATGAGGACTTTATTAGAGAAACTCGCTTCAAATTTTTTTTCACCACATGGTTGCTATATGTTTCCCTCCTTTCTATTTCCCCCTCTGTTTATTCTATTCTCTTTCTCCTTTCACCCTGTCCCTCCTCAAAATATTTTGCTTTTGACTACCTCCCCTAATCTACCCTCCCTTCTATCACCACCCCTTTTCTTATCCGTTTCCATCCTGCTTTCCCGTACAGTAAGACAGATTACTATACCCAATTGAATGTGTATGTTATTCCCTCTTAGCCAGTTCTGTTCAGAGTAATGTTCAAGTGCCCCCACCACCACCTCCTCAGTTTTCCCCTCCACTATAAAACCTCTTTCTTGTCTCTTTTATGTAAAATAATTTACCCCATTCTACCTCTCCCTTTCTGTTTCTCCCAGTGCATTCCTCTTTCTCACCCCTTTATTTTTTAGATATCATATCCCATCATATTCTAGTCACACCTGTGCCTTCCATCTATATATACTCCTTCTGTCTGAATAATGAGAAAGTTCTTGTGGGTTATAGGTATCATCTTTCCAGTATCATCTTCCCATGTGGGAATGTAAACAGTTGAACTTTATTAAATCTCTTGATTTCCCTTTCCTGTTTACCTTTTTGTGCTTCTCTTGTATTTGAAAGTCAAATGTTCTATTCAGCTGTGATCTTTTCATCAGGAATGCTTGAAAGTCCTCTATTTCAGTCAATATTCATTTTTCCCCTAATGGATTATACTCAGTTTTGCTAGATAGTCTTGGTTGTAATTCTAGCTCCTTTGCCCTCTGGAACATCCTATTCCAAGTTCTCCAATCCTTTAATGTAGAAACTGCTAAATGTCGTGTTATCCTGACTGTGGCTTCATGATACTTGAAAAGTTTCTCTTTGGCTGCTTGCAATATTTTCTCCTTGACCTGGGAGCTCTGAGATTTGGCTATAATATTCCTGGGAGTTTTCATTTTGGGATCTCTTTCAAGAGGTAATCAGTGGATTCTTTCAATTTCTATTTTACCCCCTGGTTCTAGAATATCAGGGCAATTTTCCTTGATAATTTCTTGAAAGATTATGTCTAGTCTCTTTTTTTGATGATGGCTTTCAGGAACTCCAATAATTTTAAAATTATCTTTCCTGGATCTCTTTTCTAGGTCAGTTGGTTTTCCAATGAGATATTTCATATTGTTTTCTTTTTTTCATTATTTTGATCTTGTTTTATTGTGGTTTTTTGCTGTTACATGGAGTCATTAGCTTCCACTTGCTCAATTCTAATTTTTAACGAATTATTTTCTTCAGTGAGCTTTTATACCTCTTTTTCCATTTGACCACTTCTACTTTTTAAGAAGTTCTTCTCTTCAGTGAATTTTTGTATGTCTTTTTTCCATTTGGCCAATTCTGTTTTTCAAGGCATTCTTCTCCTCAGTGGATTTTTGTACCTCTTTTACCACTTGGATTATTCTGGTTTCTAAGGTGTTATTTTCTTTAGCATTTTTTGTGCCTCCTTTACCAAGCTGTTGATTCTTTTTTCATTATTTCCTTGCATCACTCTCATTTCTCTTCCCAACTTATCTTCTACCTCTCTTACTTGATTTTTAAAATCATTTTGGGCTCTTCCATGGCTTGAGATCAATTCATATTTTTCTTTGAGCCTTTGGATATAGGAGTTTTGACTTTGCTGTCTTCTTCTGAGTATGTGTTTTGGTCTTCTTCGTCACCATAGTAACTTTCTTATAGTCAGAATTTTTTATACTGTTTGTTCATTTTTCTAACCTATTTCTTGAGTTTTAACTCTTTGCTAAAATGGGACTCTGCCTTCAGGGTGCACTGTCTCAAGTTTTCAGGGATTTTGTGCAACTGTTTTCAGAGATACTTATAGGACCTGTAAATTTTCATTTTTTCCAACATGGTATGATCTAGAGAGAGATATGTTTACTACTCCCCTGGCCTGTGTTCTGGCCGAAAAGCATTCTCTTCTGCCCTGGAACTGTGTGGAGGGTCCCTGCTCGACTGAGGCCATAAACTCTGATGTGCTGCTGCTCCTCCTTGCCCTGGGACTGGCACCCAGGACTGGGCTCAGATCCGAGTATGGGAAAAGCAATAGAGTCTTGCCCCCAGTGCCAGCAGGGATATGCCAGCAGAGAGATCTCCTTTGCACCAGTCATCCAACCTTCTTAATGTCTGTAGGTTGAGAGCTCCAGAAGCAGCCACAGCCACTGTGGCTGCTGATTCAGTCACTCCCAAGGCCTGCTCTTAGCTTGCTGGGGCCCAGTTTGCACTGCCGCAGCAACCTGGACTGGACTGTGCTCCACTTTCACCCCAGTGAGACCTTTCTTGCCAACCTTCTAAGTTGTCTTGGGCTGGAAAATTGTTTTACTCTGTCCTTTTGTGGGCTCTGCAGCTCTGGAATTTGTTTTAGGGCATTACTTAAAAGGGTCTGGAGAGGAATTTGAGAGAACTCAGGCATCTCTGCCATCTTAGCTCTGCCCCAGAATCCACCCTCCATTTTTTACAATACAGCTTCCTTCAAAGCTTAACATATGGCCCACCTACCCATCCACATGACTCCCTCTTAAATTACTTTGTATATATTTTTAAATTTTCTATGTATATACTGTTTCTCTTCAATACGATGTTCCTTGAGGTCAGTGACCATTTCACCTTTTTCTTTGCATCCTGAGCCTAGCATAGCACTAGACACGACACCTAGTAGGGTATTTTTTACTTATTTTTCAATTGACAAACATTTATTTTCTGTCCATTGACACCATTCCCCCTGGGAAAAGCTGAAAAATACAACCATTGTAAAAAATACACGTGGTAAAGCAAAACAAATCTTTGCATTGGCCACGTCCATAGATATATATCTCACTTTGCATTGTCCACCACCTCTGTGTCAGGAAGTAAGGAATATGCTTCATTTTTGGTCCTCTGGAATGGTATGTGAATATAATAGAATATTATTGTGACATAGGAAATCATTAAAAGAATGGCTTCAGAAACCTAAGAAAACTTGTATGAACAGGTGCATAGTGAAGTGAGCACAACCAGGAGAATAATTGTACAATAGCAACCATGTTGTAAAGACAAATAACTAAGTCTTGAGAACTCTGACCAATGTAAACTTTTTTGTTCTTCAGTCATTTCAGTCATGCCCAACTCTTCACAACTCCTTTTGGGGTTTTCTTGGCAAATGTACTAGAGTGGTTTGCAATTTGCTTCTTCAGCTCATTTTACAGATGAGGAAACTGAGGCAACACAACAATATCAATTATTGAAGTGAAGTGAAATGAAGAGAATTCTTGTAATCAAACCTTACTGGACAGTAAGGTTTTAACTGCTAGACTTGTAGAAATTTTTATTCTTATAATAGCGAAAAGAGGAAGTAGAGCAGAAATCTAGGAAAAGAACTGAACTTGAAATAAGCTGGGGGCAGGGGAGAGAGGACTAGGGATAAAGGTAGATATTGAGATCACTGGAGAATGCTTCACCAATGAATATTAGATTTGCCCCTAGGTCACTGAACTTTTTTTTTTTTAGTATTTTAAAGGTCAACTCTTGCCTTGAATCAGATGATTTTATCTATCTCACTGCTTCTCTTACTCCCCTTTTCCTTCTTAAATCCTTTTTCTATCCTGGAAAATCCTTTAGGCTCTTGACAAGTAGAAATTTAAAACTACTGATTTAGAGTTTCTGGCTGAAGCCAATGAGATCCATTTCTATTGTTAAGACACTTATATAATAGGTAAAACTTCCCTTGTAGGCATGAAAATGAGGATAGACTTGGAGGTGGGATATGGTGAGACGGTAAATTACAGTCTCTGCTTTTTTCTTCTTCATGTGGATATGATCCTTAGATACAAATCCTATCATCATCATCACCTTATATTTATCTTAATACTACTACCATTTTTACCCTGCGAGAAATCTTTATCCAAACCTCTGCCCAGCAGTTCTCAGCAGTGTTTGGCTTGAGTTAGTCAACTTCATGTAATGCAAAACCAGCACTGCAGAGAAACATCAAAACTGAGATCATGCTGCTCAGAAATGAAGTACAGTACTTAACATTTCTTGATGTTTATTGCATCTTGCCTTTTCCCCCTCTTTCCATCATAGATGCTCAAAAATATGCTCCTGAGATTAAAGATGGGCCAAACAGGGACAACTAGAATTATAGGTATCTGTGGATGTTTAAAAAAAAAACCAAAACTTTTTGACTTAGTTCATCCAAATTGAAATAGTTATGCTCTTTCCCTGAAAGCAAAGGTTCTTAGCCTTTTCTTTTTTTCATTACAAAGACCTTCAGCAATCTAGTGAAACCTATGGACCTCTCCCCCAAAATAATGCTTTTAAATACATAAATAAATACCAAGGCAACTAATTATATTGAAATACATTTATCAAAAAGTTTTTTAAAAAAATTATCAGACCTCAGATAAATTACTCCTACATATCTTAAAGGAATTTTTTTTTTTGGCTAGGCAATGGGGTTAAGAGACATGCCCAGTGTCACACAGCTAGTAGGCATCAAGTGCCTAAGGCCGGATTTGAACCCAGGTCCTCCTGACTCCAGGGCTGGTGTTCTATCTACTGCACCACCTAGCTGCCCCAATTTTTTAAAATTCTTTTCATAATTCTATAAATAGTAAGGAATAAGAAAAACAAGAGGCATTATGGTGTAGTGACTAGAATGCCAGGCTTAAAATGAGGAAGGATTCAAATTAGGCCTGTGACATTTACTAGTAGTGTGATCCTGAGCAGGTCACTTAATCTCTATGGACCTTAAGCAATTTCCTAAGAAATGTCTACTAAGTCACAGTGTGATGTCTGCACTGATGGAGAGAGTTCCCATGCTGGGAGTTCTCCAACTGATGAAATCATAAATCCTTGGAACATTCATATAGGAAAAAAAAGAAAAACAAATAGGCCAGTTGAAAGAAAAGTGAACTTTGTGGGAATTCATGAGCACTAAAGATACGGGGAAAAATTTCACCCTATAGCACCCCTATCCTCCTGAGAAAGAAACTAACCATGCTCAGTAACTCTCTTTCCCCAATACAGCCCATGATTTATTCCCATTTAGGTCAACCAATCGGAAAGTGAGAAGATGAATCATGTCCTTCCCTTCACAGGATAGTCAACTATGGGACTTGTCTCCAATATGTCACACCTGCCCTTCATCCATTATGGCACAATATTCTCTCACTCTATCCCTTCACACAGCTGTGTGAGATCCCAACTTCTGCCCTTCTGAGCCAGACAGGCTTGGGTCCTTCACAGAACCTGGACCGCAACTTCTTAGCTACCATTAGAAAAATCATTGTCTTCTCCAAACCCAAGGTGTATGGAGAGGGGGGAGTTCCTGGGGGGAAACAGGGTCTAATTTTATTGGTAGAGGTGCATGATCAGAAAAGTTTGAAAACCACTCTCCTAAAGGAAGGGGCATTATTCAATCTATCAAAAAAGAAGCAGACAATTGAGTCAGTGGGCACTTTATTTCATTGTTAGTGCCCTTGAGTGAAGGGAGTTACCTTAGAGGACATTTCAAGGGTTGCTAAGTTCTATCCCCATCTCATAGGCTGCTAACTCAGAGGGGCTGTGTTGTGTTCAGGTTATATAACTAGCTATATAACTAGGCCAGAGGTAGGCCTAGGATTGAAACTCCCATTGCAGAGGTCTTTCCTCTGTCATTCACTACTTCCTGCAACAGTACAATTGTGACGAGTATTTAAATGCTTCCTCTGGAGGGTCCTGGGATGTCTGAAGAGAAAAAAAATAGATGTCTAGAATTTGGATGGTAAGCTGTTTACTTTTTGATCTTCTGATTCCCATTCCCCCTTTCTATTCAGAGTGATGAAAAGACAGCTTCTCCTAGGTAACTCAGTTTTCCTCTATCCTATTTCTTCTATCCCAATGAAATTCTCCTCTTCCTAAAACATGCACATGACCAAACCAAGGAAAATAGAACGGTAAAGTCCATTGGGTCCCATAAGCCCTTAGAATCAGTGTAAAGTTTCCCAGCACAGTCAAAAGACCTAGGATTCAGGAAGTAGATTACAATTTAGCCCCAGCACCAATGAGAAAATGTCAGCCTGGTAAATTCTAGACCTTCATCCATTATACAAAAGCTCAGCATCCTCTCTGCTCTTTGATTTAGAATCCTCCCCCCTGCCCCCAACCACCCTTCAACTGTTTTAATATGTAGCATCACTCCTCACAGGAAAGTTCCTTTTGCCTTCAAGCTAGGATCAGCTTGATTAAGTGCCCAGAAAGTGTATTTGATGGGAGGACTCTCATTGTTTATGCATTCGAAAATAGTTTCTCAATTTACTCTGTAGCAAACACACTGATCACAATTACACCACAATAGGTTTATTCAGCTTGGAAAATTATTCTCTGAGCCAGTAAATCTGCCCAATCAAAATGAAGTGTGCACAGTTATAAACACCATTGACTGTTTCATTCAAATTTAAAGCAAAACTTTCATCTTCAGCTGCAAAAACCGTTGTAAATCCAGACCTCAACACTCCGACAAGATTGCTTCAATGAAATAAAAGCCACGACTGAATTTAATATGGAGGAAAGGCTGGGTCATTAATCTCCAGAGTTAGCCCACATGAAAAGTGATTGTTACTATTCTCCAAAGGAAATGTTGCATGTTTAGAAAAATTATACAGCAAAAAAAAAAAGCAAGGTTGGTACTCTTCTGAAAGTAAAATATTAATTCCAGAGTTTGGTCAATATTTAATATTAGTCAAGCTGGTGTGACCATGGGATAAAATTGGATAAAACCTGCAACCTAAACTCCATAAATATGCCCACCTATTTAGCCAGTCTTAAACCCAGTCTGGCCCAGGAAAGTTAAGTACCTTATTCTTCCACTATGCACAGGACCCAAGACAACTAATTAAAGGAGAGGAAAAGAAACTCCACAGTCTGGAGTTTCAGACCCAGCCTTTATAAAGTAAGAGCAACAGCAAAAGAAAGAGAAAGTTTTCATTCCACATTATGGTGCCGCCTGCCTAAACTCACACTGTCCTTTTTCCTTACATTCCAGAAAGGGTCATCAACTTTTATCAGTCAGTCAGCAATCGACAAGTATTTAGTAATTTATGATGTGTCAGATATTGTGCTAAGTGGTGAGGATGCAAAGAAAGGTACAAATAATCCCTGTCCTCAAGGAGCTTACATTCTAATCAGGATGACAACACATAAATAACTACACACAAGATAGATGCAGAATAGATGGAAGGTAATCTCAGAAGAAAGACACTAGCAAGGGGGAAATAGGGGAGGGAGAAGAATCCTTGAAAGATCTCCTACAGAAAGTTAAATTTGAGCTGCATTTTGAAGGAAGCCAGGGAAACCAGTTAGTAGAGGTAAGGATAGAGAGCATCCTAGATGTGGGAGACACAGAGCTGGAAGATAGGATGGTGTGTGCTAGGAACAGCAAGAAAGCAGACAGATAAGACGGAAAAGAGGAAAGTTGTTAAAGACTTTAAATGCCCTAAAAAAGCATTTATATTTGATTCTAGAGGTAATAAGGAATCATTAGAGTTTACCGAGTAGGAGACTGAAATGGTCAGAACTGTGTTTTAGGAATAATTATTTTGGCAGCTAATTGGAGAATAGAAGAAAGGGAGAAGAAGAGACCAAATAGAAGGCTATAGTAACAGTCCAGGTATGAAGTGATGAGAGCCTGCCCTAGGGTGATATCTTTGTAAAAGGAAAAGAAGGGGGCATACAGGAGACATGTTCTGAAGATGCAAGGACAAGACTTGGAAACACTTCTGGACTTTCTCTTCCTCCAATGCTCTCAACCTTGCATCATTGAGTTAGAAGGTCTCTTGTCTTATTTACTCTCCATAATGCATCCCCCATCCCTATCCCAGCTGCTTTCATAATTTAGACAACAGAGAAGGTTTGACCTCTCCCTGGGAATCCAAGTCCAGCCCTAATAAAATAAATTCCCAACAAGGCAAGGAGAACTGGAATAGATTAAATAGGTCTGGCCAATGTTCTTCAAATTTGATTCCAAATCTGAGGAGACAGAGTTCCTTTGGCTGATGAATTCTGGTCTACAGTTTACCAAGCTTCAATTTCCTCATCATTATTAGATATCATAGGATTTAGAGCTGTAAAAAGAACTTAGAAGGTCACCTAGTCTAACCTTCTGCCTTTACAGATGACAAAACTAAAGCCCAGAGAGGTTGGGACTTGCCCAAGTCACTAAGCCAAGACAGGCAGTAAGTAGCAGAGCTGAGACTCAAAACCAGGTTCTCTGACTCATAGACCTCAGATCAGAGCCTAGTCCCTTCCATGTACAGGGAGGAAGGGAGGATGAGAGGGAGAGAGGGAGGAAGGAAATAAGTATTTATTAAGTACCTACTATGTGCAAGACACTGTACAAAGCACTCACAATGTTATCTTATTGGATCCTCACAACTACTCTGGAAGAAAGGTGCTATTATTATCCCCATTTTAGGTGAGGAAATTGAAGCAAGATGGTTTGTGAGAGTTGCTATAGCCAAAAAATCCATCACCCTATGGCCATTGTTGTGGTGAGCTTCTATGAGCCGTGCTAAGCTGGTCCTAGTTCATCATTATACCCATAATTGGAGCCTTCCAGCCTGGAAGAAAGGAAATAAGCATCTATTAAATACCTATTATGTGTCAGGCATTGTGCTGAGTGCTTTACAAATATTATCTCATTTGATGATCCTCACAACAATATTGGGAGGTAGGTACTATAATTGTCTCCATAATATAATGGAGGAAATTAAGGGTTAAATGACTTGCCCTGGGTCACATAGCTAATAAGGCTGAGGCAGAATTTAAACTCAGGTCTTCATGACTCCAGGTCCAGTGCCCTATCCACTGTGCCACCTAGCAGCCTCTGGTAAAAAGTACCAGTGTTAGTAGTCTGCTGGAATAGCTTTTGAGGACCCTAAGTCACTTCCATGGTACAATGAACCATCAGATAGAGCTTTGGTAGAGATGCCATAGTCAAAAATGTAGAAAACGAGTCATAATGCATTGAGAGTCCAAGCTTCTCAGACCTTTGCCACATAGCTTAAACCCAAGACCCATGGTGTCATGGAGAGAGCCCCAGGTTTGGAATCTCAAGTCCTGGGCTCAAGTTCTGGCTTCTGCTACTCACTCACTACCTGTGTGATCTTGAACAGGTCACTGAAACTCTTTGAATCTCAGTTTTCTCATCTATAAAGTGGAAAATATAAAGCCATACTCTCTGCTTCACAAGATTATTATGAGACAAGTATTTTGTAAATCTTAAAGGGATATGGAATTTCAAAAACTTGGGAAGATCTGTAAGAACTGCAAAATAAACAAAATTCAGCAAATAATATACAAGATTTCTACAGCAATATAAATCAAAAGATCACTAAAAGAAAGTCAGACCTTGAGAAACTGTAAAACCAAAACAGACCCTGGAGAATAGATAATGAAACATACTTCTCCCCTTACACTAGATGGGAGGGAGACTACAAGGGCAGAATACTGTGTATACTATCAGATGAAGTTACTGTATAAGATGCTTTTACTTAATTGTTTTTTTCTTTGTCACAAAGGAGGGTCCATTCTAGAGCGTATGGGAGGGGGTGAAATAACTAAGACATAAAGATAAAAGGCATTGATAAAATATGTTTTAAAAATAAGATTTTTTTTAAATGTTACATCAACATGAATTATTATTGTTATAGGGAAACTAAAACCTGTAGAGGAATGAGGAGGAGGATAGCTAGATCACTTTAATGTTTGCAAAGCACTTTACAAATATCATATTTAATCCTCATTACAGCCCTGGGAGGTCAATGCTGTTATTATCCCCATTTTATGGATGAAGAAACTGAAGCAGGCAAAGTGTCTGCTGGTCACTAAGCAGAGTCACCAGGCAATGACTTGCTTAGACTCACACAGCTATTAAGAATGAGGCGGGATTTGAACTCAGGTCTTCCTGACTCCAACTCCAGCACTCTATTCCTCTGTGTCATAAAAGGCTATTATAAAATGACACAGAAAGCAGTCCAAATTAATACCTTTAGAAACTTTAGTCTGCTTTACAGCTAGTGAGAAAGATGCATCTCTCCTTGATGGAATTTGCATCCCATTTTCTCCACTGGAGTTTATTGATTTCCTACACCTTGAGCACACCTCAGGCAGGTATGTGTCTACCAAAACGTTACTTGGAAAATGCCAAACTTGGCCAGCAGGTTAGTGACAAATTAAAATGTGACTAACAAGCCCAAGCCCCAGCAACCTATTTATTAAGTTACAGACCATCCCTGAGCAGATGGCACATTGCAATGGAATACTCTTTAATGTAAACTACATCATCCTTAGGAATTTTATATACCATCTTATCCTGGCATGGAGGAAAGTAGCTGAGTGGATCAGGCACTGACTTGCTTACAAACACAAAATGAACCTCTTGGGGTTTTTTTCCTAAAAATAACCAAGAAAGAATGGAACCTTTTGTTTGCCTGCCCAGAGCAATTGACTTCGTGTCTCTGACACACTTGTAGCCATTGTGTTGATAATCTGCAATTAGTTCCTGATTCATTTGCCCATGACGGTAAAGTGAGACACCCAATTTGTTTTTCTTAGACACCTCCTGTAGAGAAGGGAAAATGCAGCATCCAAATTAGAGAATAAACACACTCCCTCCAAGGCTACTTTTAGAAGCTAAAGGTTTTTCGTGTTACAGCAAACTGCATGTTCATGGAGACAGTATCAGCATTTCTCACAGCACGGAAATGAAACATATTAGCCTTACTCAGCAACATGAAAAATTAGTCAAATTAGTAGTCTCTTGGAGTTAGAAGGAACACATGATCCACAGATACATATTGGTCTTAATAGCCATAGCATTTGCATAGTTTGATGCACAGAAATTTTTCCTCTGGTTTTACAAAAAGCTGTGAGCAGACAACTATGTTATGTGGGTCAGTGATAAACTATGAAAACTTAGCATACAAGCACTATGATTTTTACTGTAATCAAATAAAACTTATAACCAAGATAATCTGACATCTATGTAATTGCTATCATAATTGAGATGTATGTCAGTTGGATTTTAATAGTAATCAGTTGATGTGATTGTACTTGGAACTACAGTCACACAGTTTTACAACCAGGTGAGCTTTTTTTTTTCCATTTCTATGGAAGGCACTAACAGGGAGTGCTATGAGTATCAATCAAGCAGGGCTTCATTCTTCTCAGTAAGCATAATTAGAAAAAATAGTTGTCAACCACACATTGGCTAGCTTTGTCTTTACATAGGCCAGATAGGATTCCAACTTCAGTCTGGGAGTTTATTTGTATCTGCCAATCAAATCACTTGGTTCATTTTCTTAGTCACTAGGAACTCTCCTCCTTTCACAACTGGCCCTATGCCAGCCAGCATCATTGAAATAGTTTAATCAACTGGATAAAACATAATTATAAAGCATAGATTATGTATTTCATTTTTTTCCTCAGAAAGCAATTTGGCAGAAACTTGGCATAGACCAGCATCTCACACCATATAACAATATAAGTCAAAATGGATAAATGATTTAGACATAAAGGGTGATATCATAAGCAAATTAAGGGAGCATGGAAGAAATCACCTGTCACATCTGTGGATAAGGGAAGACTTTATGATTAAACAAAAGATAGAGAGGATTATAGGGAGTAAAATGGATAATTTTGATTACATGAAATTTTAAAAAGTTTAAACAAACAAAACTAATGCAATCAAAATTAGAAAGAAAACAGATAACTGGGGTGGAATTTACAGCAAGTTTCTCTGATAAAGGCCTCATTTCTCAAATATATAGGGAATTGAGCCAAATTTATAAAAATACAAGCTATTACCAAATTCATAAATGTTCAAAGGATATGAACAGGCAGTTTTCAGATGAAGAAATCAAAGCTGTTACAGTCATATGAAAAAATGCTCTAAATCACTACTGATTAGAGAAATCCAAATTAAAACAAGTCTAAGATACCATCTTACACCTATCGTATGGAATAACTTGACAGAAAAGGCAAATGACAAATGCTGGAGGGGAATGTAAAAAAGTTGGGACACTAATACACTGCTGGTAGATTTGGGTACTGGTCCAACCATTTTGGAGAAAAATTTAGAACTGTGCCCAAAGGGCCATAAAACTGTGCTTAAGGCATTCTTAAGACAGAAGCATTCCTTTGACCCCTCAATACCACTACTAGGTCTATACCCCAAAGAGATCAAAGAAAAGGGGAAAGGACCTATTTGTACAAAAATTATAGCACCCCTTTTTTGTGGTGGCAAAGAATTGGAAATTGATGGGATGTCCATCAATTGGGGAATATCTGAACAAGTTGTGGTATATGATTGTGACAGAATACCACTGTGCTATAAGAAATAATGAGGGGGATACTTTCAGAAAAACCTGGGAAGACCTATATGAACCAATGCAAAGGAAAGCGAGCAGAACCAAGAGAACATTGCACACAATAACAGCAATATTGTAAAAATGATCAACTGTGAAAGACTTACCTGCACTGATCAAGACAATAATCCAAGACAATTCCAAAGGACCCCTGATGAAAAGTGCTATCTACCGTTAGAGAGAGAACTGATGAACTCTGAGTTGAGATTGAAGTATACTATTTTTTTGCTTTCTTCATTTTTCTTGATTTGTGTGTTTTCTTTTACCACATGGCAAATATGGAAATATGTTTTGCATGATTTCACATATATAATTGATATCATATTGCTTGCCTTCTCAAAGACTATGGGAAGGGCAAAAGAGAAAGAGAGAATTTGAAACTCAAATTTTTTTAAATGAATGTTTAAAAAATGTTTACATGTAATTGGAAAATAATAAAATATATAAACACATTTTTAAAAATATGTTATATGATGAAGTTGCATATTATATCCCCACAGCAATGCGTATAGTGTACTGAATATGCTAGACACAAACTGATATCTCTTTTTAAAGTGGCTTTGTCTTTTGTCTCATTTTTGAAGTTTGTATTTTTTAAGTAATGTTTAACTTGCTTCTAAAAATTAAGTCAAGTTCTATTTCTTTAGTTTGATAAATAAAAATATTATTCTTTATCATTGAATATTCAATAAATATTCAGATAGATAAAATTCCCTTGATATATATATATGTATATATACATATATCTTAATGAAATTTACTGTATATGCCTATATAGTTCACCCATGCTTTATTTGCCCATCAGTCAAATCCAACTCTGTACCATTTAACTTGCCCTTCTGCATCTAGACCCACCCAGAAAGTGTAGACCCATTCTCTGCTATGGTAGTTCCCCAAAATCTATAATCAGAATAACTGTTTGATGATTCACATATAGTATGTCAGTCTATCAATAAACATTTATTAAGCCCCTCTATGTGCCAGGCACTATGCTAAACACTGGGGATACAAAAAGAGGCAAAGATAGTTCCCACCCTCAAGGAACTCACAAATTCATGGGGGTGGGGGAGAATAATATGCAAACAAATGTGTACAAATTATATACAGGATAAATAGGAAATGATTCAAAGAAGGAGGAATTAAGAGGAGTTGAGAAAGGCTTCCTGTAGAAGATGGGATGATAGTTGAGACTTGATAGAGGCCAGGGAAGCCAGTTAGGTAGAGATGAGGAAGGACAATATTTCAAGTATGAGGGACAGCCATAGAAAATTCCAGGAGTAAAGAGATAAAATGTCCTATTTGCAGTACAGATAAGAGGCTAGCATCACTGGATCCAAAAAATACCATATTTCACCATGTAATCATCACTACCATATAATTGTCACACCCTGTCTTTTTTTTTTCAGTCCAAAACATTGGTTTGTAACCTTTCATTGCATAATCTTTGCATAGTATAATTCTGTTTGTCACATGATTTAAAAGGTAAATACAGCAGCAACGTATTCACCAGTGGCACATGGATATGCCATTTATCTCTCATGCATTGTGAGCCACAAGCCTAGAATTCTCAGCTCATGCATGTTGTCAATATATTTCTGAAAGCCAACTTGCATGGTCTGTTTAGAGAACTGCAGTACTAACATCATTGTCACTCAACCCAATGAAGAGCCATAGGCACAAGGGGAGCAGGTAGGCAGGCAAAGCTGCCATGAGTAAGTCATGTGACATAGTAAGACTTGCATCTTTCAGCACTACCTAAACTATACAGTTCGCCTGCCAGTGATAGAAACATTTCTTTCTGATTGTGGGTTTAATCTTGCACCAAAGATAGTTTAGCAATAAATGATGTTTAAATAATACTAGCACAGCTTTCAAAGCTTCACACAATGGTCGCATCCCACTTTTTTGCAAAAAATTTGGCATACAATCTGTGATGATTATGCAGTGAAATACGGTATGTTGTGAGGACTAAAGTATAAAACACTGGAAAGTTGTGGGCAGGGGGTGGGGAGGCATAGGTTATGAAGAGTTTTAAATGCCTAACAGGATTTTGTATTTAATTCTAGAAGCAATAGGGAGCCACTGGAGTTTACTGGGGTAGGGGGGAAAGAAATGACATGATCAAACCTGTTTGTGGTTTAAGAAAAGCACCTCAGCAGCTGAATGGAGGATGAATTGGAGTAAGGAGAGATGTGAGGAAGGCAGACCAGTAAGCAGACTATTGCAATAGTCCAAGTGTGAGTTGATGAGGGCCTGCACCATGGTGGCGGCACTATCAGAGAAAAGAAAGAGGTATATTTGAGAAATGTTGTAAATGTGAAATCTACTGGTCTTGGCAACAGATTGGATAAAGGGGTAAGGAAGTATGGATGGCACCTAGGTGGGACTGGGAGAATGACATTGCCCTTGACAGTAAGAGAAAAGATAATTCCATTTTGGACATATTGAATTTAAGATATCTCCTGGACTTCCAGGTCAAAATATCTGAAAGGCAGTTGGATATGTGAGATTGGCAGTCAGCTGAGAGGTTACAGCAAGATAGGTAGATTTGAGAATCATCAGCATAGAAATAGTAATTGATTCCATTGCTAATGATTTCACCAAGTGGTATAGAAGAAGAAGAGAAGAGGGCCCAGGACAGAATCCTATGGGGCCCCTATGGTTAGTGAGTTAGATGAGGATCCAGCAAAGCAGACAGAGAAGGAGTGGTCAGATAGGTGGGAGAACCAGGAAAGAGTGGTGTCTCAAAAACCTAGAGAGAAGAAAGTATCAAAGAGAGTGATCAACATTGACAAAGGTTACAGAGAGGTCAAGGAGACTGAGGACTGAAAAAAAGGCCTTTGAATTGGGCAACTAAGAGACCATAAGGAATTTTGGAGAGTGTCATTTTAGTGAAATGAGGAGAAACCAAATTGTAAGGGATTAAGAAGAGTGGGATGAGAGAAATTAGAGGTTCACATTGCATTTCTAATATTCATCCCCAATACACACACACTGACATTCATGCAGGTAAAAAGACCTGGCTATGACTCCTTGGAAGCCCGGTTTTCCTGTGCTTTTGCTTCTATTTTCCCATGGCTTCCTGTGCTGTCCTCTGTGCCTGCTCCTCTCACTTCCTCCCCCCTGTTTCCTCAAGGACTCCAGTCTCAGGAGACTTTGATCAGAATGTGCATGATCTTCTTGGCTCCCACTCCCAAACACAAGTGTCCTGAGCACTGAAGAATTCATACCAGGGAGAATCAGGGCCATGAGATCATGCCTTTGTAAATAGAATATAGGAGACTCAGAAGGAAGTCATGACACAGGGAAGAAAAGAGGGCACAGTGAAAATTATCTCTAAATCTTCTTTGAGTCTCAAGTCAGAAGAAATGGAAGGAAAAGGTATGTGAGATTGAGGGTCCACCTCTGTTGATAGAACCAGAAAACAGAAGGGTCTGGATGGAGGAGAATGAGAAAAAATAAGCAAGCATCTGATGAATTCCCAGGTACAGCAGGCTAATGATGATGGGACTACAGCAAGGAACATTGACTAGATGGTAATTTGCTTCCTCTTCCTTCCCCTGCAACAGTTCTTGAGAATGGTCCTCTCCAACCATAGCCGAGCCAGATCCTAGCTCATCATTCCCAGGAAAACCAGATGGCTAGGCAAGGACAGGAAACCTAGGCAAGGAACCATTCTTTCTGACCTTTCCTCACCAAAAAGAAAAAAGTCTTCAAAGGCCTAAAGCACCTAAAGCACCAAAGCACAGGGAAGGCTCCCCCCACCCCCAACACTATTTTCTTCCATCTACTTGTGATGATGCCCAAAATTCTTTTAAAAGGAAACACAGTTTCATTCCACAATTAGAAACATGGAATCTCAGAGTTGCATGAGACCCCCAAGTCATCTAGTACAACTGGTCACTCTTCCTGGATCTCCTACACCCTATGTACTAAGGCACGGTCTCATGGCCTTGACACAAATCCCTTTTACTACCTAGGACATTTATGCCTGGGATTGGGGGCCAGGAGTCCCTGAGCAGGCATCCCCTCTACAATCAAGATCTCTGACAAAGGATCAACCATCTTTTGCAGTAAGACCTCCAATGTGAGGAAACTTAGATGAGCTCCTAAACTCAGTCCATTCCCTTTTTAAACAGCAATGATTGTTAGCAAGTTTTTCCTTTCATCATATCTAAATCTACCTCTCTGTGTGAGGTGACACATTCACTTAGATGCATTCCTAAGTGAAATACAAATGACTTATTGATACATCAATAAGCACTATCTCCACTACAGTTTGTACTAGCCAAAGTAGGGAATACAAAGAATCATGAAACATATTCCTTGCTCTTAAGATATATATGGTATGGATGTAGAGACAAGAAAAATACCATAAAAGCTAGATGATACAAGAGACAAATAATAGTTCAGTACAATACAACCACACAAGAAATGTCACAAGGCAGTGAATGATTAAATATCAAATGAATAATACAGACAATAAGTGCCATTGGATGTCAGGGGAGGGAGACATCACTGTGAGCTGGTTAAGCCTGTCTTGAAAGATTAGTAGGATTTGAATAGGAAAGAGAGACGTGGGGAAGGGGAAAGGTGAATGAGGGTGGGGCACAGAAGATTAAAGATAGGGGAAAGAAAATCAGCAAAAGTACAAACCTAAGAAAGCAAAGAGCAAGTTTAAGAGATAGTAAATTGGTCAATTTGGCTACAAAAGAGAATTTGTGAAGGCTGGAAAGGGTTATTGTGGTTTTTAAAGTAAGAAACTGACAGGGCCACATGTGCTTCAGGAAAATCTGGCTTTGTGGAGGACAGATTGGAAAGAAAAGAGACTAGAAAAAAAATAGACTAGTAAATTATGACGATAGCCCAGGTGAAGATGAACAAAAAGGAAAAAAAATATGAGAGATGTTGTAATGATTGAATCAACAGAACTAAGAAATTATTTTGATATGAGGGGGAGAGGAAAGAGTCTATAATGACTCCAAAGTTAGGAACCTAAGTGACTAGGAGATTAGTGCTGCTCTCAACAGATATAGAAGGGTTTGAAATTGGTAAATATTGGAGAGCCAAGACAGAACGGGATCTAAGAAGTCAAGGATGGAAGAAAGAACTGATCTACAAAGTCAAAAGCTGCAAAGAATATACAGATGAGTATTTTTTTAAAACATCATTGGATTTAATATTATTGGTAAGCTTGGAGAGAGTAGTTTCAGTTAAGTTGTGGGATTAGAAGTCAGACTGAAATAGATTAAGAAGTTGAATGATGAGGAAGTAGGGGCAAATTTAGATGAAACTTTCAATAAGTTTAGCAATGAAAGGGAGAAGAGTTAAAAGATAAGACATTGAGGTGATGACAAGGTCAAGGTAAGGAGTCTGGAGTTTTTTGTCTTGTTTTGTTTGTGTTTTTTTTAAGAATGAGAAATAATTGAGCATGATTTAGATAACAATAATCAGTAAATCTGGAAAGATCAAAGATGAGAAGATTAATAGATGAGGCAAATTCCTGGCAGAAAGGAAAGAGGATAGGATCAAGGGAATAAACAGAGGGACTAGATTTGGTAAGAAGAAAGGCCACTATTAGGAGTGGAGAACTAACTTAAACTATATGGCATCAGTTTTCTGAGTAAAGGAATCAAAGTTACCTGCTTAAGAGTGTGGGGACTAGGAGGGGGTGTTGATGCCTTGAGGACAGAAAAGAGTCGGAAGGAATACTAGCAAATATTATAGACAACCAATTAAGGATGAATAAAAGCATTTCTTTGCAGCAGTGAGGACCCAGAATCTGATCTTTTACCTGTAGTCAGTGGAAAGCTATTGAAGCGTTTTGAGTAGGACAGTGACATGTTAAAGATTATATATTATAAGAAGACTGATTTGTCATGAGTGTATAGGGTTGATTGGAGAGGGAAGAGATGGGAGGTATGAGATGATCAAGGTCTGGAATAGAATGGTAGTGATGGTAATAGAAAGGAAGGAATTTTTTTAAAATTCCAAAAGAAAAATCAAGAGGATGTGACTAGTAATTAGATTTTATCATATCTGTTCAACATTCCTGGGGGGTCTTGTGGATTCTAGAGGCTTCTCCTTCCCCACAGCTAACCTTAGGACTTCTACTTTCAAGTCCTCTTCTTCCTCTCAAACTCTCCCAAGAGATAGCCAGTGCCCTTATATTGCCTAAGGCTGCCTACTTGTACCTACCCTTCCCTGTGGGCTCTACTTTCCACATTGTTTCCTCTATTTTTCAGTCTACCCTGTCAAAATTTTAAGTGCCTGAGGAAAAACTTATCATACCTGATATTCAATTCCTCCATACTCATATACCATACTATTAGTCTCCCAAGGGTGCACTAGTCTGACCAGAATATATTGGCACTGAAGGCAATACAATGCTAGATTGACTACCTAATCCTTCTCTAAAATGAAAACAGATTGAACCCCTCAGCTGTGCTCCTCCACTTTCACACACTAGGAGTTTCCTGATTCCCAGGGTAATACCCCCCATTTCACTCAACTGACTCGATAGACCTCAGTGCTCCATGGACGCCAAGCTACTTGTCTCTTGCCAAGTTGGTGGCAGTGGCATAGTGGAATAAAATGACTTTCAACACCAGAGTGTTAACAGCAATGGACCTGAGGAGAGGATGGACAAAACAGGCAGTACATCAGCAAGACTGAGCTGTTACCAACAGAATCCTTTCTTCTTCCTCCATTCCTATGTCCACTACTAACCATCCTTCCCTTTTTCTGGTCCTTTACATGTCCTTGCCTCTTCTTCAGTTTTTTCCACCACTGTCAAATCTAGAATATGTGTCTGTCACTGAAGTTCTATGTGCCTGTGTCTGTTCTTAAAATACCGTATAGCTCCAGAAAGTCTTTTATTCCAGTATATAAACCACACATTCCTAAGTTAGCAATTATTGATGCTTGAAGTATATTGGGATGAACATATAAAGCATATATGGATATTGGCCTTGAGTGGTCAATGAATTCCCACTTTATTAAGGAAGGGAAAAGAGAATAAACATTTATATAGCACCTACTGTTTGTCAAGCACTGTGATTTTTTTTTACAAATATATCATTAGATCCTCATAACAACCCTGAGAGGAAGGTGCTATTATTATCCCCATTTTACAAATGAGCAAACTAAGGTAAACAGAGTTTAAGTGACTTACCCAGTGTCTCACAGTTGGGTGAGTGTCTGAGGCTGGATTTAAACTCAAGAATTCCTGTCTCCAAGCCCAGTGTTTTATCTACTGTGCCACCCAGTGGATAACATGTGTGTATCTCCATACAAGTGTCATATGGATGTCTACTCTCCCACATATCTGTGGATATCTGTGGAACAATGTGCCCACATATGTGTTTTATTGATGACTTTTCTTCTTATGCTATTTCATTAAATGCTTTTTACTTTGAATTACTTGTGTACTCTGGCCAACTAGTAAAGATAAATACATTGTTGGGGACTCTGGAATAATCATTTTGAGTGGATAGATAAAACAAAATACTTTAAATCTCAGGTAGCCTTGCCTAGGGGGACCTGCCATAAGAGTTGGGAGATTGGGTATCTAGGTGCCCCCCAAATACATATACATGAGTTCTAGAGCTTATAGAAATCAAAACTAATATATAAGGAGAGAACATATTACAAAGATGATGAAGCATAGCTCACTTTCCCAAATCTAGGGAAAAGTCACAACAAGGAAGCATTAAAACCAAGTCAGTGAGAACATATTCTAATAGCAGAATTGACATCTACTAAAAAGAAGAGAATTCTTGCACAGGTCAGCAACAGTAGGCCAGGAGGCACAGTCATTTTATATTACTATAATTACAGTTTTCAAAAGTCCTTATTGCAAAAACAAGTTACAGATGGATTTTTTATGATTATAAAAAAATAACAACCCAATTATATAATGTAATCTCTTATGGTCTACTTTGTTTGTAAGATCATACTAGCCCAAGGGGAATAAGAATAAAATGATTGCTGATTGAAATAAATGTCTTAGTCCACTGAGCTCCCAACTTGATTTAGTCTAACTCTTCCTATCTTACCTATAATTGAACTGTTTCCTGTCTCCAATAGATTGTCTCAATCAATCAATAAACATTAGTTAAGCTCCAACTGTGCTAAGCACTGAGGGTATAAAAAGAGGCAAACCATAGTCCCTGCCCTCAAGGAACTTAAAATCTAATGGGGGAGACAATATAATAAATACATACATACGAAGCAAGTAATATACATGATAAACAGGAAATAATCTATAAAGGAAAGGCACTAGAATTAAGAGGGGTTGGGGTGTCAATGGCAGTAACTCTAAGTACTTGTGCTTATCTGGATAAGCAGATCTGAGTAAGCAGTTTTCCAGAACATAACACTAACAATTGATGTTTCTGTAGCTCTTTAAGGTAAACAAAGCACCCTTCTCCCATTAACCCTATGTCAATATTATTATCCCATTTGCAGAATTGGAAGCTGAGGCTCAAGGAAATTAACTGACTCATACGTGGTTGAGGCACATAGCAGGTGTCAGAGTCAGGCAGAGCCCTCCCACGAATTTTTGCACCAGGAACAACTAGCACAAACCACATCCTCAGACATCATGGGACACTGGTATGAGACCAGTTAGATGGGAGAAGGGTAGGGAAAGGTAGCACTGCAGGAGTAAAGGGAAGAATTTATCCTAGCCCAACAACTGATAGCTTCCTATCTAGTTTGTTTCTGTGCTGATGAAGGATTATCGACACCTTCTAAATCTGGTGTCTTCTGGCAAAGCTTTACATGCCCCTGCTCCAGGTATGGTTATGGGACTAAGATTCAAAATTGCATCTCCAGAATTCTTTCCACCACATTGTACTGCCTATCAAACATATTTACTGAATTTCAACCAAATGCTGGACAGCTCCTCCATTACTCTTATCATGTGAATGTTCATTATATGCCAAACATCTAACTTGCTGATTTTCTTCACATATTAGAAGTTACTGCAACTGCTGCTGTGACCATTATCAGTAAGTTCAGGAGCTAAGCTAGGGCCTACCCCAAAGTGGAGGTGAAATGATGATGGTTGAACATCATCGAGAATTAAGGGTTGGGCCCTCTTTCCTCTCATTAGAGAGGTGGGGAATTATGACTTCAGAATTCTACATACACAGTCAGACATGATCTCTGTACTAGTTTTTATTTAACTTTTTTTTCTTTGTCATTAGGGAGGTTTCAGTGAAGGAGGGCAGTGCAATTAGGAAATGTTGGGAAATGAGTATAGCATAAGAACAATGGGCATTAATAAAGCTTGAAAAAAAAAGAATTAAGTTTTAAAGTGGTTTTCCTACTTCTGGCTGTATTGCTTAGCTCTAGGATAATGTAAGAAACAGGACAGTCTTGCATTTTTATTTACTATACTTTCTGATGTGGCCCTCAAAAATGCCTTTCAGCATCCCATTTTCTCCCTTATGGAATGAGCCTTTTTCCTTTCCTTCTTTCTCACTCTTACTTTTCTTTTTGTTCCCCCTTGGTTATCAAGAATTATTGTTATGCAAGTGAAGGGAATGGGGGTGAGGGAGAGGAATATTTCAGAAATACTAATAGCTCATATGGGGTATATTTATCCTGTCTCTCTTCTTCCCTTTCTCTCCCTTACAGATGCCTGGCAGTACTTACTCTTAAATTTTATTTATTTACTGTCTGTTCTTTTATGATGAGTTTTATTTACTGATAAATACATGCTTATTTTTATTGCATTTTAAGTGAGTATTTACTATAAATGAGTGGACTACACTAAAAGGGAAGACAAAGGGTAATTTCTGGACAAATAGGCACTAGACTTGACCTCAACCCTATTTTGAAGCCTGTCTTTCTATATCTCTCTGTGTCTGAGAGAAAGAGAGAGAGAGAGTTCAGTTGCATTCATAAATTCAAGGTCCTATCCTATCTTCTAGATTAAAATTTCCCTTGCCACAGTACAGATGTTGGACCTATGTTGACCATTCCTCTCTAGGACCCCACAGAAGAATGTAAGGATCTGAGATCCAAAAAAGTAATCCCAGGAGTACCTAACAACTTGTTGACTTGTTCAGTCACAGTTTTGTTTCTTATATCATGAAATTTTTGAATCACAAGATAAATAACACTGGTGTTGAAACTCAAGACTAACACCTAACTTCAATGCTAATCACGCTACAATTTATACTTAGAATATCATATTCTTCAAAAAGTTGTATTTGGCAATTATGAATTAGTTATAAGGGAAAGCTAGCAATATGCAGTGTATTTCATCCCATATAGCTCTGCTTTGTAAATTATTAACTTCTAGTTAGTCATTTTTACCAATATTATTACATGCTTTAGTTACTCATTAAGAATTAAACTGGCAGTCACTTCTAGGAGCCAAGATGGCAGAGTAAGTAATAAATCACTGCAACTCTCCCATACTCACCTCCAAACAACCATAAAATAGAGCTCTAAAACAAATCCTGGAACAACAGAACCAGCAAAAAGACAGGCTGAAACAATGTTTTGGCCCAAGAAACTTGGAAAATCTGCAAGAAAGGTCTGTCTCACTCAGGTGAAAGGAGAGCACAGCACAGGATGGATTGTGCAAGCTAGCATCAAGCCCTACCTCAACAAACCAGCAGGAGATCCTGAGCCCCAGTGTAGTAGAGCAGGCAAATGCCAACACCAGGACCCCCCATATGCCTTAGAATAGCCAGGAGAACCAGTAGACTTCAGCCCTGAGAACTATCACGTACTTCAATATAGCCCTAGGAAGGTAAGTGTCCTGCAGAGGTTGGACCTTCACATGCTTCAGTCTAGCCCTGGGGGAATGCATAAAAACTCAACCCAGCCTCAGCACATGCCAGATACAACCACTAGGACCCCAGCTCAGCACCAAGTAAGCTACCAGACCCCCCTATGGCCTCCAGCAGTGCCAGTAAACTCCCACCCCACCCCTGTAGTACAGCACCAGACATGAGGATCCCCCCCCATGGGCCTCATAGCAACATCAGCAAAGCACCAGATAAACAGTCAGGGCCTGTAGCCATTAACACAAGAAGGCAGAAACAGTGCCCCTTTCACCCTGGGAACAGAGCTTAAATTTAAAAGAAAGGGAAAAGGCCCAAAATGGGGGGCAGGTAGAGATAAGCAGAAAACAACAACAAAAAAGAATCTGAGACCATAGAAAGTTATTATGGTGACAGGGAAGACCAAGACACAAACTCAGAAGGAGACAACAATGTCAAAATGCCTATGGGCAAAACCCCAAATAAAGAAAAATGAGAAGTAGTCTCAAGCCCAGAAAGATCTCATGGAAGAGCTCAAAAAGGAGCTTTAAAATCATGTAAGAGAGATAGAACAAAAATTGGAAAAAGAAATGAGATTGATGCAAGAGAATTATGAAAAAAGAATCAATAGCCTGGAAAACTGCTTTAAAAGTAGAATTGGTCAAATGGAAAAAGAAATACAAAAATCTACTGCAGAAAACAGCTCCTTAAAGAGTACAACTGGCCAAACAGAAAAGAAAGCACAAAAGTTAATCAAAGAAAACAATTCATTAAAAGTTAGACTTGAGCAAGTGGAAGCTAATGACTCTATGAGACATCGTGAATCAATCAAACAAATTCAAAAGAATAAAAAAAAAAGGAAGAAAATTAAAATCCTCACAGGGAAAACAACTGACTTAGAAAAATAGATCCAGGAGAGATAATAACAAAATCATTGGACTACCTGAAAGCCATAATCAAAAGGAGGATCTAGAAAACATCTTTCAAGAAATTAACTTGTCAGAATATATTATCTTACTTTGGTGACAAAGAAGATCAAAACATACAACCAGAAGACAACAAAGTCAAAGCTTCTACATCCAAAGCCTCCAAGAAAAATATGAATCAGTCCCAGGCCTTGGAAGAGCTCAAAAGCGATTTTGAGAAGAGAAATAGAGGGAAAACTGGGAAGAGAAATGAGAGTGATGCAAGAAAATCATGAAAAACAAGTCAACAGCTTGCTAAAGGAGTTCCAAAACAATACTGAAGAAAATAACACCTTAAAAAATAGCCTAACCCAAATGGCAAAAAGAGGTCCAAAAAGCCAATGAGGAGAAGAATGCCCTAAAAAGCAAAATTGGCCAAATGGAAAAGGAAGTCTAAAAGATTACTGAAGAAAATACTTCCTTAAAAATTAGAATAGAAATTGGAAGCTAGTGACTTTTGAGAAAAAAGCACTGTGACAAATCCAAAAGAATAAAAAAAAGAACAATGTGAAATATCTCATTGGAAAAACAACTGACCTGGAAAATAGATCCAGGAGAGAGAATTTAAAAATTATTGGACTATCTGAAAGCCATGATCAAAAAAAGAGCCTAGACATCATCTTTCAAGAAATTATCAAGGAAAACTGCCCTTATTTTAGAACCAGAGGGCAAAATAGAAATTGAAAGAATCCACCGATCTCCTCCTGAAAGAGATCCCCAAAGGAAAACTCCTAGGAATATTGTAGCCAAATTCCAGAGGTCCCAGGTCAAGGAGAAAATATTACAAGCAGCCAGAGAGAAACAATTCAAGTATTGTGGAAACACAATCAGGATAACACAAGATTTAGCAGCTTCTAGATTAAAGGACCACAGGGCATAAATATAATATTCTGAAGGGCAAAGGAGATAGGATTACAACCAAGAATCACCCTAGCAAAACTGAGTATAATCCTTCAGGGGAAAAATGGTCATTCAGTGAAATAGAGGACTTTCAAGCATTCTTGATGAAAAGACCAGAGCTGAATAGAAAATTTGACTTTCAAATACAAGACTCAATGGAACATGAAGAGGTAAACAGGAAAAGAGAAATCATAAGAGACTTATTAAGGTTGAACTGTTTACATTCCTTCAAGGAAAGATGATATTTATAACTCATGAGATCTTTGTCAGTATTAGGGTAGTTGGAGGAAAAAAATTATATGTATGTAGATAGATAGATAGATAGATAGATAGATAGATGGCACAGGGTGAGTTGAAGATGAAGGGGTCATATCTGGAGAATACAATTAAGGGGTGAGAGAGGATTATACTAGGAAAAGGAGAAAGGGAGAGGTAGAACAGGGTAAATTATCTCACAAAAAACAGAAAAGAAAAAGCTCTGACAGTGGAGGGGAAATGGGGGAAGGTGAGAGGGAATGAGTGAATCTTATTCTCATAGGATTTGGCTTAAGGAGGAAATAACATACACACTCAATTGGATATGTAAATCTGTCTTACCCTACAGGAAAATGGGGGGGAAGGGGACAAGAGAGCAGGGGGATGATAGAGAGGAGGGCAGACTGGGAAAGGAGGTAATCAGAAGCAAATACTTCTGAGGAGGGACAGGGTCAAAAGAAGGAACAGAATTAATGGGGGGCAGGATAGGATTAAGGGAAATAGAGTCAGTTTTTCACATGTCTACCATGTAAGTGTTTTGCATAACTGCATATATATAACCTATATTGAGTTGCTTGCCTTTTCAATGAGGGTGGGTGGGGAGGGAGAAAGGGAGAAAATTTGGAATCCAAAGTTTTAAAAACACATATTTAAAAAAATGTTTTCACATGCAACTGGGAAATAAGAAATGCAGGAAATGGGGTACAAAAATCTATTCTTTCCTACAGAAACATAGAAGGGGAAGGGGATAAGAGGAGGAGGGGGGAGAGATAGAAGAGAGGGCAGACTAGGGGAAGGGGTATTCAGAATACACGCCATCTTGGGGTAAGGGGAGGGGCAAGATGGGTTGAAAATTTGGAACTCAATCTTGTGGAAGTAAATATTGAAAAATAAAATTAAAAAAAAGTAAAAAGAAAGAAATTAACTTGGCAGCTGCAACATTAAAGATCAGAGGTCATGGAACATGATACTTCAGAGGGCAAAGGAACTAGGACTACAACCAAGAATCCCTTACCCAGAAAAATTAAGCATAATCATCAAGGGAAAGAATGGTCATTCAATGAAATAGAAGGATTTCAAGCCTTCATAACGAGAAGACCAGAACTAAACCAAAAATCTGATCTCCAACATCAAAACTCAAGAGAAGCATAAACAGGTAAAAAGGGAAAAGAAAACATGAGGGATCCAATAGAGCTAAACTGTTTACATCTCTACATGGAAAGATGATACTTGGAACTCTTAAAATTGTATCACTAACAGTACAAATGAAAGGAATACATACATACATACATACATAGACACATACACATATACGTATACACACACACACAGAGGATATGAGTGTAAAGTGAATTTGAGGGATGACATAAAGAAATTAATGAGAAAGAGGAGTACCAAAGGGTGCAGAAGGGAGAGGTAGAATGGGGCAAATTATTTGACATGAAGAGGTGAGAAAGACCTATTATAGTGGAGGGGAAGGTGGCAGGATGAGCAATGGGCATCACTTGAATCTTACTCTCATCGGTATTGGCTCAAAGAGGGAATAATATATACAATCAGTTGAATATAGAAATCTATCTTACCTGACAGGGACGCAGGAGGGGAGGAGATTAAATAAGGGGAAGAATTGGGGGAGGCAAGGACTAACATAAGGAAGGACAGATCAGGGAAAGCAGTAGACAGAAGCAAAATACCAGTGAGGTGGGAAAGGATGAAAGGACAGAGAGGACAAACAGGATAAAGAATAGGATGAAGGGAAATATACAGCTAGCAATCATAACTGTGAATGTGAATGGGATGAACTCTCCCATAAAATGGAAGTGGATGACAGAGTGGATAAAAAACCAGAATCCTACAATATGTTGTTTACAAGAAACACACTTGAAGCAGGGAGACACAGACAGAGTAAAGATAAGGAATCTATTATGCTTCAGCTGAAGTTAAAAACAAAAACAAAAACAAAGCAGGAGTGCCAATCCTGATCTTTGACAAGGTAAAAGATAAAATAGGCCTAATAAAAAGAGATAAGAAAGGAAAATACATCTCGCTAAAAAATATCACAGATAATGAAGCAATCAAATTTAAAAAGCAAGGAATAGCCAACCTGTCAGATCTATGATGAGGGGAAGAATTTATGACAATTCAAGAGATGGGGAGCATTACAAAATGTAGAATAGATAATTTTGATCATATTAAATTGAAAAGCTTTTTAACAAATAAAACCAATGCAGCCAAGATTAAAAGGAAAGCAGAAAGCTGGGAAACAATCTTTACAGTAAGTATCTCTGATAAAGGCCTCATTTCTAAAATGTAGAAAGAACTGAGTCAAATTTATGAGAATACAAGCCATTCCCAATAGATAAACAGTCAAAGGATATGAACAGGCAGTTTTCAGATGAATATCTATAGGCATATGAAGAAGTGCTCTAAATCACTTTTGATTAGAGAAATGCAAATTAAAACAACTCTGAAATACAACCTCACACCAATCAGATTAGCTAATATGACAAAAAAGAAAAATGATAAATGTTGGAGAGGATATGGGAAAATTGAGACACTAATGCACTGTTGGTGGAGTTGTGAACTGATCCAACCATTCTGGGAAGCAATTTGGAACTATACCCAAAGGGCAACCAAATTGTACATATTCTTTGATCCAGTAATATCACTAATAGGTCTGTATCCCAAAAAGATCATAAAAAATGGAAAAGGACCCACATGTACAAAATATTTATGGCATCACTTCATGGTAGCACTTTTCATCGTGGCAAAATATTAGAAATTGAGGGGATGCCCATCAATTGGGGAATGGCTAAACAAGCTGTGGTATTTGAATGTAATGGAATACTATTATGCAATAAGAAATGATGAACAACACATTACAGAAAAACCTGGAAAGACTTGTACGAATTGATGTGAAGTGAAATGAGCAGAACCAGGAAAACATTGTACACAGTATCAGAAACATTGCATAATGATCAACTATGAATGACTCAGTTCTTCTCAGTAACACAATGATCCAAGTCAAGTACAAAGGACTCATGAAGGAAAATGCTATCCATATCCAGATAAAGAACTGATGGACTCAGACTACAGATGGAAGAATATTTTTTTCACTTACTACATTCTTTCTCATGGTTTCATTTCTTTTTCATCTGTTTCTTCTTCCACAACTGTGACAAATATGGAAATATGTTTTACGTGATAACACATGTATATACTAATCAAACTGCCTAACATTTTTAGAAGAAGGGAAGGGAGGGAAGAAGGGAGAAAAATTTGGAATTCAGAATCTTGTAAAAATGAATGCTAAAAAAATTTCTTATATGTAATTGTGGGAAAAAAATAAAATACTAGTAAATTTTATATATGAAATTGTGAAAAAATAATTATTCTGCCAATTACCTAATATGACCCTAGAACAGCATCTTTTTTTCAGGTATTGCACTGGATAGCCTCTGAGGTTCTTTCAAACAAAGAGATTCTATGATTCTGAAATTAGTAAGGGGCCACTAAGGAGTACAGTAGTAGGTAACTAGATGACTCAATGGATACAGCACTGAGCCTAAAGTCAGGAAGACCTAAATTCAAACCCAGCCTCAGACACTTACTAGCTGTGTGACCCTGGGCAAGTCACTTAACCTCTATTTGCCTTAATCCACTGCAGAAGGAAATGGCAAATCACTCCAGTGTCTTTGCCAAGAAAACTCCATGGACAATAGAGTCCACTGAGTCATGAAGAGTCAGACACAACTGAAGGTAGCATAGTGACTTGGAGTCAAAAAGTTCAAGTCCTACCTCAGACTACTAGCTGCATGGCCCTTGGCACATTCTTTAAACTCTGTTTGCCTCAGTTTCCTCATCTGTAAAATTGGGGATAATAACAGCACCTACATCTCAGGATTGTGAAGATCATATGACATAATATGTGCAAAGTAATTTGCAAACCTTAAGATGTTATATATAAATGCTAACTACTATTTGTATAATAGATACATAATATATAGATTTGTCCTTGTTTTATATCCCCATCTAGGCATAAACTCTTTGATTGAACTGGGACCATTCTACACACTTTGACATCATCTAATTCAGTACTCTATGCCTACTGGATGTTCTGAATGTTCTTTTGACAAACATATTACACAGCCAATTCACCATAACAAACCCAAGTTATTAGGTTCGTGGAAGCCCTGACTGTCACAGGCATGACAGAGAGAACAGATAATGTTTCAGGGGGTATCTTCAAGGGTGCATCTGCTAATGATGTGAAACAAATTCTTTACTTTTAAACCTTTCACTGCCTGTCTGGCACTGAATTGCAAAATATAACCTGCATAAAACCTGAGCTTAACCTTTAATTGGGATGATTTTTCATCTTCTTCCTAGAACTTTTTTCCTAAGACTTGTATATGGACAACTAAGATGGCAAGCAACTCAAATAAATGATAATTTCATAGGAAATTAGGAAAAGAAGCACACTAGCCAATAAATCCATTCCCTTCTTCAGTGTTCCCTGTGGTAAGGCCTACCAGTGGCCACACCACAGTTTGGGGATTGTCTGACTTTCCTTGACGTGAGCACCCTCCTCAGGATGCTGGGGTAGGATAGGCTGGTCTTTTAAACCCTTCTTGCTGGGTTCTCTTCTTCTACTTAGAGGTATAGTTTGCTTGAGCTCCTCCGTGGATACAGAGATAAGAATGCTAAAAATCTAAAGAACAAACAGCAGAGGGCAGGAATGCTATAGAACCTTGTCCTCAACAAAGTATTTCTAAATGTGGTTGTGACAGCTGCCTGTTCCTCGGGTCTGTAAAGCAGTCAGCCTTGGGTGACACAACAGCCTGTCCCCCCATTATTCAGATTGCTATGAAGCAAACCTACAGCAAAACCCATGAGAGGACAGTACTAACTAGGTACCAGTCAGGTAGGTGACACAGTGGATAGAATGCTGGTCTCAAATCAAGAAGACCGGAATTAAAATCTGGCCTCATATACTTACTAGTTGTGTGACCTTGGGCAAGTCACTTCAGCTTTGTTTGCCCCACCTTCCTCATCTCTAACATAGGGATGATAACAGGGTTGAGAGTTGTCATGAAGATCAAATGAGATAATAATTGTAAAGTGCTTATCACAATGCCTGGCACATAGCAAGTGCTATATAAATGTTAGCTATTATTATTAATATACAACTCACTTATCCAAGTGAAGTTTATTAGAGGATATAACACAGCTGGTGGTCCTCAGATGAAAAGGAAATGTGCTAGAATGTGGCTGCCTCCAGTGACACTTCGGGACTATGATTAATCTGAAGATCTCTAAACCTATGGTGGTCTCTGATTTTTGTAAAGGGCAGGTAGCACAAACTTGAGGCTCTGGCTCCGACTTCTCAACCACCACCAATTTCCCCTATCATCCTCCTTCAGATTCAGCTAGAGAGTGGGGAGGAGAGAGGGACAGAGTGGTCTGGAAAAAGCTTCAGTGACTGAGTTTGTGCAAACACTGTAGCCTTGGGACTGGATCTTACAAAGTCTCCTTATCCACTTTCTATACTGAAGGCCATGGAGACCTCCCTTTGCAGATGGTCATTATCTATATACATAGAATTCTTTGGAGTGCAAGACTAGACAGAAAATATTCTCACAAAACACTAGGAATTCAAAAAACAAGCTAAAAAAAGAGAAATAGAAAAAATACAATAAATAGAAAGATTTTTGTGTATATGCTAATACAAACATCATAGATTACTTGAAATCTCCTATACAGAGATTTTTCACTTACAGTAATTTTACACACATATGAAAACACAAGGACTTAGTTTTAGCAACTTTAAGTAGTTCCCTTATCTAGTTTCTGCAAGCTTGTACATAAGACTGAAGTCCTTAGGAGAATAAGATAGGCAAAGAATAATAAGAATAAGAATAAGAATAAGAATAAGAATAAGAATAAGAATAAGAATAAGAATAAGAATAAGAATAAGAATTTATTTCTCATTTGCAATTACAGAGCACACAAAAACTAAGCTGGGAAGGGAAAGCAAGTTTCTCATCATTTGATCTTACTCTTAAAAGGGGGATTCTATAGATTAGGAGCATCTTGCAGTTATATGATCAGAATTTATAGATGACTACATTCCTTGGGATAGAATTCGACCTTTGCTACCCCTCTTCCACCTCCATTACAACTCTCCAGTGGATTATTAGGTCGTTGAGGACAGAGATTATTCCATTTTTGCTTCTGTATTCCCAAAGCCTATAATAGTACAAAGCACAAAGTATACACTTAACAATTATTTTTTGCTGTAACAGTAGTAAGAACAAAATTCTAGTTCTAAACAATACGGGGGGGGGCAGCTAGGTGGCAGAGTGGATAGAGCACTAGCCCTGGATTCAAGAGGACATGAGTTCAAATCCAACCTCAGACACACAACACTTATTAGCTGTGTGACCCTGGGCAAGTCACTTAACCCTCATTGCCCAACCAAAAAAAAAAAAAACCAATACTTAGAATCAGGCAGATTACACAGTAGATACAATGCTGGATGTGGAATGAAAAAGATCTGAGTCCAAATCTGGCCACAAACACTTATTAGCTATATGTGACCCTGGTTACTTAAGCTTTGTCTGCCTTGGTTTTTTCTTCTATAAAATAGGGATAATAAGAGCCCCTACCTCCTAGGTTTGTTGTGAGGATAAAACAACATAATGTATATTAGCATACACACAGATCTATCTGTTCATTTGTTGCAGGTTCTTTCTACTTTACAAACCTTAAATACTATTATTATTATTATTGCTTCCTCTCCGGGGGCCTGTGTGCTTCCAAACCTATTGCATATAACAGTGTACTGCATGAAAGAGGCATTTAATAATTGTCTGTCACTGTGGTAGCAGTTGGCAAGACTAGAATTCTGGTTCTAAGCAATATTTTCTTTCTAATAGGGCGCTACTTATGTGACACACTGCCTTTTTTATTGGAGAAGTTTCAGCTGTGTCATTTTCACTGTCATGACCATTGCCACTTTTTTATCCCCTTCATAACACTGCAGAACTGGGCCTGCCCACCTTCTTCCACCACCTTCCACGCTGAACTGAGCCAGAAGCCTAAATGGGAGTGATGTCAGCAGAATGAATGACTGACCTCAAACCGAGCTCTATGTCCCGCTGCATTGTGAGTTGGAAGTTAAAAGCTTTTTAAACCACTGGTCCTAAATCCAAAGAAGAATAAGCAAACTTTACTCACTCATTCAAACCTCATATTCTCCCTTTAAGTCCTTTGTATTTAATATAAAGAGGCTAGCATTAGTAACTTTGCCATCTAGAAATTTCTTTGTCCTTGTTAATCTTATTAAAACAATAGAGAAAAAAGCTTTTTTAATCACACAATTCTTTGCTATCGCATTCAAATGAGCTAAAGATTTCCCCCAAAAAAGAAAATTAGGTTTGGGCCTGAGAGGAAAAGCTTCATCTTTTATCTTTGCTCTAGGGAACTTAGCTACTTTTTATTAAAAAAAAAAAAGGAAAAGACCTCCTATTTCTCCCATGAAATAAAACATTTCCTGTCTAGTGGTTCCTGCAGATGTTGCAGGCTCCTCAGAAGTCTGATATATGATGACTATAGCATTAACCCTCAAAGAGTCTGGCTAGGAAACCCTACTACACTTTGATACTGACAAGCCTCAGTGGTTACTGCCTTCAATCTTCCTATTTTTTTGTATCTAGCTGTCTATAAATTCTATTCTTGCAGAAGACTGTAAGTTGCTTGAAGACAAACACATTGCTTCATTTTTGTCTTCCTATCTTTAATACCAAGTACCATGGTAGGTGCTTAATAAATGCACATTGAATGAATGAAACAGAATAAGTCCAACTTCAACACATTTGCCTTTTTCACCCACTCTGAGAAAAGAAAACTCTCTGCCTAAGACCAACATCCAATTCCACTCACTGTAGAGAGCTGCCCTGTTTTTGCATGCCTACATGACTTAAGTACAATAAGAAATGCCAAGCTGGACCAGAACTGTCCATCCACCCAGTCTTTTCTCTCAGTCCATGGCAAGGTTTGATAGGAGAGCATGATAAATATTATCTCTGATCTCAAAATGCTAGCAGACCACCCTCAATATCCCTAAGTTTCTATCATCCATTTATTTATCTATATCCCTCTCAAGCTTGCTTATATTTTCAGCCTGTGCTGAGTATTATGATTAGAACAAATGAATGGATAGAAAAGTTATTTATTAAACACTTAAAGACAGAAATACAAAAGTGAGGAGAGTCCCTGTTCTCAGGGAGCTTACATTGTAACAGAGGGAAACAACACATACAGGGAAATTCTTGTCAGCCAGCCATTTGTTGGTTTAGAAAGTTATGGGAATGGGGAATACAGCCACAAGGAGGATAGACACACCCTTTCCAGAAGTAATGACAGAGTCAATTTGACAGTGTTTCCAGGACTGGCAACAGGGGAGGGGGTAGGGAGTAGGGTAAATGTGTAGTGGAATTGTGTGGCATGGTGGCTATTAAGGAAATGGCAGAGAGCAGCTGGAGATAGGTTCTAGATGTAGTGGTTAACAGAGGCAACCACAAATCAGGAAATCTGAGCTCCACTTGGGGCTGTTCCAGGCATGAAAGTGTTAAGTCTTCTAGGACTTGGTTTGAGGGGGGCTGGTAAAGAGGGCATGATAGCTAGTGAAATCACCTTGGAGCAGAGTGGAGTTATTATTAGGGAATGGAGCCTATGTGTTTATTATCTACTATATAAAGTAATATGTTCTTTTATTGGTCCTATAATAAGTTTATTTTTCTTTCAAGGATAGTGGGATCACAAGCTCTAGTTATTAAGTCCAATATCTTTCAAGATTTTTTTAACTTCCATTGTATCAGTTCTCTGCCTTTGTCTTTCTAGGGTGAAGATTCCTCCTCTTTTTCTGTCTATCAGTACATGTATATTCACACACATATATACATATATATATGTATATATATATATATGTATATACATATATATATATATACATATATATATATACATATATATCATTCCCTTTTAATTGCCCTTCTCTGTGTCTAATTCCCATTATGCCTTTATGTTTAGCAGCCAGAATCTGCAGGCTTCTATTTGTACATACATTTCCTGATAATATCCAGCATTTTGATAGGGGGTGGGAGATGGAGTAGTTAGCAGCCCCAGTCCTACTGCCATCAGAAATAAGTTTATGTTCAAATGTCTCAGAGACCTTTTAATTTTACAGATGATGAAACTGAGATTCAGAAGTAATGAAATAGCTTGGAATTACACATCTAAGTATTAAAGCTAGAACTAGCTAGAACTAGACTGAAGCTATAACTAAAAATTCTTACCCCTGGGGTTAATTTCTACTTAGCTGGTGGGGAGAGGTAGGGAGTACATAGAGTGTAAGAGGTAGCACAGAGGACAGCAGTTGTCATGGAAAGTATATAGTTCTAGAAAGGAAATATGCCCCTGAGACTGCCCCCTGGGGAAAGCCCCAGTAGTCGTGAGCAAGTTATATCTCTGTTTTTAATTCCTGGCCCAATACTACTCTTTCCAATACATCACTCAGCCTCTTGATCCCATCACACCTCACAACCTTGATAGTGATTCAGAGCCTATCACTCTGTCTGTCACTCATATCTGTCACTTCATCACATGTGTGTTAGTTTCAGAGCTTAAGGACTAGGTCACTCTCCAAGGTGCTTTACAATTCTAAAACATTCTTTGCCATTATTTTTCTGGCTGTTATCACCCCTGAACTTGAGTACTTTGACTGGTGGTAGAAAATGAGTCTACCCTATAGTCTTGTCTCACCAATCAATAATTTGTTTAATAGGGATAGTGAATCTGTGACTTAATTATCATAAGGAACATCAAATGTGAAAACTCCCTCTACTAAATAAGGCCAGTACTTTTTCTGCAACTTAGAGATGAGTGACTTATCCAGGACCACAGAGTGGTATGTTTCAGAGGCAGCTCTTTTTGGCTAAAAGGCCAGCTCTCTTTTATTGTTGTTCTTCAGTCACTTAGTCTTGTCAGATTCTTCATGACCCCATGTAGGGATTTCTTGACAAAGATACTGGAGTGGTTTGCCTTTTCCTCCTCCAGTGGATTAAAACAAACTGATGTTAAGTGACTTACATAGGACCACACAGCTAGTGAGTGTCTGAGGCCACATTTGAACTCAAGTCTTACCAACTCCAGGCTCAGCATTCTATCCACTAAACCATGTAGCTGCATTATTATCATTATTAAAACAAGGAAACTTTTAACAAACCAGATATTCATTAAAAGCAATTCATATTACAGAGATACAAGTATCTTTCTCATTCATCATCCAACTGTTTCTATAAGTAAATTCATAGTAATCATGTGTACAAAATATATAAACACATAACTAGAGCATGCATTTCTATACAGACTAACTTTATAATTCACTCTGAATCTCAGTTGGGTGTCAAATACTTTCAAAACAATTAGTAGCTTACCTCTGATTTAGGGTTAGAAAAGTATTCCACTCAGGAAATATTTTTTCTATTTCTTATACAATGCCAAGAGTAATTAATTTGGAGTTTGAGCAACTGGGTTTGAAACTTAGCCCTTCCCTTTACTATCTCTGTGACCTTGGGCAAGTCACTTATAACAACACTATGCCTCAATTTCCTCATCCATAAAATGAGAGAGTCAGACTAGATAAACTCTTCCAACTCCATAACTCAATGAATTAATGTAAGAGAAGACATCAGTTGGCCATCCTGTTTTTCTTCCCTTAGTCCAAAGTCCTTCCTCATCAGACAAGAAAACTGCATTGTGGCTGGGAACCCTAAAATTCCATTTCTATTTTTCACCAGTCATAAGAAGGAAAAGAAAATCATCCCCAACCCCTACCTATAGTTTCTAGCTATGGCAAAAGACTTAATCTTCATACAATGACAAAGTTGCATTTAAGCAGTTGGTTTCAACTTTTCACTAAATTATACTCCAAAATTTTCTAAAAGATACAAAAGAACTTGTGCCCAAACAAATTTAAAAATAAACAGAATATTCAAATGGATCTGTAAAATCATCCATTCTAGAGTTTCCTCTAATCAATGCATTTCCCAATTCATTCATGCCTACCCATTCTATGTGACTCTTGCCCATGTCCTCTCAAACACTGACCACAAGAGGCTCCACCCAGTGTATGTGAGGCCTTCCTCATTTTTTCCTCACATCGTGGGTATGCCAGTAGAACACTCTAGTCATCCACCTGTTATCCCTCACTCTTACTGGGTGACTATCCCATCTTCTTTTTCTATCCTACATGTTCTTATTTACAGTATTCCACATTTAAAGCTGGAAAAGACTTTAGAGATAATCAAGTCCAATTACCTCATTTTACAGATGAGGGAACTAGAGAGAGGTGTTAAATGCCTTGCTAAGGGTCTGAGTTAAAATCTGAGCCAGGTCTTTCTGGCTATGAGCTATCGACCTGTTTTATTCCTCTTCTTCAGCACTTTTAGCACAGTGCCTGGAGCATGACAAGTGATTAATAAATGGCTGTTGACTTCAGAGTTCTCCACTGCTTATATGTTGCTGCGTGCTCACACATATCATGTGCAAGAACATACAACAGAAAAGTAGCTGATTTCATCATGGCACAGACAAGCTGATTTTTCCATAAATTCCTTATGTGACCCAAGTGAAGTTCATCAGCCACTTTTTGGCCCATGGACATAATTTTCTGAGATGTTCTTACAATTTGTCACCATAAACCAATTATTTCATTACTTTGACAAGCTCTTTATCGTTTATAAACCTGGAGGTTTCATTGAGCACTTTCAACTCCTAATCATTTATAAATATATTGATCAAAAAATAAATATTCCATTACCCATGGTGGAGGAGGGAGGATACAGAGACAAAAACTATTAACATTTCTATATCCAACAAAGTCTGCATTTACCTCTATCTGTTGCTTTCTTTTAAAGTCAATACTCATCTGTCCTATGGTAGCTTTTGTTTTTAATAATCTTTTGTATAAATGATTATAAAATAGTTTTTTGAAATTCAAAATAAATCTAGGCTTTTCCCTTCTTTACATGGTTAAATCTGTCATCAAAGAACTCAAGCAGATAAGAGAAACATGATTTTCCTGTATACAAATTGTATTCTCTATCCTCCAATGGATCTTAGACCAGGGGATAGTTGATTTAGAGCTTGACTAGAGGCTATCTAGTTTAACCTTCTCTTGTTATAGGTGAGAAAACTGAGGTACAATGAGATTAAATGACCTTTCCAAAATCATACAGGTAGTGTCATAGGCTGTATTTAAATCCTAGTCCTCTGTCTTCAAAGCCAATGTTCTTTCTACAACACCATGATGCTTCTCACTAATATTAAAAGTAACAATGACCAACCTCTCAAACAAGTATAGTCCTACCAATCTTTGACAGATATCATCCTACTATAAGCAATACCGTCTTCCTTTACTAAAACAAAGCTCAGATCATATTCTCTTTAAAAAGTGCTGTTAACTCATATTTCAAAAATTACTATAATCTTCCACCCAGGAAGATTCTTCAAAGTGTTTATATGATTCTGATTTTAGAAAAGTAGACTTTGATCTATGGGATTACTTTATTCATAGCTGGAATGAATTTGTATTATAGGCCTATCAACAGAATATTTTATGTCCCTCATCAAGATGAAGCAGTGGTAGCCACTATCCATCTTTATGGGCCTTCTAGAGTAGACACCAATAAGAGATTCTCACCTCTGATTATTTCTAAAATGTAAAGATGATCTTCCATTTGGGATAACATGAGAGCCTTACTCCTTTCCAAGGGACATGACCCTCATTTAAAATGACACAGAAAACCTCTGATAGGTTCTTAGTGACTGGAGGTTGGATCAATGGAGATTGGTAAGTGACCATTAGGAAGGAGGAACTTCCCTCTTCTGTGGTTTATAAAAGTTATAGGAATAACTCTGCCCTTCTGTTTTGAACACCTTTCCTTTCATAGATGCTTTCTCTCCCTTGAACTTCCTGCAAAAAGGGAAGAGATTTCTCCCCCCACTTACCTTACCCCTGTGACAATGGTGCCTGGTAGCATAAGCACATGTCAGCAAGAGACATGTACTTTTCTAAGTGGTCTGAGAATGGATTTTGAATCCCTGGCTGTCTTCTTTTGCTTTTCTGTTTTCTTCTCTGTACTCAGGTAAGTGCTAACAATCTTGAGAAATGGACATTTCCAGTCTTGGTGATTACTATATAGGCTTGTAGGTTTACAGCTATTAAAAAAAAACAAACCTTAGACGTCATTGAGTTCTTCCCTGTCATTTTACAGATCAAGAAACTAGGGATTAGAAAGGTTAAATGACCAAAGCCACATAGATAGCAAATAACAATGCTAGGGTATGAACCTAGCCCCTCTAATTGCAAAACCCATGCCTTTTACACTTAATCACCCTACCTCATAGGTCGAGTTCCTGAGTTCAGAACTCAAGCCTATTTCAAGTAGAATTTCCTTAATCCAGCAACTAAATTACTAAAGAAAGCCATTCCCTGGCTGACTGGGAGATCTGGACCTTGTAGGTTAGTTGCTCAGACAGTGTGTATCTGAGGTGAATGTGAAATACCTGCTCAGTAGTCCCACCAAGCTGCCTTTACCTTCTGTTATGCCTATAATGAATATAATAGCAATTTTAATGTTTTATGTTTCTTGCATGCCTTTGCATCCTTATCAATTTATGCATTTTCTATGGAGTAAAATAAATAGTTTTCCTATATCTGATGCCCTATTTTATACTGAGTACCTTTCCTAGAAGGGACTCTGTTCCCCACGTTTTGAAGACAACCTAAACATGAGCTATGTGTAAACTTTGTATTGGAAATTTTCCTGGAGAAATCCAAGTGCAAACAGAGGCAGAGAGGTAGAAATCTGACCTTCTTTGGTATTACTCCCCTCCCTTCCAGGTCAGAACCTGGTCTTCATGAGCCATGTTTGATTTTCCTGAACCACAAGGTATGTCTATAGATGGAAGAAGCCATGCTGTAGTAGGAAGAGCATGAAATTTGAAATCAGAAGACTTGAATTGTATCCTTGACTCTACTACCCATTTGCTATTCTACCTTAGGTCAGACACTCATTGTCCCTGAGGATCCATTTCTCATCTGTAAACTGGTGATAATAATACTTACATTATCTATCATGAGGCAGCAAAAGCATAGTGAATAGAGAGCTGACCTCAGAGCCAAGAAGATCTGGGTTCAATTCTTGCTCCTGACAGAGTGGTTGGGGAATCCTGGCCAAATATTTAGCCTCTCACTGCTCTAAGCAACTCTCTAAGACTATATGCAGAAAAGGTGCCAACCTGCTTTGGTAGAGGGAGTTTCTTCATCTGGGAGTCCTCCAAATCAATGAAACCACAAGTCCTGTCCCTGTCTACCTCAGTGGGCTGTTGGGGACTGTTATGGAGAATCAAATGAAATAATGTATGTCAAATACTTCAAAGAGGCAGCTAACTAGATGGCATAGGTGGATTGGGTTCTGGGCCTGAAGTTAGGCAGACTTGAGCTCAAATCTGTCTCCGACTCTTACTGGCTACGTGATCTGAGGCAAGTCTGTTTGCCTCAGTTTCCTCAACTGTGAAATGGGAATAACAATAGCACCTACCTCACAGGGTTGTCATAAGGATCAAATCTGCTAATTATAAAGTGCTTAGCACAATGCCTGGCACATAATTGGTGCTATATAAATGCTAGCTATTATTATTATTATTAGATTGTAAAGAGGATTTTAATAAAAGGTGCATTTGTGTGATTATGTCTGAGAATATACTATCAAAGGTAAATGTATGTGTTCATATGTGTGTTTATTAAAAGGAGGGATAAAGAAAGAACAGAATGTTAAACACAGTAAATAGTATATTCAAAATCAAAGAATATATAATTCTCCCAGTGAACCCCAAATTGGCATGATAGTTGGCTGACCAATAAATTTAATGTATATCTTTTGATGTCATCACAGCAAAGGGAAAAAATATAGGAAAATTATTTTATCACATTAACTTTTGCGGGAGGGTCACTTAGCATAACCCCCATAATAGTCATTGTCTATGATAAGAAATCAATAGTAAAGATAATCCTTTTAAGAATAGCCTGAGAGTGATATGTCTAAAATAGAATTGTGGATTTAAAGCTGAAAGGGACTTCAATGATCAGCTCATGCTATCTTCTCATTTTTCAGGTGAGAAAACAGGTCCAGAAAAGTTAAGTGACTTGCCCTTTTTCACACAACACTCAAATAACAGATCCAGCATTCAAATATGAGTCATGTGACTCCAAATCCAGTACTCTTTCCACCACAATGGCTCTATCCAGAAGGAATACACAGGCCTGAAAGAAAATTATAAATACTGTCCTGTTCAATTACATTGGGTTCACCTATTAAATGTTAAGTAAATTCATAAATGTAAGTCAACAAACATTTTTTCAAGGCCTTACTATTTTGCAGGAGCTTTGCTAAGTTGTGGGGTTACAAAGAAAGGCAAAAACACTGCCCCGGCCTTCAAGGAGCTTACATTCTAAGGGAGAAGACAACATTTAAATAACTATGTACATACAACACATAGGGTTGTTTGAATGTAATCTGCCTGTAAATACAAAGCAGAAGGAAAGTAGTCTCCAAGGGAAGTTATAGGAGGCAAGGATGAAGAGGGAGGGGGAGGTCTCTTGCTAGAGATCAGATTTGAACTGAACCTATTGAAAGAATAATGTAAGCAATAAGAATTGAAGAAGACTTATGCGAAAGGTATCATGGTAAAATGAAAAGAACTATGGTTCTGGAGTCAGAGAAGCTGGGCTCAAATCCCACCTCTCATGATTATTATCTGTGTGACCTTGGGCAAGTTACTTAGTCTTCATAGGCCTCAGTTTCCTCATTTGTAAAATGAGGGGGTTACACTAGATGGTCTCTGAGGTCCCCTCCAACTCTAGTTCTATATTGCTATGTTTCCAAATCAGAGTAATGTGCTATACACACATACATACATATATGCATACATATATATATATATGCATATATATATACACATATGTACATATAAAACATGCTATAAGAGAGTCTCTCAATGCAAACTGGAGAAGTGGATCTATAAGTAACATTTATATACATATACCAAATAAAGGAAAAGAACTCACCCCCACTGGATCTTGGATTTCTCCTGGAGAAACCCACCCTCTATTGCAGGAGCTGATAGGTAGTAAATAAAGAAGAGGTCTCATCAAAGTAAGCCTCAGAGAGGAAATGATCAGAGAAATTTGTCAGAATGATTAATAATAATAATAATAATAGCATTTATGAAGTAGTTTAGGTTTTGAAAGCATTTAAATAATAAAGAGAAAGAAAGAGAAACAAACAAACAAATGTTATCTCATTTTAACCTCACAACAACTTGGGAAATTGTCATTGTTCAGTTCTTGTAGCCATGTCTGACTCTTCATGACACCATTTGAGGTTTTCTTGGCAAAGATAGTAGAGTGGTTTGCCATTTCCTTCTCTAGTTCCTTTTACAAATGAGGAAACTGAGGCAAACAGGGCTAGGTGATTTTCACAGGGTCACACAGCTAGTAAGTATCTGAGGCCAGATTAGACCTCAGGTCTTCCTGACTCCAGGTCTGGAACCTATCCACTGCATCACTTGGTTAACCAGAATGCAGCAGTGTTAATAGGAGAAGCCACAGGAGAGGAAGGAATGTCTGAATCCTTAGGCCCTTCGCTCGTCATTCAATAAGTCACTGATGCACCACGACTCGATCTGGATGTCAATTCTGTCCAGTCCATTTTTACCTTTTGCTTACCTAATTGTTTGACTTCTTGCTTTCTTCCAATTGTACTCCTGGTAAGCAGGAGACTCTCGCCTGGGATAATAAGCAGCTAGGTGTGGCAGTAGATAGAATGCCAGGCCTGGCATCAGGAAAATGAATTCCAATCAAAGTTCAGACACTTGCTAGTTGTGAGACCCTGGGCAAATCACTTAACTTCTCTCTGATAGAGATAAGCCTCTGCGTACCTTCACAATTTCCTCAACTGTAAAATGGAGATTATAACAGCACCTACCCCACAGAGTTGTAGTGAGAATCAAATGAGATAATATTTGTAAAGCACAGTGCCTGGCACATAGTAGGCACTAAATAAATACTTTTCCCTACCCCCTTCCCTTTCCCTTTATTGGAAAACACATTCAATCATGATCACCTCTGCCCTTCAAGAACTTGTTGAAAATTATTCTTATATCCCCCCATGACTCTCAGAGTGGCTTGATAGTCCAATTGCTATCATAGCTTTCACGTGGTGGTGACTTTGCTGGGAGATGTGTGCCTAGTTTTCTGCCACGATGCTGATGAAGTCATGATTGTATATTTTATCCCCACAAAAGCTACTGAGTGTCTCTCTGTTGCAATCTCAAATCCTCTACTCCTAACCGTGGCCAACTGCCTCATAAAAATGTGTACCGTAGATTACAAGGGACACCAAGAGAGCATGAAAACAGCAATGTAATTCATTCCTTTACTTCAAAATTCGAAAAGATCTATGATTTCAACAACGTTAGCACTCCCTCTACAGACAGATAGAAATTCCTCTATGCCTTTAGAAGATGTCTACAACAATTGCTGTGACCAAAAAGAAAATCATCACCTTGTGTGTCCATTTTTCTGTTTTTGAGTCTTTGGACAACAAATTTACCTTTTCTTATCCTACTCACCCACTAAACCATTCCCAATATAATATAAGCTTCTTTCCCCAACTGATAAATGGTCAAAGGATATGAACAGGCAGTTCTCAGATGAAGAAATTAAAGCCATCTATACTCATATGAAAAAATGCTCTAAATCACTATTGATTAGAGAAATGCAAATCAAAACAACTCTGAGGTACCACATCACACCTACCAAATTGGCCAACATGACAAAACAGGAAAATGATAAATGTTGGAGAAGATGTGGGAAAATTGGAACATTAACGCATTGTTGGTAGAGTTGTGAAATGATCCAACCACTCTGGAGAGCAATTTGGAACTATGCCCAAAAGACTATAAAAATGTGCATACTCTTTGACCCAGCAATAGCACTTCTAGGGCTATATCCCAAAGAGATCATACAAATGGGAAAAGGATCCACATGCACAAAAATATTCATAGCAGCTCTTTTTGGCAAAGATTGGAAATTGAGAGGATGCCCATCAACTGGGGAATGGCTCAGCAAGTTGTGGTGTATAAATGTAATGGAATACTATTGTGCTGTAAGAAATGATGAATAGGCTGACTTCAGAAAAACCTGGAAAGACTTGTATGGTCTGATGCTGACTGAAGTGAGCAGACCCAAGAGAATACTGTACACAATAACAGCCACATTGTGCGATGACTAATATTGATAAACTTAACCCTTCCCAGCAATACAAGGATCTAAGACATCTCCAAAGGCCTTGTAATGGAAAATGCTATCCACATCCAAAGAAAGAACTATGGAATTTGAATGCAGATGGAAGCATACTATTTGCTATTTTTTTTCTCCTCTGTTGAGTTTTGTTTCCTCTTTCTGGTGGTTCCTCCTATTGGTTCTAATTTTTACTTACAATATCATTAATCTGAAAATATGTTTAATAAGAATGTGTGTGTGTGTGTGTATAGCCTAAAAAATAAAAACAAGGTTGTGTTGGAAAAAATAATACAAGCTTCTTAAAGGAAGGAATTTTCATCATTCTATATCACTAGCACTTAGCACAGTGCCTGGCACAAAGTAGGCACTTAATAAATGCTTGTCAGATGAATTAGACATCAAAGGAAAAGTTTAGTGGGGAAAAAAATCCTTACTACTTGGAAAACAATTCAAATTGCATGCTTTACTAACTTGTCAATTCTATCAATCTCTTACATAAAGCAAGTACATTCATATTCTCTCTCCTCTTCTTTTTACTCTTCTCTTCTTTTCTCTCTGGCTTAAATGCCAAAATAAAAAACAGCCGACTTTTCAAAAATATGTCACGCTGGAGGAAGGGAGGAAGATGCCTCTGAGAGGACCAGATTTTTTAAAAAAAGTCTTTGGATCCATCTTCTCAAGCCTCTGACTTCTTATCCCATAATAAATATAAGAAACCACCTGAATTATGCATCTTGAGAACTATCTCCTACACACTTTAAAGCAAGCTCACAAATCATTCAGGAATGCCAGCTGCAGTTGATTAACCCAATCCTTCAATCCTGACATATCCCTGAGATGTGATCAAGTGAACTGATTACCACAACACATAAAGAAGAGAGGCTCTCAAAGCAACATTGAGAAGTAGATGTGTGAGCAACATCCAAGTAAATTATTCTACCTTATCATCACTGATCCACAATTCAGGAACTAAATTAGAAGAAAATAAGGTAATGTGGATGGGATAGTGAGAAGACCTCTGTGGGCATAATTTAATTATGTAAACATATGTGAATATGTATATGCACACACACATAGAGTAGATAATGATATAACATACATAATAAAGACTTTTTTAACTTTTAAAAAACTATCTCATATTCTGGACAATATTGAGAGGCAGAGAGGATTGTGTGTGTGTGTGTGTGTCTATTTCTTCTACAGGAAAAGGGAGGTATCACCTTTCACTTTAGCCCACCAGACTCAATTCTCAGAAGCTACCCTTAAAATATGAAAACATAACCTAAAATTATATACGGTAACCTTATTAGCACCTTTACTAAGTCATAAGCTCTCTATAAAACCTGATCTTAATATGTATCGTAGACTAATTATCCTTCTTTTCACTTGGGAGGCAAAAATAATTCATAATTTGTATGGAAATTAGTATATTATACTGGAAAGAATTCTGGCACTGGAACCGGGAGAGCTGAGGGTTACATCCTGTATCCAGCAATTACTACATATGGGAATGCAGGCAAGTGACTTTACCACCCCCATCTTCAATTTTCTCATCTGTGAAATAAAGACAATAATAGTTGTATTACATCCCACACAGAATATGGAAAGGAGAAAGCTTCTTAAGCCTCAAGGTGCTATAAAGATATGGGTTATTTAAAATAAAAAAAACCTCTAGGGTTTCTTTCCTTTTAACTCCTCTACTTTGACATTTCAATGAATCTATGAGTACACCTTTCACCAATGGAAGTTGCAACCTTCATAATGTCTTCTCGATTTACACAGTTTTTTCTATGTTCAAGTGAAATAATACATACAAAAGCTCTTTGCAAACATTAACAATCTATATAAATACTAGCTATTACTATTATTGTTATATCTTTTTGTGAATCCACCATAGAAGAGTCGACCCAACACAAAAAAGTTTCCAAGTTATGCTTTCAATATTTCATGGAAGCAAGTTCAGAACTCAGGTTACCCAATTTGGTGTTTCTCATACTCAACAGAAGGCTAAATTGTCTTCTTTTCTAGTCAATACAAGTCCTTGATAATGTTTTCTTGCATACAAGACTTTGCTGACTATGCTTTAGCCATATTTCCCAGAAATCAATTATAACACTTCCCTCAGGGCTCACTTACTCAACCTCCACTTCCACTGAAGGTTAGCTCTCCAGAGCAGTGGCTGCTACTACTTTTGGAGCTCTACTTTTGGAAGGCTACCCTCTTAACACTAGCTCATAAGCCCCTCAGTGAATTTCCTATTAACAACCAGTAGACTCGGTTCTTTCTCAAAGGCATTTTTTTCAATTGTCATAGCAGTAAGAGTAGCTTAAAGCATTTGCCTCCAATATTAGAGCTGTACTCATTCACAAATATGCACAGTCTGTGGGGGAAGGAGTGGACATAAACCTTAAGTATAATGGTAGTTACATATGCATGTGGCACAAGCAAAAAAGGGAACTCATAACTGAAAACTCTGGGCTTCAATGTCCTTTCTCTCTCTGGAGTTTTCCTTTGGGGATCTCTTTCAAGAGGTAATCGGTGGATTTTTTCAATTTCTATTTTACCTTCAGGTTCTAGAATATCAGGGCAGTTTTCCTTAATAATTTCTTGAAAGGTAATGTCTAGGCTCTTTTTTTTATTATGGCTTTCAGATAGTCCAATACTTTTTAAATTATCTCTCCTATATCTATTTTCCAGGTCAGTTGTTTTTCCAATAAGATATTTCACATTTTCTTCTATGTTTTCATTCTTTTGATTTTGTTTTATTATTTCTTGATTTCTTATAAAATCATTAGCTTCCATTTGCTTTATTCTAATTTTCAAGGAATTATTTTCTTCAGTGAGATTTTGGACCTCCTTTTCCATTTGGCCAGTTCTACTTTTTAAGGCATTCTTCTCCTCATTGGCTTTTTGGACCTCTTTTGCCATTTGGACTAGTCTATTTTTTTTAAGGTGTTATTTTCTTCAGTATTTTTTTCTGTCTCCTTTACCAAGCTGTTGACTCCTTTTTCATGATTTTCTTACATTACTCTCATTTCTCTTCCCAATTTTTCCTCTACTTCTCTTACTTGATTTTCAAAATCCTTTTTGAGGTCTTCCATGGCCTGAGACTATTTCATATTTTTTCTTGGAGGCTTTGGATGTTGGAGCTTTGACTTTGTTGTCTTCTTCTGCTTTCATGTTTTGATCTTCCTTGTCACCTTAGTAACTTTCAATATTCAGAGTTTCTTTTTCCATTGTTTGTTCACTTTCCCAGCTTATTAGTTGACTTTTAAGTCTTTGTTAAAGTAGGTCTCTGCTTCCAGAGTGGAGGGCATATTATCCCAAGTTTCAGAGGGTTTGTGCAGCTGTTTTCAGAGATACTTCTAGGGACCTGTAAATTTTCAGTTCTTTCAAGATGGTATGATCTAAGGAGAGGCGTTTACTACTCTCCTGGCCTGTGCTCTGGTCTGTGAATGCTACAAGCACTCTTTTCTGCCCTGGAAGTGGGATGAGGGTTCCCCCTCTACTGTGGCTACAAGCTCTGCCATGCTAGTGCTCCTCCTCATCCTGGGACTGCCACCCAGGACCCAGATTCAAATATGGACAAAGCAACACAGTCCTCCCTCAGTGCTAGCAAAAAGACCCCTGTAATCTCCTTCTGACCAGTTGTTTGACCCCCCCCTTAACATCTGTGGGCTGAGAGCTCTGGAAACAGCCACAGCTGCTGTAGCTGCTGATTCAATCACTCCCAAAGCCTGCTCCTGATTTGCTGAGGCCAGGGCTATGCTAACACGGCCTCCACTGGATTTACCCCACTCTCACTCCAGCGCAACAGACTTTTCCTACTGACCTTCTAAGTTGTCTTTGGCACTTGTGCACTGAGAGGTCTGAAAATGGCCACTGCTGCAAGTGATTCAGTTGCCCTGAGGTCTGCTCCAGGTTTGCTGGGGCCTGGTCTACATGGCCTGGACTTAACTGTACTCCTCTTTCAGCCTAGGGCAACAGACCTTTCCTGCTGACCTTCCAAGTTCTCTTGGCTGGAAATTTGTTTCACTCTATCTTTTTTGGGTTCTGCTGCTCTAGAATGTATTCAGAGTCATTTGTAAAGGTATTTAGAAGGGTTTGGGGAAGAGCTCAGGCAAGTCCCTGCCTTTACTCCACCATCTTGGCTCCACCCCCCAAGATATTATGGCAACGAATTTCTTCTTATGCAATTAAACTTTTCAAGCCTCAGACCCTTTCTTGGGTGCAGAATAGATATTTTTCACCTGAAGGATTCTCCCTTTACATTTCAAAATCTGTCTTTTAGCCACTCCAGTCCTTCAGCTTTTGTTTAAATCTCACTTTCATAGGACAAATTATGTTTATTAAGTGCACAGACATGCACAGCTGAAAAGAAAAATTATGGTGAAGTCAGAGGACCTGAGTTCAAATTCTGTATCTGAATTACAACCAATGTGGTGTTCAGCAAGTCAACTCAGGGCTTCAGGCAACTCTATAAGACTATAAGTTGGGGAGAAGTAGTATAATGTATAAGACTACACATTGGCTGAAGGAGTGTCTTCATCTAAAAATTATCTATATTAATGAAATTAATGATTGAAAGGCATTTCTTAAGCACTTATTATGTGCAAATTATTGTAAAGTTACCAGTCCAATCCCTATTCCTGGTATTATTATGAGTACAAGCAATGCTTTTGAAGAGCTTACTTTCAGTCTAATGTTAGGAAGGATAAGTGTACACACACACACATCATTTAAAAGAGAATGAGGAGGCAGCTAGGTGGCACAGTGGATAGAGTACTGGCCCTAGAGTCAGGAGAACCTGAGGTCAAATCTGGCCTCAGACCCATAATACTTCCTAGCTGTGTGACTCTGGGCAAGTCATTTAACTCCAATTGCCTCACTAAAGAAAAGAGAGAGAGAGAGAGAGAGAGAGAGAGAGAGAGAGAGAGAGAGAGAGAGAGAGAGAGAGAGAGAGAGAGAGAGACAACTAGATAAGTGGAAATTAGAAATCCTAGTGAAATGCTATCAGAAATTACTATGGGAAGAAGACTTCCATCCTCCATGATCAGACATATTTTTCTGTCACCAGACAGACAAATAACCGACATCATCATTGTTCATTTATAGGTGCATCTGCCTAGCAACATGTGTCTCCAACATTTCTAAATAAAAAGTGCTTTACAGAGTCAGTATCAGGATATGCTACTCTGTCTCCCTTTCAAAAATATATAGTCACTTATGGTCTCTCTACATGTTCAGGGCTATACATGACCTGGGATTAATTTTGCACCTTAAAAATAAATATATAAGAAGCCTCGGGCTGGGTCAAATTTTACATCAATATCAGACCCACCTCAGGGTTCTTTGACTCCCAGTGTTCTATATTGATTCTTCTTTTTTCTTTCTTTTGGATTCCTGACTTTCTATCTGCCCTAACCATTGACTTTTACGTAGTTTACTATGCCTGTTACTGATTTTGACTTCTACAATGGCATATTCCATTATTATTGCCTGACTAAGTTGGTCCTCAAAAACTTCTGATGGCCCCTGCTCTTTGGCTACCCATTGTCCTTTTGTGAAACTAGAGAAGATCCACATAAGATTTTCATCAACAATAGCTAGTCAATAAACATTTATTAAGCACCTACTATGTGTCAGGCACTATGTTAAACACTGGGGACATAAAGAAAGGTAAAAGACAATGCCTGATCTCAAAGAACTCACAGCCTAATGGGGAAACAGCATAAAAACAACATTATATATATGAAATAATCAATAGAGAGAAGGCACTAGGATTAATGGAGAATTGCAAAAACTTCCTGTAGAAGGTGGGATTTTAGCTGCAACTTGAAGGGAGTTAAGATAGCTAGGAAGCAGCAATGAGGTAAAGGAACATTACAGGACTAGGGGACAACCAGCAAAAAGGCAGATAGAAAGCTCTGATTATTAAGAAGTTTTCCCTTACTTCAAGCCTAAATTTGCCTCTTTGCAACTTCTACCTAGTTCATCCATCATTCCTAATTCAAACCACTATGAAATAAGTCTAATTTCTACCCTGCATGACAATCCTTTGGAGTAATCTTGCAAATTTCTCAGCTGCTAGCCTATTCAACAATTAGACTTAAGTCATACAAGTCTAGAATGTTAGAGCTCACATGGACCTTAGCTACTACCTAGGTCAACCCCCTCATTCTATAGATGAGGAAACTAAGACACAGAAAGGAAGTGATTTGTGTACAGTCATACAACAAGTTAGTGGTAGAGAATGGATGCCTCCTGATTCCTATGGCTTTTCAACTACACCAGAAGTAGTCATAGATCTACCTACCTCCCAGAATTTTTGTGATGAAAGCTCTTCGTGTTAAGGCACTATATAAATTGGAGTTATTATGATTATGATTATGATTATCATCTTCTCATCTTTTCCAATGGAGTTCAAATAGAAATGGCCTTAAGACAAGTCACCATTATGTGATCATTCCTATATGTTCAATGTTCTATAGTGTATTGCCTAGGTGGACATAATAACTTTTTTTGTATTTGAATTAAGCTGTGTGTCCTTTGTGGCTTGCTGAAAGCATATTTGGTACAACTTCAAAAAGGACAATAGGGATGATTTGTACCTCATTCTGTTCCCACATGATTTTTATCTCCTCATCTAGGTCTTTGAATAGAGACTATTAGTATTTAGAGTGGCTTATTAGCTCTGAGAAGTTCATTATCTGACAGCAACTTCCCACACCCTAAAGGGTAGTCACCAGCACTCCCTATAATCACATAGGTTCACTTGGCTCAAAAAATGAACAGTTCTACTTCCAAGTTAATAGAAATAGGTAGGATTTGTACCTACTTCCAAAGAGAGTAACAATATTTCATAGTAGGCAATCCTGCCTATGAAGACCTGCTCAATTGCTCTGACTTATGATACTATCCGAGGTAGGGCCCCAACTGAGGGTACTTATGAGATGGTCCTTTTTATTGGTATACTTTTCTGGCCCACCCCACCCTACCCCCAACTTTTTATTACTGGTTATTTCTAATCACTTCCCTCATTCTCAGTAGTTACCACCAGTCAAAAGTAGTTACTACCTCAGTCAAACTGAGACCTGTTAAAGACCTTAGCTTAAAAAGGCCAAGGTTTCCCACTGAATCCAGGACTATCTCCAATCATATGGATCTATATCTCACCACTGAGCTCAGATGGCTCCGGAGGAGAAAGTGAGGCTGGAAACTTTGCACAGCCCTCCCTCATTCAAATTCAATTCACTTGCATGTCATGGCATCGATTCCCTGATGTCATGGTCCTCTTCAAAAATGAAGGACAAACAACAACAATCTATCGCTGTTTCCTGTCACTCTTCACCATCGTTCTTCTACAATTCACTTCAGCTACCAGAAGATGGTAACAATGTCATCACCAGTCCCTAGTCTTGCATCTGCTACACCCTCTTCTCTCCATACTTCTTTTCTGCTCCTTTTCTTACCACTATCATCTACTCTCAGCAGGCTGCATCCACAAAACTGGGTCAAGTTCCTTTCACTACCCCATTATGGCATTCTATTGCTTTTCTCTAACAGATGGCTCTTGACACCATTCCTAGCTCTCTAATGTTGACCCATATGGAGACAAATCTTCAAGAGTGTTTTATAGCTCACAACATATACCTCTGATTTTCTTTTGGAAGGTGGACAAGGACTTTACTGTGATGGTAGGAATGTTGGCAGAGGCTGCCAACTCTTCCCTCCCTTCCTCCCAGTATTTCTAGTGCCATCTTGAAGTTTATCAGAATTTCAAGATAATTTGTATGACTTACCATCAGCTAATGGGGGAGATGATGGAAATTAGAAAGGCAAATGGGAAAAGAGTATTTATCCCCAGCTTTAAAAATACTTATTAGAACATGTTATTTGTTTTGGAAAAACAGTGCCTGTACTCTGAAATGAATTAGAAATGAATGAGATTTCAGTAACACTTGCACAGCTAGGAATAGGAGCTGGGCAATTTCCCTTTAAAAGAATGTTTGTAAGTGTCTTACAAACATTGCTCTAAAGTTTACTGAAAAATAAGCCTTTTGCGCTAATAAATTGTCAGGATTCATATTCACAGAATCTTAAGTACTTTAAGGCATCAAAGTAGCAGAGACACCACATTGGTATGCCACATCTAAAGCAGATCACAAATGGCTCCACTCTGGTGCTCAACAACTTATCTTAGCATGAAACAATCTCACAGTTCCCTTTATTTTTACTGAGATCCTCACCTTAACTACCTTCACCTCTCTGTTATTTTTATTTCTTCCATTTGTCTTTGTCATATTCTTCACACAACATTTTTCAGTTGCATTTACTCATACTCAGAGATGTGCCTATGTTCATAGTTGTCTCCTCAATGTAAATATCTTAGGACCTCCTTTTTATCTGTTTCAATGCATGATAATAAGCTTGCTCCCTGTGCTAGTTCAGGGCTTATCCAACTGTCTGTATCACTTCCTCAATTGTCCTCACTAATAGTTCATGGTAAATACCACTGAGCCAAGATTCAGCTCCCCTCTGCTTGTTTCTGTAGCAATTGCAGGCCAGATTAGCCCTCTGATTCCTAATAGTTCGTTGGCAGTATTCTGACTTAAACAACTAAGCATAAATATTCTTAAATTCCATGAAATGTTTAACCCAGAATTATATTGCAGGTAACCAATGGGGTTATTCACTCATTCATTTAAAAAACATTGATTGAATACAAACTACATATGGAGCACTGTGGAAAGTGCAGAGGGCGATATGAAGATATGTAAAACACAGTTACTCTCTTTAAGGAGTATATAATCCAGTGAGGAAAATAGGACCTACACAAAAACTAGGACAAAGCAGAATGTGATATAATAAGGATTTGAAAAAAAAGAAAGATTAATTCCAATTAAGGTGATCAAAGAAAGCTTCATGTTAGTGGTAGCATTTGATCTGAGTTTTCAAGGATTGGTGGGATTTTGGTAGGAAAAGAAGGCCAGGAACAGCATTTTAAGTGATTAAATGTAAAAAGCGTTAAAGTGAGTAAATCACTTCAGCTGGAATAGAGAGTTAGTTAAGGGAACTAGTGGAAAATTAGGTAGAAAATGTGGATAGAATTAAACATCAAAATGTATAACCACTACCTGAAGATGAGAGGCAGAATAACATAGTAGAGAGAGAACCAGTCTCAAAGCCTAGAAGATCTGGATACAAGTCTAGCTTCTGACACATACCAGAGTTTGTGTGACCCTGTACAAATCACTCAACCAGCCAATGCTCTAGACAATTTGCTAAGACTCTAAGTTGCAGAGAAAATGTCACATCAGTGTAGGGAGTTTCCTCCCCCTGAAGTTCCCTAAGCCAGTGAAATCACAATCGAGTCCCTATCTTGCCCAGAGATGACTAGCAAATTTCACCACTAGCTTTTCACTCAACTTTCGAAAATCCTATGCCACTTACCATCTAGAGTTAGAAGAGATGTCCCACCCCCTTGAGGAAATCCAAGAAATGACTTGCACCCATCACCCAGGTAGTAATTGGCAGAGCTAGGATTTTAATTTTAATTTTAATTCAGGTACTCTGATTCTATACTCCATGTTCTTTCCACAGCATCATGTTTCGTCCTCTACCACATTTAAGTGTTTATCCCAAACAAAGCCCTTAAAAGATCATTTTTAGTAGTGTCAGAAGATATTTTCCAGCATATGATTCAAGGGATAAATTATTGTTTTTTGCCTTGCACACAATCATTATAGCTGAGAAGGGTTGCAGCACAGAATTAATCAGACATAATAACAGATCAGCTTCAAAGGACATATTGTTTCTAGCAGATGATGACATAAATATCAGTCAATAAAATTTAACTAAGAACCAGGTAATAGCTGTTCAATGCTGAGTAGCTACAACAATCATCAAAGTAAAATGCATCCCATGCTACAAAGACTGTCCATGAGTTTAAATTAATACATAAGAGAACTACAATATTGGCTTTCACAGACTATAAGGAAAAATGTTAAGGGCACAGAAGCAGAAAGACAGAATCACCAAATCTCAGAGTTGGAAGGGACCTCAAGGGCCATGTTGTCCAAACCGTTCCTGAATAAGAATATTCTTCCCAGTCTCTACAACTGGATCGTTCAGCATCTACCCAAAGATACTAAAGGCAGCTGGTGGTACAGTGGATAGAATTCTGGACCTGAAGTTAAAAAGACCTTAGTCACTTAACCTCTGTTTGCCTCAGTTTCTTCAACTGCAAAATAGGCATAATAACAGCACCTATCCCAGGACTGTCGTGAGGAGCAAATGAGATAACATTTGCTAAAATAAACAATTTTAAAAATACTTAGTACAGTGCCTGGTACGTAGCACATGCTATATAAATGCTTATTCCTTTTCCCTTTATCCAAAGACCTCCAGTGAGAAATAGAGTTGTGAAAAGTAAAATAATGAGAGGAAAAATTGGGGTCAAATACAGCATCATAGATTTATACTTGAAAAGGACCTTGGAAGTAATTTAGTATAACCCCTTCCTTTTATGGATGTAAAAAATGATACCCAAAAAGATTAAGTGACTTGCCTATGGCTACCCTGGCAGAAAGTGGCAGAGTAAAGATCTGAATCCAGATACTCTGACCCCAAATCTAACCAGAATAACACTTAACTACCAAGGAGGTAAAAGGTATCTGTCCTATTAAGATCACTTAAGTTTCTCCTCCCTTAGGACAGAGCTGGTAACAACAGAAATTAACAGTAGGACTGCATTAAAATGCATTAAAATTTCAAGTTTCTTCCGTGAAATAGCATGTAGATATCTGAGACCATAAATATTCTTCCTGGCCCACTTTCCTCTGATTTTCACATGAAAAGAACTTGGAACCTCTTTCACTATTCTTCTTTCTGTTTTGGTACCCAGTGTCTTCCACAGTATGTAGTTCTTCACTTTTATCCGGGTATCTTTCTTGATCCCTTTGCATTCTCAATTGTCCTCTTTATCACATCATCAAGTTTTTAGCCCAATATATATGTGTTTTAATCTTTTCAAAATGTAGAGACAATTACTTTTTCATAGGCTCATAGTATCAAAAATATAGAGTTGGAAGGATTTCAGAGATCACCTAGTCCAGCTCTCTGATTGTACTGAAAAGGAAACTGAGTCCCAAAGAGGTGAAACGTCTTGCCTAAAGTCAAAGAAATAGGAGCATCATCCTTTTGTCCATGATGCTAACACATACATACATACATACACACACACATAGATAGATAGATAGATAGATAGATAGATAGATAGATAGATAGATAGATAGACAGACAAATAGATAGATAGATATCTGCAGGCAAATACTTGAGAAACTTCTTTTCTTTTTCTGAAATGAAAAATGAGACTCTTCTCGTCCTCTTCCTACACCTACACACACACACACACACACACACACACGCACGCACACGCACGCACCACTGCTCTCTTTAAAATCAAAGCTCTCCCTAAGTTGTTCTTCTCTTTTGATTCTAGTCATGGCAGTACAGCCGCCTGCTGCTGAGACTGTGTTAGAGAAGGCAATGTGTGCATTGCTTAAGAGGCTTTGCTACTTCTCTACCAGCTGCCTTGTGTCTTTACAAAACAAACAACTTCGACTGTTGGGACAGGCATTTCAGAGAGCAGAGAAGCAATAAGGAATCATGCAGCTGTCAAATAAATTGCTTATTAGCAGTATCACACTCTAATTCATGTCAGATCATGTAGATTCAATCCATAACCCTTATGAACAACTGGAAAATCTGATCATTAGATATAGTTCTTTACCAATTCCCTAAGCATTCTTCCTGTTATTTCTTAAAGCTGTTCTCCTTCTGGCTCCATCCTGAACTTTCTACTTGCTAGTTTGAAATGAGGACAGCACAGGGTCCACATTCTCTAAAAACTATCCCTCTGAGAAGAGTACTCTTGGGTCCTCAGATTCGACATTTTAAAACCACAATTTAAATGCAGATTTTTAACTCCCTGGCTAAGAAGCCAAGAGGGAGGCTTCTGACTTAATTAAAATACTCATGTAAAATTATATGCACAACAGTTTTCTTCTATAGCATGAACCCAGGAAATTGTGGTGATACTAAAGAGACTTTTTAAGTGAACTTTCAAGTAATGTATCATCTCAAAAGCTTATTTCCATAGATCAGTTTTCCAAAGTCCTTAGCCCTAAAGACAAGAACATACATCTAGCTCTGTATTTAAAATATTATTCTCTTCCTGCAGGTTAGCATATATGTTTATCAAGACCCTGCTGACCCATCAGTAGACCAGATAAATCTAGGGCCTTAAACATCGTAAGTGCTTAATAAAGGTAAGGGCTTACCTACAAGGTCGAATTGTATTGACTCCTCAAACCTAACTCACAAGCCTCAGTCACAAACTGTAACCTATACTATCACAGAAGTTCTGAGATGAAAAGGATCCCAGAAGTCATCTAATATAACCTAGATGTGAACAGGAACCCCCCCTACAGCATCCCTGACTAACTGGTCATCTAGCCTTAAAGACCTTCAGTGATCCACTACATCCTGAGATAACCTATTCAACTTCAGAGACAGTTCTAATTGTGAGAGTTGAGGGTTTTGCCCCTTATGTTGAGATGAGATATGCTTCTGTGTCATTTCCCATCGGTCTTAATTCTGACCTCTGAAGCCAACTGGAACATATCTAATCTCTCTCTCACATGATAGTCCTTCAGATACTTGAAGCCAGTGAGCACGTTCCCTCTTAGATTTCTCTTCTACAAGCAAAATATAATTCCTTCAACCAATAATAATATGGCTTGGTCTCAAGGCCTTTTGCCATTTTAACTAATCTAGGTACATAATCTATTTTGTCAATATCCTTCCTAAAATATAACATCTACAACTGAACACAATACTACATGTAATATAGTGTGACCAAAACCAAATATAAGAGAACTATCACCTCCCTTATTGGGGATACTATAGATCACCTAATACAATATAAAATCACATTTGCTTTTGGAGCTGTCATGCCACACTGTTGGCTCTTACAGAGCTTGCAGTCCATTAAAATCCCCAGATCTTTTTCACACAAACTTGTCTAAACAAATCTCCCCTATTATGTACTCATCCTATTGATTTTTAAACGAAATGTAAGACTTTATATTTTTCCCCTTATTAACTTTTATCTCATTAGAATCATCTGATCATTCCAACTTGCTGAACTTTCTTTAGATCCTGTCTCTATCATGTATTGCATAAGCTATCCCTAAATGCTATAGCCCTTTTAGATTTTTTGTCATCTGAAAATGTAATAATTAACTATTTTTAACTCCAAACCCACTGACAAAAGTATTAAAAAGTGACACACTCTCTCATGCCCTTTGTCCTCAATTAAGACAGATTACTCACCTGTAAGAGACAGCTAAGTTGCACCATAGATAGAAAGCTAGACATTGTGTCAAGAAGATCTGAGTTGAAATCCTGCCTCAGATACATACTAGCTGAGTGACCCTGGGCAAGACACTTAACCTGTTTGCCTCAGTTTATACAACTATAAAATAGGGATAATAATAGCACCAACCTCACAGGATTCTCATTCTCAAAAAGGTAGTTGGCAGATATGTTGGTGAGCAAGGGGCATTGTTTATTGGATGGGAAAAATAATGAGGGGTAAGTAATAGTATGAGCAGCTGGCAAGACTTGAGGTAAGCAAGAAATGAAAGTAAGAGAGAACCCAGAACTCTTGTCTCCTCACAACTACACATCCTCACTGCTCTATCTCTTCAGCATGGAACAGATAAAGAACAATTGGGGGGGGGGGAATAAAGAGTAATCAAAACAGGATTATATATCTTCCCACATACACTATAAGATGCTACAATTATTCTCACTATCTCAGTGGTAACACTCTGAAGAAGTAGAACATCATTCTACATCATTCCCATGTTAATTCCTAGTGTTGATATTTCTTCCCCTTCTTTCTATCTCCAGTTTAAATAACTGGGAAAAGAAATGGTGACCAAGAGACATTATTCATGGCAGTAGATAGGGATAGTAATTGGTAGAGTTTGGGAGAAGAGAAAAGGGGGAGAGCCAGAGATAGGAGATCAGCGGTGACTGAGGAATCAATCAACAAATAGTTGTAAGTACTTACTATGTGTTAGGGGTAGCTAGGTAGCACAGTGGATAGAGTGCTGGGCCTATAGTCAGGAAGACTCATCTTCCTGGGCTCACTAGCTGTGTGACCCTGGACAAGTCACTTAGGCCTGTTTACCTCAATTTCCTCATCCGTAAAATGTGAAAAAACTCAAATGGGGTCACAAAGAGTTGAACACAACTGAAATAACTGATAAACAATAACTATGTGCTAGGTTCTAGGGCTATAAAGGAAAAAAATGAAACAAGTTCTGCCCTCAACAACTTATAACCTATAGGAAAAAGGATCTTAGGAGTTTTACCCTCATATTGCCTAAAAACACATGTTAAGATAAGCGAATACCCAAGATTTGTCCCCATCTTGCTTGAAAATTGTTGGACTCCCTGGTGTAATGGAGCAAGTACTACCACGTAAAATGCCATCAATTCTAGAAGAAGACAGGGATAGAGGGAAAGAATGCTGCCCAGCTCCTACTCCTGACCCTCTTTTTTTTGTTTTCTTTTGTTTTGTTTTGTTTTTCCTGACTATCTTTAAGCAATAGGAAACAGCAGGTGAAGAAAGAATTTGTTGAAAAGGAAGGCTTCAATCAAAGAGTGTCTCATATTGAGGACTTAAGTGATTCCAAGATTTCCACACATCTTTGGGATAGAAAGTCATTCATTTCAGATCTGTTCTGTTTTTCTTCCTTTAAAAATAAATGCTTTCTTCTGTAATATTGTGAACTTGGAGCTTGCAAGTCACTTGCAAATGTTAGTATACTAAAGTGGTATCTTGCACAAAGTTTCCCAGACATCCTGGGTGGGGACTATAAGTAAAGCCAAGGTATATTTGGGTTCCTCTATCTCAGGTCCTAGTGACATGAGAATCTAAAACAAGGATATAAATTTGAACTACTTGCTCATTTTGTTATGTCCTTTTTTCACATCATGATTAAACAAAAAAATTCAGACTTCCTCCTTCCTACTTGTATTTTTAAAAAATGAAAGCTATACCTTCATTAACAGGAAAAATCTGGAAGCTAATGAAATATTGGCTCAGAAAATGTTTCCAGACCAATTACCATATTAGAAACATATAATAGATCAAAGGTGTCATTATTTAATATCATCATTCTTCTAATTTGGGGTAATTCAATTAACTACTCTGTAATTGAATTTACTTTCCTTTAAAATGTATAGACTATCTGTCAAATGGGGATTTTTTGCTTTTGTCTTTCTAAATTTTGATTTTGTTAACCCAGAGGGCTAAATATGTCCTTTTTCACAACACGATTGGACTGCAAAATTAAGATTTCCTCTTTGCTGTTTTTTTTAAAAGCTATAAAATAAGTAGCATTTATATTTTTGCAGAATATTTTAGCTTTGGAAAGCACTTTAGAAATATTATCTCATTGAATGCTAACAATCTTGTGAAGTAGGTATTATTATCCCAATTTTTCAATTAAAGAAGATTACCCAGGTCACATATGCAGTAAATATCTGAGGCAATATTTCATTTCAAGTCTTCCTGACTCCAAGTCCAATGATCTATCCAGTGCACCACCTGCCTGCCTATACATTTGTTGAACAAAAAAAATCTGGAATCCATTAACATATCAGCTCAGAGAATATAACCCATAGGGTTAACAAATCAAAACTTTAAAAAAAAAACTATTATGCAATTATTTGAATGTAACATGAGAGGAAGGTTCCCTACCTTTTACAAAAATCCTTTAAAAACCATTCAGCTTTATATACTTTCAGAATAATTTTTCCCCTGTCACTGATTCCCGTATTTCTCTTTACTACACAGCTTTTTTTTTCAGGTTTTTATCATGTGAGAAATTCATGACACATTTTTACTTCTGTGAGCTTAAATAGGTTGAAGGATATTTATTCCGGAGAAGAGAAGATTATGGGGAACATGATAGCCATCTTCAAATATCTGAAGACTTATCCTGTGGAAGAGAGATTAGATTTGTTCTTTTCACCCTAAAGAGTAGGTCTAGGAGCAAATAATAAAGATTGCAAAAAGGTGAACTAAAATTTAAGGTGAGGAAAAACTTCCTAACAATTAAAGTGATGGAAAAGTAAATGCCCTGCCTTGAGGTAAAGTAGGTTCCTCATCATTGGAGGTCTTCCGAAAAGGACTGGAAGAGTATACTTCAGATATTCTTGTTATTATATGGGTTGGGCTAAATGTCCACTGAGGTTCCTTCTGACCCAGAATCTATCTGATTCTTACCCTGAATATGTAGGAGGAGATAAAACTATTTTTCCTTCTCCAAGTAAATAACAACAATCCTTTTTCAGAGGCAGACGGCAGTGGTAGAGTACCAGCCTTGGAGTCAGGAGGACCTGAGTTCAAATCTGGCCTCAGACACATAACACTCACTACCTGTGTGACTCTGGACATGTCACTTAACTCCAACTGCCTCACCAAAAAAAAGAAAACAATCTTTTTTCACCAACTGTATCACTTCAGTGGAATTAGGACTTTCTAAGTCTAAATATCTGCCACCAATTTAAAATATGAGCACCTATCTGTCCTTTTTTTTTTTTCATTCTTCACCTCACTTGAACCTAACTTTCTTCAATTAAAATATTTCTTGGTTCAAATTTTGCTTGGTAAGATATGACTCAACATATAGCCATCTCCAGAATGAGGAAGGATTGGCTCAAGTAGGCTAGGTAGTGCTCTCATCCTTAGCCATTAGCCCTGCATGTTAGTTTTTTAAAACAACTTGGAACTATTTCCAGTCACACAAAATCCAAAGACAGTTCTCCCTTGGAACTCCCACTCCCATATCACATCCCTGCTGCTTTTAATCTATCTTTTTTTAAACCTCTATTTTCCTCTCAACTTCTTGAGAAACATGTAATGATATTTAATGTTAATTCCCTAGCTACAGTGTGTCTCGTTGATTAGAAATGGAAGTTTCATGATGCAGTACCTTAATTTTCTTTGAAAACAGCACCTGGGGCTCTCTGCAGCTGTAAAATTCCAAAAACAAAGGCAGAATGGGGTTGGTTTTTTTTTTCCAAAAAAATGAACATACACATGCTTTACATAATTAATTAGAACTGCAACACATAGCAGGTTTAAAAAGAAATGGATCCTTTGAATATGTGAGGGGGTCTTTTAGGGACATCATTCTTATTCATAGACTTTAGAGGAGTCATTTAGAGATTTAATCAAATCCCCCCATTTTTGAAATAAAAAATAACTGAGGCCAAGAGACTTGCCCAAGGTCATACAGAAAATAAGTTAAAAATAGGTATAACTCAATTTCTCTATCTTATTCAGGATCTCCTCAATTTTATTACACTGCTATTAAGTATTTAGCTTCTTTTTCCATTTGGAATACTCCATCGTCTTCCACATTTGAACTTGACCACCATCTTCTCTGTCAGGGACCAAAAAAGAGGTATAGATCACAGATATCATCAGTTCTATCATCTTATTACAGAATATTGAGAAATAGAAGTCATTTCCTAGTCTTTGCCACAACCAAAAAGATCAATTCAGATATATTAAAAGTAAGTTTGGGGGCAGCTAGGTGGCGCAGTGGATAGAGCATTGGCCCTGGAGTCAGGAGGACCTGAGTTCAAATCTGGTGTCAGACACTGAACACTTACTAGCTGTGTGACCTTGGGCAAGTCACTTAACCCCACTGCCTAACAAAATACAAAAAAAAAAAAGCAAGTTTGCCTGAGGCAAAGCTGGGAAGGAGGTAATATTTCTCTTAAAAAGTCTCCTCCCACCCCCTTCCTTCCTTTCTGTGCTCCTTTCCACATTATAAGTTCAATATACCCTATATGGGCATCCCAATTGGTCATATTTCCCTGGGCTACCTAGAATAGCTACTTCAGTACCCTCAGTTAGACTTGCCTTTTTCCAAGTAATAGCTTCTCAGTCTCTGTGTCTGTCTCTGTGTCTCTGTGTCTCTGTCTCTCTCTCTCTCTCTCTCTCTCACACACACACACACACACACACATATGCATTCACCTGATTCCATCACTTTAGTGCCTTGTGAGATGTCAGATTTTGCTCAGTAGAAGATAAAAAGGTAAATAAAATATAATCTCTACCCTCAAGAAGCTTTTATTCTAGTAGAAAAGACGTTTACACAGATAAATATAATAAAAATAGAGTATAAAAGTACATAGCATACATAATATAGAAACAAGATGTTATCACAGTTAAAAAGAGGGAGGAATGACTTTGGACTGTGGGTGTGCCAGCAATTGCAGAACAGAAATCAGCACCATGGCTAGCAGTTGTGGTAAAACTAAATATAGCTGGTTCCCAACTTGGGCAGCAGACAACGTCACAAAGCCATGCATTTGGGCAGATTAGTACTTCTGTTGTGGTTTTCTGTAAATGTGTTACCAGGAATGTTTAAGGAGGGAGAAGGATAGTTATTGCTACTGATTGATTTAATTTAAATTGGCTGATTGTTCAGCCATTTTCATTTCTGACTCTTGGCAGTTTTCTCACTGCTGTCTTCATTCAAATTGTTCAGAGTTTTCTTGGCAAAGATACTGGAGTAGTTTGCCATTTCCTTCTCTAGCTCATTTTACAGATGAGGAAACTGAGACAAACAGGGTTAAGTGACTTGCCCAGGGTCACATAGCTAGTAAGTATCTAAGGCCAGGTTTGAATTCAAGAAGATGAGTCTATCCAATCTATCTATTCTGCCACCTAGTTTCCCTTAAATTGCTCCAAGTGAAAATAAGACTGAGGCAATCCTCCAGAACTTAAGAAGAGCACTTTATGTCACCTGAGTAGATTCTTGAAGAGAAACTTCCCTGCCATGGACAGATCTTTGTTTCTCTTTCCCTGTACGCTAACTGGCAGGGAAATAGGCAGAGATAGTGTCTATGTCACTCCCTTAGGTATCCAATAGCTTGTGGCTGCACTTGGTACCATCTCAGAGTGGCAAAAAATCATTGTTCCAGCAATGTCTGAGACTGTGAAGAGGTCTTTCAGAGACATATTCAGCTATATTTCTATTGTGTCAGTTGTTCTGAAAATAATAATAAATTAATAAATAATAATAATGCACATTGCACTTTGAAGTTTGCAGACTACTTCACTTATATTATCTCATTTTATCCTCATAGTAATGCTGTAAAGTAGTTATTATTATTACACCCATTTTACAGATGAGGAAAATGAAGGTGCAATGACATTAAATGACTTGCCCAGAGTCACATAGCTAGTAAGCATGTTTGAGGTCTTCCTGATTCCAAGTCCAGCATTCCAACCATTATACCACCGAGCTATATACACGCCTAACATCCTAAGGGCCTGCTCTGATAGTCTAGACTTAACAGTGGAGAGTCATGAGTGAGCTAAACTGAGACATGAAAGATGAATAGGGCTTTTCATTGGTAATATGGAAGGAGAGCATTCCAAGCAATAAGGAACAATTTGAATGAAGACAACAGTGAGAAAGCTTGGGTTTCTTAAAAAAAAATGGTGAATATTTCCATTTGGTTGGAGCAAGGATGTGTGAAGGAAAATGAATTTAAAAAAAAAAATAGGTTGTAGCCAGATGGCAGAAGGTTTTGAATGCCAGGCAAGGTATTTTATATTTTTATTTCTTAGGCACTCACAGCAGGGGTGACTAGGAAAGGCCTTCTGAAGAAGATGGGGCTAAAGCTGTCTTAAAGGAAGCCAAGGAAGCCAGGAGGTAGAAGGAAGGAAGGAGAGCAATCCAGGCATGATGGACAGCCAATGCAAAGTCATATATTGTGATGGACGTCTTCTCTGAGGAACAACAAGAAAGTCAGTGTTGCAAGATTATAGAGTATGTGGTGGGAGAGTAAATCATATAATGCCTGGAAAAGTAGGAATGGGCAAGGTTTTGAAAGGCTGCACACGCCAAACAGGATTTTAGCTCCTGGAGGTAACAGAGAGTCATTGGAGTTATTGAATATTTGGGCGACATGGTCAGACCTGCACTTTAGAAAAATCACTTTGGCAGCTGAATGGAGAATGGATTGGAATGGGAATATAATTGAGGCAGGAAGACCCACAACGAAGCTATTACAATATTACAGGCATGATGTTATCAGAACATGTACCAGAGTGTTAAAAGTGTGGGTGAAAAGGAGACATACGGGAAGAATATTTACTCAACTGAGAGAACTAACCAAAAGCAGAGAAACCAGATCAATCCGGTTTCACCTGGTCAAGGTCAGATGTTCTGATTTCAGCCTTGCATCTGTAGAAGCACACACATGATCACTGTTGTCACAAAAATTAAATTCTATCAAAATTATTGCATGTTTCAAGTATTTCATATGCCACTATAGCTAAAATATTAATGACTGATGTTTTAACATTATACTAAACCCAAAGTATTTAAAGTGGACTCCTAAAGACATAATACTATTATCCAAAGGAATTAATCTGTAATGGCAACTTGACAGGCCAGGAAAGATACTGAGAGACATGGGCCAGTACTGGAATCATTGAGGCACCTAACTTCTCTAACTACATATGAGATTAGCTATGACCACTGGCTCTCTCCATGAAGTCTTCAACTGATACTTATCATTTTTTAATTAAATATGCATTATCATTATCAGTTAATTATTTCTGAGTGATCAGAATTTATATTTGTTAGTTTTTAAACCTGTAAAGGGACAGACAGACAAAGAAGCTTGGCTTATTTTCTGTTATGTTTTTGTAGGGATGAGAGAAGAGGTTTAAATATCAAAACAGGAAGAAATAGGCAACTTCACTGCCACTTCTTCATTAAAATGTGTTCTAAAAACGGAAGGGACTTTAAGATAGGTGATTAAAGATAAAGGGTTAGAAAAAATGCTAATCCTTTGAGGTTAGAAAGGGTCCAGATCATCTACTCCCATGATCCTCACTTTCAAAAAGGGAAGGCTCCTTGGAAGGAGCTAGTCCTGGGCAATTTTATGAAGGTTTTGTCCTTTTTTTTAGTTCAGACCTGCAACTCCCTTGTGGTAGGGAACTTCTGGTGAGCAACCTCCCTCTACCAAGGCAGATGTGCAGCTTAACATTTTAGAGCTACCTGAAGATCTGAAAGGCTTGATGACACAGTCAATGTGTGTCAGAGGTAGGAATTAAACCTATGTCTTCCTGACTCTGGGGCCAGCTCTCTAGTCACTATACTATGATACCTGTAACAAAGCTTATTTTTAACACACACAAATTTGACTCCTTTTTCTTTTTAATAGCTCTTATCCAAGAGACACAATGCATGTCCTAGCCACTGCAGTGGTCCAGTTGTCTGCCACTACTATTATCCATGTCCCATATCACCTCCTCTGATTAAAATGTATCTGTTTTATTATTGTTTCATGAGTTAATCTACTTAATTTTTAAAAGCTATCAAGCTTAAAATATAGGGAGTGAGGGAGGGAGGGAGGGAAGGAAGGAAGGAAAGAAGGAAGGAAGGAAGGAAGGGAAGAAGGAAGGAAGGAAGGAAGGAAGGAAGGAAGGAAGGAAGGAAGGAAGGAAGGAAGGAAGGAAGGAAGGAAGGAAGGAAGGAAGGAAGGAAGGAAGGAAGGAAGGAAGGAAGGAAGGAAGGAAGGAAGGAAGAAAGGAGGGAGGGAGGGAGGGGAAGGAAGAAAGGAGCTGAAATTGATACTTAGTGACCTACTATCTGTGTGATGCTTTTTGCCTAAGAAAAGTGAATCATAATAATGAGTGTAGACATAATCTTAGATCTCTTTAAGGAAAGTGATCTCACATCCTCCCTTAATAAGCCATTCCAGTTGTCAGAACTAGGCCAGCCTATCTAAGGACTCAAAGTCAAAGGAAGTTAACAGTATTTAATGAGTAAGAAACTAAAAAACAGGTCCTAAGGTAAAAGGTTAACAAGAATAATTCAACAATTTTAATAGGTAAATAGACACTAGATGGAATCTAATACAGTCAGGAAAATCTCCCTCATAGCCAACCCAATTTCTCTTCCTATAATTTAAGTTCTTTCACTTTCATTCTGTTATCAATCAATATGGATCTTTAGAGGTTGTCTTTACTATCCAAATAGCACAGGCAGTCACATATCTTAGAAGGGGATTGAAAGTCTTCTGGTCACAGTACCTGAAATTCATACCATCAGAAATTAATTCATTTGGGTTAGCATAATCAACGCACAGATGTACCTTATCCTCAACTCCATTAAGGATTTTATATGGTTTTCTATTAATGTTCCAATGCCTATACAGTTTTCTAGCCTTATAGTAATATATCTCTATTAATACAAATTCCATAGAACACGAAGTCCACATTTCAATGGGCTATTACAAACAATTTGTAATTTAGGAATTAAGAGTATATAGCAAACAGTGTAATCTGGGACACTTAGGGAAAAGTTTCATGATGGAGATTGGACTTTAATCAATAAAGGGAAAGTTAAAACTTAAAAGGATGGAAAATGACAATGAGGGAAGGGAAAAAGCATGAACAAAGCTATGGAAGACAGAAACCACATGATGGTTTAAGGAGTTATAAAGATTAAACCAATTTATCTGGGACAAAGGGAAGTAGTAGGAAATAATATTAGAACCAAATTACAAAGAACTGAAATCAAAGCAAAGGGCAGAGCCAAGATAGTGGATTAGAGGAAAACTCTGCTAAATTCTACCAACATTACCCTCTAAACAACTTTAAAATAATGCCTCAAATCAAATTTTGGAGTGGCAGAACCAACAAAAGGTCAGAGCGAGATATTTTTCTGGCTTAAGAAAACCTAAGAGGGCAGCAGGACAAGGGTGTGACAATGAGATGGAGTCCTGTCCAGAGTGCACGCAAATGGTAGCAGCAACAGCTGGTGTGACAGCAACAGCAGGTTTGGGAGCTCTCAGCCCATAAAAGCTAAGTGGGTCAGAAAACTGGTCAGAAAGAGATTACAGGGGTCCTTTTGCTAGCACTAGGTACAGCTGGCACTGATTGGCAATATATTGCTCAAATACAGTTCTGGATTGTAGATCCAGGGTGAAGAGGAGGCCCTCTGGTTGCTGTTCCCAGTTCCAAGGCAGAGAGGAACAGTGAGTGTGGCTATAGGACAGCAGGGAACCTATTCACAGCTCCATGGCCAAGAAGAGCACTAGTGCTTATGGCTACACAGGAAGTAGGGATACATCCTGGGTAAAAATCAAAGCAGAGACCAGGAAAGCAGTCACCACACTCCTTCCCAGATCACACCACCTTGGGAGCACCAAATATTTGCAGACCCCTATAACTAGCTTGAAAACAGCAACATGAAAAAGCCTGAAACTTGGGAGAGTATCTCCCCACACCCAGTGAGCAAAGCTCAACTTTAACATAAAGTTCAAAGTCAAGAAATAGGCTAGGGAAAAGAGCAAATAACAAAAAAAGAACTTGCATAAAATACTACTATAGTGGCAGGGAAGACCAAGACATAACCTCAGAAAGAGACAACAATGTGAAAATAGCTACCAAAAAAGCCTCAAAGAAATATGCTAATTGGATTCGAGCCCAACAATAATTCCTGGAAGAGTTCAAAAAGAGAAAAAAGGGGTAGAGTAAAAATTGGGAAAAGAAATAAGTGATGCAAGAAAATTATAAAAAGAGAATTAACATCTTGGTAAAAAAAAAAAAAGAGGCACCAAAAATACTGAAGAAAATAATAATATCTTAAAAAATAGAATTGGCTAAACAGCAAAAAAAAAAAAGCACAAAAATTTACTGAAGAAAAGAACTCATTAAAAAAGCAGAATAGGCCAAATGGAAAAGGAGGCACAAAAATTCACTGAAGAAAATAATTCCTTAAAAATTAGAATTGGGCATGTAGAAGTTAATGACACCATGAAAAACCAAAAAAAAAACAATAAAACAAAGTCAAAAGAATGAAAAATGGAAGAAAATTTGAAATATCTCACTGGAAAAACAACTGATCTGGAAAATAGACCCAGAAGATATAATTTTAAAATTATTGGACTACCTGAATGCCATGATCAACCTAGCCAGCATCTTTCAAGAAATTATCAAAGAAAATTGTCCTGATATCCTAGAACCAGAGGATAAAATAGAAATTGAAAGAATCTATTGATCACCTCCTAAAAGATCCCGAAATGAAAACTCCCAGTAATATTATAGCCAAATTCCAGAGCTCCCAAGTCAAGGAGAAAATACTGCAAGAGGCTAGAGAGAAACAATCCAAATATCATGAAGTCAGTCAGGATTACACAAAATGTAGTGGCTTCCATGCTAACTGAGCAGAGGTCTTAGAATATTATATTTCAGAAGCCAAAGGAGCTGGAATAACAACCAAGAATGACCTACCCATCAAAATAAGTATAATTCTTTAAGGAAAAATATGGATACATAATAAAATAGAGGACGTTCAAGTAAGACCAGAGCTAAATAGAAATTTGACATTCAAATACAAGACTCAAGAGAAGCATAAAAAGGTAAATATGAAAGAGTAATCATAAGGGGCTCAATAAAGTTAAACTGTTTACATTCTATATGGGAAGGTAACACATATAACTTCTAAAAACTTTATCATTATTAGGACAATTAAAAGGAGTTTACATGGACAAAGGGTATAGGTGTGACTCAGTTATATTGGAACAATCTCAAAACAATGAAGGCTAAGAAAGAAGGATGCACTGAGAGAAGTGGGAAGGGAGAGGTTAAAGAGGAAAATTTTTCACATAAAAGAGGCATGCAAGTAAGAGCTTTTACAGTGGAGAAGAAAATGGGGATGGGGGAAATGCTTGAATCTCATTCTGATCAGAACTGGTTCAAAAAATGAAGAATACATATATACACCTCCAGTTGTGCATAGAAATTTATCTTTCCCAAAGGGAAACAGAAGGGGGAAGGGATTAAAGAAAGGGGAGAAGATGATAAAAGGGAGGGCAGATTAAGGGAGATAATGGTTAGAAGTAAAATAAACTTTTGAGGAGAAACAGAATAAAGAGAAAGAACAACAGACCAAAGATAATGGGAAGGAAGGAAATACACAGTAATCACAACTGTGAATGTGAATTGGATGAACTCACCCATAAAATGGATGCAGATAACAAAATGGATTGGAAACCAGAATCCAACAATACATTATTTACAAGAAATACACTTGAAACAGAAAGACACACATAGAGTTAAAATAAAGAACTAGACCAGAATCTAATATGCTTCAGCAGAGGTAAAAAAGGCAGGGGTAGCAATCATTATCTCAGAAAAAGCAAAAACAAAAATAGACTTAATTAAAAAAGATAATCAGGGAAACTAAGTTATGTTTTTTTAAAAAAAAAAAGTACCACAGTCAATAAATATCAAAAAATTTTATAGCAACTTTCTCTGGTAAAGGCCTCATCTCCCAAATACATAGAGAATAGTAAAATTAATAAGAATTTGAGCCATTCTCCAATTAATAAATGGTTAAATGATATAAATAGAGAGTTTTCAGAAGAAAAAATCAAAGCTATATATAGTCATATGAAAAAATTCTCTAAATCACTGTTGATTAGAAACAGGCAAATTAGAACAACTCTGAGGTACCACCAAGAGGATGAGATAAGAGGTACACAAGTGAACTGGTAATGGAGTAATGAACTGGTCCAACCATTCTGGAGAACAATTTGGAACTATGCCCAAAGGGCTATAAAACTATGCATACTTTTTGACCCAACAACACCACTATTAAGTCTGTATCACAAAGCGATCAAAGGAAAAAAGATAAGAACCTATATATATATAAAATATTTATAGCAGCTCTTTTTGTGGTGTCAAAGAACTGGAAATCAAGGGAATGCTCATCAACTAGGGAATGGCCAAAAAAAATGTAGCATATGATTGTGATGGGGTCCTACTGTGTTGTAAGAAATGACAAGGCAGGTGGTTTCAAGAAAATAAGACAAGACCTATATGAACTGATGCAAATTGAAGTGAGAAGGACCAAGAGATCATTGTGCACAGTAACAGCTATTTTGTAATGCTGACCAACTGAAAGACGTGGCTACTCTGATCAATACAATGATTCAAGACAATTCCAAAGGACTCATGATGAAAAAATACTATCTACCTCCAGAGAACTGGTGAACTCTAAGTGCAAACTGAAGTATATTTTTCTTTTATTTTCTCTTTTTGTGGCAATATGGCTAATATGGAAATGTTTTGCAAGATTTCACATTTATAATTGATATCATAAATTGCTTGCCTTCTCAGTTGGCAGGGGAGGGGATGAGAGGGAGGGAGAAAATTCAGAACTCAAATTTTAAAGAAATGAATGTTAAAAATGATATTTTTTAAATAAAGGATGAGTCCATCAAAAAATGTCAAGTCAAAAGAGTCTGGACTTCATTCATAAGTGACCTCACTCCCTGACCTCAGTACCACCTAGAATAGGAGTCTGGTCACAGCAGATAAGGAGTAGGGAATATCATATTCCAGGGTTGTTATTAGTTGTATATGTATGTGCATTTTAATATATTAAGGAACACCCAAAGCTATTTCTTGAATTTCCTTTAAAAATAATCTATATATGATGAGGGGTAAGGAGACTTATGAATATTAATTTGGGATTGTTGAACCATACAATCACTAAGGTCCATTCTTGATTTATCATTCTGAAATTCCATAATTTTAGTCTATAGACAATAAGGATTGTTCTACCTACAAATAAAAACTGCCACGTGGACTATTTTCAAAAGCAACGTGGAAGCTCACAGGGAAGCTGAATCTTATAGCAACATAAAATAAAATCATTGGAATGTCAAAAGTTGATGGAAGGACAGTTGATGGGGAGAAAAAAAAACAAGAAAATTGTCGTGACAAAATTAGTGTTATTAGAAAAAAAAGAATGTAATATTCAGTCAGAAAAGCCTTGGGATTTAAAACTTCAGAAGGGTTAATTTAATTAATTATTTCAATGAATTTTTTAAAAGTTAGTATACTGACAGTTAACCTAAAGTATACTTCCAGGTACAAAAAGAGTTTATTTCAATTTTATTGAGAAAGACACATGTACAGACTAAAGTCTTGCATAGCAATTCACCATGTAAATTGACCACAGAAAATCTTTACTCATTTTTGTCAGGAGGATTCCACCTCTCTAATCCCTGAATGGAAGACATAATGCTACTGTTGTGAATATTTTTTCAGTCCATAATTATGATTTAAAATGTGAATTTCTATTATTAAATCAATCAGAAATGAGACAAGGGAATTGGATTATGGATAAATGGCTTAGAAAGCAGAGGGAAAATAGAAGTGGCTAAAGAAAACAGAAGCACTACTTTGACTTCAACTAACCGAGGGTATTACAGGTCAGGTGGCTCTAGGCATGACCAGATTCCAGGCTGTTAAACAAAGACCTTGGGAGCAGAGAGGGGAAAAAAAACCACTAAGATTAAGTCTTTCCAGGCAAAACAGACCACAAAGTTGACAACAGTAAATATCTGACAGGGCATAAAAATAACTTTCCCATTCAAAGGCAAGAACCCTTTTAACTTTACAGAAAAAGCCTAGGAAAATGGGATTTTTTTTTCCTTCAAGCAGATCATCAAAATCCATCAAAACTTCTGTTGATTTCTGAGCCCACCAACATTGGCCATCCTGTGTTTGCTTATCAACTTATGGTTATTTGAAACTATTACAGCTATCTGTGTTTATGTATACATATAGGCATACATGTATATACACATATGTATATATGAATGTATGGAATGAAACTTTCTGATGTAAAAAGTTTTTTTTAATTTCAAATGCTATTTTCTCTGATGATTTGTCCAAAATATTTATTTCTCTAATCTACTCTATGACAGAGTATTTGTAAATTCCTGAAAGGTTAAAAATGGATCTTACCCCATATATATATGGGTTGATCCACCAGGAATTCTAAAAGTTAACGTGGAATCCCTTCAAGATAATTGCCCTCTGCCTCAGGGAATATTCCAAATCTTCCTGAGTTTGGAAAGACTTCCTTTATTATCTTAGAACCCTCTAGAGCTGCCCAGGGTAAGGCCAAATCATTAAATTGTCTAAATGCAGTTGTTGGTTGACAAGATGACTAATTGACACAAGTATTTAGTATCACAATGAAGGTAGTAATGAACCTGAAACGGCAATCTGATATATTACAATAATTTAAAGGTCACTAAATCAATCTTTTTTTTTAAACTTTAATGCCACTTAAAAGCAATCAGCGTACACTTATTAAACACCTACTATGTGCCAGGCACTGTGTGAAATGCTGAGGATACAAAGATGAATACGAAAGAGTCCCCGCCTTCAAAGAGCTTAAATTATACTAAAAGAAAGAATGAATGAGTTTTTAAAAAGCAATTCTTACTATGTGCAAAGTACTGCACTAAACTCTGGGGATAAAACTAGAAAAGACATTCCCTGTTCTGAAGGAGTTCACATTCTAATAAGGAAGACAACACATACAGTTTTAGCTGCAAGTCAAATGGAAAAGTCCAAAGGTCTTTAGAGTGTAGTGGTATAGTAGATGTTGAGGAGTAGGGCATGTACACAAATAAATACAGGATATCTCAAAAGTCTTAATACAGTTAAGCTTTAAAAGCTTTAAAGTGAACCAAGTCTTCTTGGACAGCCTCTATAATACAAGTTCATCTGAGGAAGGAGAAAGCATTAACCAGTCAGGGTATCAGGAAAGACTTCACAGAGAAGATAGCAATGAAATGGAAGCTGAGGCCCCGAGAAGTCAGATGGCTTGCCCAAAGTCACACAAGTAATAAGGAGGCAGAAACAGAATATAAACCTAAGCCCCAAATTCCAAATCCCATACTCTTTCTACTCTTATCATGCCGCCACGAAAAGAAAATACTCTTCAAAAATAATTTTAAACCAAACTAATGTATATCTGTCATAAAACACAGTTGTATTGGGATGTGTTCAAATAAAGAGTTCAACAAAAACACAAAAGTCACCTTCATGTTATAACTTCCCCCAAAAGTAATTATAATTTGCTATCACTGGAATATTAGATCAATCACTATATCTGTTTCTCCCTCTCCCTGTCTTTCTCTCTCTTTCCCTTTCATTCTCTCTCTCCCCTATTTATTGCTATATGTTTCTGTCAAAAGTCATTATGATGATCCAAAGGACCATTTGAAGTTTAGCTACTGTCTCTTTCCTCAGAAAGCCGATTAATTGTAAGCCTGAGGATTACATGAGGAAGATTGCAATAATTGCTGCTCCCTAGTAAACGTAAACAAATTTTAAGTAGATCATGTGTCATAATCTCTCAATTTAATTTCAGAAGTACAATTTCCTACCCTACTTTATAAAATTTTCCTCATGAAGAGAGGAAATAAACAATTGGAAAAACTAAGAAGTAAGGAAGAGCCTACTATGACTTTAGGATGCAGAGATCATTTAGTTGATTCCTCCCACCTCATTTGGAGCAGCTAGATGTTCAGTGGATAGAGTAACAGTCCTGAAGCCAGGACGACCTAAGATCAATCTGTTTCAGAAACTTCCTAGCTATGTGACCCTGGGCAAGTCACCCAACCCTGTTTGCCTCAGTTTCCTCATCTGTAAAATGAGCTGGAGAAGGAAATGAAAAACTACTCCCAGATCTTTGCCAAGAAAACTCCAAATGAGTCACAGAGTCAGACATAAACTGAAACAACTGAACAACAGCCCATCTCATTTTACATATAAGGAAAATAGGGCCCAGAGAACTTATAAGACTTTCCATAAGTCACACAGTGAGAAGCAGAGTTGAGACTATGTAAAACCCAATTTGATTTGATTCACAAATCAAATTCAAGTTTGACTCAATCCCAATAGGTAACATTTAAATAAACAGAAATCCACAGTATGAAAGTGTTTTAGCAAAGTTAGTTTGTCAGCAATATACAGAATAGTCTGAAGGATGAGAAAGTACCTGATGTCAAAAGGACTAGAGTTAGGTGGCTGTCAAATGAGACTTGAGTCAACAGTCAGTCATTAACATAAGCACCTACTATGTGCCTGTGCTAAGGGATGGAGATACAAAAAGAGACAAAAGATAGTTCCTGCTCTCAAGGAGCTCACAATCTAACGGGGGACACAAGAAGCAAACAAATATGAATAAGCTAACACAGAATAAGCAGGAAATAATTAAAAGAGGGAAGGCATTAGAATTAAGAGAGATTAGGAAAGGCTTCATGTAGAAGATAGGATTACATTACAATGCTACTAATCAAAATAGAAAAGAAAAGCTAAGTTCAACAGATATATTAAAAGATGTGATTTGAGTCCATGACTGAGCGGCAAAATCAGTGGTCAAGTCCATAAATGCAGTACAAAGAACGGAGAATCCCAGACACTCAAAATTGGAAGGCACCTCAGATGGAATTGACTACACAAGAGTCCCCAAAAAGCTGTCTTCTTTCCTTCACTTAAAGACTATCAGTGAAGGTGAGTCTATTATGTGCCTCATGAGGCTGTCCATTCCACTTTTGACTCACTGTTTGTTGTTCAACTCTCTAGGGTCAAGCAGAGTAAGTCTAATCCCTCTTCAGATATCATGTCCCCCCAAAGTTTTCTCAAGGTTAAACATGTCCTGCTATGTTTTAGGAAAGGCATCAATAATCTGGAAAACATCCAAGGAAGGGTGACCAGGAGGATGAAAGCTTTTGAAATTAACCTTTTTTATGTATTAATTAAAGGGATTTGGAGTGTTTAGCATGAAAAAGAGATGGGTTAAGGGTAACTGCCTTTAATTATTTGAGGAAAGATTAAGAGGAAAACAAATGAGATTTGTTCCACTTAGCCACACAAGGTAGGACTCTGAAAAATAGGTAGAATTTCATGGAGAAGCAAATTTTGGCTTGCTAGAAGGAAAAAATTCCTAACAATTCAAATGGTCCAAAAGTAGAAAGGACTATGTTTGGAGATGCTGGACTTCTCACTAGACCTCACTAGAGGTCTTCATACCAAGGTTGGCTGACCATTTGTCAGTGATGTCAGAAAAGACCATTCTTATTCAGGTACAGGTTGGATCAAAGAGCCTCTGAGATTTTTCTGTCTGCACCTCAGCTGAACTTTCTTTTACGTAGTGTCTCCCCCAGAATAAGAGCATCTTGAAAGTTCAGGCTGTGTAACTTTTTTCCCCCTTCTTTCCCCAGCAATTAGCAGTGCTTGGCACGTTGTAAGCATTTAATAAATATTTTTACATTTATTCATTCATCATCTCATGGCTAGCCTTTCTGAAATAGTCTCTTTGTAGGCTTCTTTGAATACAGTCTCTCCTACCACTAAACATATATACCACTGTCATATCAATCTTCCTCAAATCCCACTTTCTACACCATTCTTCTACTTAAAACCCATCAATGGTTCCTCAGTGCCCACAAGATAAAGTCCAAATTAGGGGCAGCTAGGTGGTGCAGTGTGTAGAGCACTGGCCCTGAAGTCAGGAGGACCTGAGTTCAAATTCGGCCTCAGACCAAACACTTGACACTTACTAGCTGTGTGACCCTGGGCAAGTCACTTAACCCCAATTGCCTAAAAAAATTTTTAAAAATTAAAAAATAAAGATAAAGTCCAAATTGCTTAACTGAGTATCCAAGACCTTCCATAAGACCCAAACTGGTCTCTGATGATTGTATTCCAAATGTGACACGTATATTCCAGCCCCTCAGTCTTCGCTCATGTCATTTTCTTTTTCTGAAATGCCCTCCCCACCACCACTCTATATTTCTGTCTTTCAAGACCCAGCTCATGTCCCACTATCTTGATGCTTGTCTGTATCACCCCTACATTTAGTGATTACTACCTCTGTTTCCTTATAACTCTTTTTGTTTGTATTATTCATTTAGTCCCCATATGCCCTGCATTAAATTATTATTTATCTTTTACATGTACATTTACCCTGTATATGTCCTCTCTCCCTAGCTGGGCAGACCATGTGTTGCCATTAGACTACTATATGACCTTGGCCCCCCAGTTTCTCCCAGTCGATCCTCCATACAGCTGCGAAGGTGATTTTCTTCAAGCATAGATCTGCCCATGTCACTTCTCTCATCAAGAATTTCCAGTACTTCCCTATTATATAAGGTCTTTTTTTTATATTTAAAGCTCTTCCAACGTGAACTCTTCCTACATTTCCAATCTTCTTACACATTATTTGCCTTCCACACCCTCTACTCTTCTAAAATCCAGCCATACTGGTATATGTGCTGTTCTGAACACATAGAGTTCCATTTCTGATCTCTGTGCCTTTGTCCTGGTAGTCTCCCATGCAAGGAATATACTTCCTTCTCAGCTAATCAGTCTTCTTGGAATGACTATTGTCCTTCAACATTCAGCTCAAATGCCAACTTATACAAGGAGCCTTTCTCTGAGCTACTAGTGTCCTACTTCCTTAAACTACCTTATATTTATTTTGTATATATCTTGTATATACTATATAAGTACATTATACATAAACATATGTGTGTGTATACACACACACATACAAATATTGTCTTCTCCATTAGAAGCTGTTTCACTTTGTCTTTGTATCCCTCAGCACTTAACATACAGCATCTAATAAATGCTCATAGATTGATTTATAAAATAAATGTGAAACTAGATGATCTCCATTGAAATATTCTACAATAATACTCATATCACCAGAACTTCTCTCAGTAATCTCTCCATATCAGATACTCAATAAATGATTTGATGATGATGATGCTAACCATCATCATCATTGAAGGGAAAAAGAAACTGCTTTGCTACTTTTTGGGAAACAGAGGCATAACAAAGGAATAGGCTGTGGATTTTTACAACAGACCTCACAAGAAGTAAAATAAAAAAAAAGTACATATTGCACCTCTGCTCCTGCAGGGCAAACTAATGATATATTTTGTAGCTCCCTGGTCCTAGATTAGATTCTTTTTTTCACCTTCCACCCTTATTAATTCAAAATACATTCCTGCATCTCTTTACAACCCATAAGGCAGGTCTGTGTCAAGATTCTCTAGAGGTCAGGCCCTGGGAGCATAAGCTCCACTGACTTTCCCCAACTCTCCTTCCTGGCAGGCACAGCAGGGCAGCCCAGCTGTGAGAGAATAAGATGTTCTGCCTCTCCCTGTCCCTTACGAGTCCAGGCTCCTAGATGCCTCTCCTCGATCAGATACCATTTATTTTCATTTTTAACTGTTTTTATTAATTTTCTATTCAGCTTGGTGGGTTATAAATTCACTCATGAAAATTTTAATTTGGGAAGAGGCTTCCAAAGATTTTTCATGAAAATTCCAGTTGAAGTCTAGGATAAAAGAGATCTGAAAAATACAGGCTTACCTAATTCCACATAAATTAATAGTTTCCTCTAGACATCTTCTGAGGTCTATCTAAAGCAAGTAGGAATAAACATAAATAAAAACTATGATACCCTACACCCTCTACATTACTGAACCTGGAGCAAATTGTATGCCCTATAGTCACTAAGAAGTGTCTTACATTTCCTTTTCAATTCCACTTAAATTTTTTTTAATTTACTCTATTGCTCAGTCATTCAGTCATGTTCAATTCTTTATGATCCCCTGGACCACAGCATACCAGGTCATTCTATCCTCCACTATCTCTCAAAGTCTTCCAAGTTCATGTTAACTTTTTCCATAACCTTATCTATCCATCTCTACCTCTGCTGTCTCCTTTTCCTTTTGCCTTTAATATTTCCCAACATCAGGGTCTTTTAGCATTGTAACAACTCAGAATTCAGACCCAAATTTACTTCAAAAGTTCCCCATTTTACCCAAAGATGGAAATCTAAATTGCATTAAGTACCAGACATTGCCCTCCACATAAATGAGCCGAGGACTATGGGAGTCAAATACTGTCTGGCACACAGGTGACAAAAGGAACAAACAATGAACTGAGAAAATCAGTTCCAGCAAGTATGGAGAATAATGAGGATTCTTCAGTGAGCTGTAGAAAGTCCATTTTGCTTGCATATCTACCAATGCAAATTAATAGAAATATGCACAAAATGTAGATTTCCCTATGTGAAGAGAAGGTAGAAGGACAAGAGTAAAGCCACTACTTTCCAGATAAACAGGGAGATTGAAGCATTCCTTGAAAGAAAAGAAGTGTTTCTAAAGGAAAACAAAGAAGAAAAAGAATCTGAGGAGGCAGAGGAATATTCTCAGTTGTGTCAGGAGATTGGAAGGAAAAAAAGAAGGTAAGAAAGACCATTGTACGTCTGTAGCTACCTCATAGGGAAGAGCTGCTTTCCACAGGAATGTGGAAAATTAGTGCTAGATACACTGAGGAAAACTTGCTTTACTTTCTCCAAAGAGTGATGATAACAATCCTTGGAGCCACCAAGGGAAAGGCTATCCTGTACCAGTCAAATGATGAGAGAAAACAATGATGGTTGGCAATTCTCTGCTCACAAGCAGTGAGGAAATCATCTGCCAAACTCACATGAACAACAGGGAGATCAGTTGTTTTCCCACAATGACTACTCTGAAGGTGTCGGAGTCCCCTGAGATTCATTAAAGCAGATGACAACCACCAACTTCTGGTAAGCCACTTGGAGACAAATGATTCTAGAATGAACCTAGGAAGCATTGCTAGAGATTATAAAGACCTAAAGGGAAAAAAAACTGAATACTTCAGAGGCCTAAATAGTGTTTTCATCAGTGTTGTCAAAAAATTTTTAGTGGTTACAGAATAGAAATGTGAATTTAGGTGGTAAATAACTGGTTAGTAATGTGGTATTTTAGACAGAGATTACGATTTCTGGACCTCAATTTACAATATGGCCAGAGACAAATCACATCTGATGAAGGTCTGTAAAATATATTTTATGTCTATGAATTAAATTCAATAAGTATAAATGTCTTAAACTTGGGTGCAAAAATAAAATTCACAAATGATGAAATAGGGGAAACATGGATAGGTAGCAGTTATTCTGAAAAAGATCTTGGGATTTTCATAAACTGTAAGCTCAATATGAGTTGGCAGCCAAAAAGAGTGAATGAAATAGATTCCAAGAATATGGAAGTGGTAGTCCCAGTATACTCTGCCATGGTCAGACTTCATCTGGAGTATTATATTGAGTTCTAGCTTTATAAGATCATTGATAAGCTAGAGTTTCCACAGGAGGGCAACCAGGATGGTTAAGAGTCTTTAGTTCATGGCTTAAGAACTAGGCACATTTAATAGGAGAACAAAAGACTCAAAGAAGGCATGATAGTTTTCCAAGCATTTAGAGGGGTCTCAAGTGGAAGATGGATAAGATTTGTTCTGCTTGGACTCAAAAAGTAGAACCTGGGCAATGAATAGAAGTGGCAAAAAAGGCAAATTTAGGCTTGATATCAAGAAAACCTTCCTAACAATCAGCAATGTCCAAAATGGGCTACCCTGAAAAGTATTGGGTTCCTCCTTCTTAGATGTCTTCAAACAGAAACCTAATAATCACTTGCTCAATATGTTATAATGGATATTCTATTTGCATATGATCTCGACTAGAGGACTGAAGTCCCTTCCAGATTTCAAGTTCTATAATTCTGTTAAATTTTCAAATTTGCTTGGAATTGGCAGGGGGTTAGAGGGGGTTGTCAGACTGAAAATGTGTGGGAAAAGAGAAACTGACTATACATATCCACCAAACTAAATATCACAGGGAATAGCAGGTATCACATAGGAAAAAATAATAATGGAAACCAAGAAAAATAATACAAAGGAGAAGAAGGAGGTAGCAATGAGGAGGGGCAGCAATGAAAGTCATGGCCTCCAATTCACAAATACACAGAGTATGACTACATAGGTAGTGCTGAAAATTAGTAGAGTGGAATTCAAGAAAAGGGGGTCTTTATAAAGAAACCAATGTGGATGCACAGGAGATTTCATTGACCAAATTCATTTCTTAAATATATGTTATAAATGGAAGCAAAGATGGATTCAATAAAGTGATGCCAAGGAGACCAATAAACAGATTTTTGAAGCCATACAGGGAAGAAGAAAAAGATAAAAAATCAAAGGATTGCTGCTTCAGATGGATGGAGCTATGACAATGCGCAATGAAGAGAATGAAGAATAATCAACTCAATTTTATTTTCTTTTTGTTCTGTTTTGTTTTTTGCTTCTACCAAGGAGGATTATATTTGGACTAGAAAGGTTAAAAAAAAACATAAGATCATAGATTTAGAGTGAAAAGGAAACTTTAAAGACCATCTACCCTAACTCCCTCATTTTCAGATAAGGAAATTATTCCTTAAAGATACTGAGCAACTTATCTAAGTTCATGTAAGTAGTAAATGGCAGAACTGGGGTTAAAACCCAGGTCCACTACCTCAAAAGCTAATACTTTTTATATAATATCATTCTGTAAACTCTAGCTGATCTTGCTTTTCATCTATTCCCTTCTGCCATGTTCTTAATGCATTTTTCTAATTATGTCAAGAGTTTAAACTGAAGATGAGGAGATGGTGGTAGGAGAGAACCTAGCTGTTTCCATTGAGTTCAAGGCACCAGGCCCACTGAAAGGACTAGTGAATATATTTGCTTACCTTCTCCTAGTGATGATGGAAAGGGCATTCTACTTCGTATTTAAACTGAAACAGAAGCTAAGCAAGAGCTGGGTGTCTACTTCCTCTCCATTATCTGTAATTATCATTCTCTTTCTCTTCTCTATGCTTTGATTTTTTTCCTCCTGCTCCCCAACAATCCTCATTAAGACCTTTTTTGTTGTTGTCTCAGTTCAACAATGAGTTTAGCACTTCTGACACAATTCTTACCATGTTTCTCTTCTATATTCTTCCGCAGTTATTTACCATCATGTGAGATATTTGAAGAATCCATCAGTTTAATCTAAACAAGATCCATTGGTCATTATTTTTCAGGAGGTTATATGCTACTACAAAAAGACTTTTGCTGCTGGCCAAGGCGGTACATGCTTCTAGTCCTAGGTTAAGGCTGGTGGATCTATTGAGTTTGGGAGTGCTGAACTAAAGTAGGGCTAAAGCTAATTAGGTATACTCACTAAGTCCAGCACCAATATTGTAAGCCCCCAGGAATAGAAAACTCCCAGGGCCTAAGAAGAGACAAACCAGCCACAAAGTGAGCATGTTAAAGCCTCCATGGCAATCACTATTAGAGTCTGATCCACAAGTGACCACTGTAGTTCCAGTCTGGGCAAGATGAAGTGGGATGGTCTTTTAAAAAATGTTTAATTAAGTACTTTTGCAGTACCTGAAATTGGACACCTGGCAGACCAGCTACTCCCACAGACCTTTTTCACCCAGTATTAGCTTTATAACCATTAAAATTAAACCTGATCTACTAACATTCATCATCTGGCAACATGTGAACAAAGGGATACAATACATTCCTATGAAGAAGGATTAAATTGCGACTGTCATTTGAACCTCTATTCACTACTGTCCATTCATCTTGAGAAGATTTGGGAGGTAGTGCTCCTTCTCTGCAACAACAGCCAAGTGGCAATCCCTAAGGGCCTGTTCAATATCTTACATATGGTCAACTGATATACTTGATGGTTGCAAGTGTGACAAGATGCCATAGTTAATTACATGCTTAGGTCAAAGACCCACTGAGACAGCCAGCAAGCTTGCTGCAAATTCTGCCATGTTGCTTCCATCCTGAGCGCTGGCACTGCCACAATCAATACAATGCCATATGGTTGAAGGTAGACACCCCAACTGAATGACTAACATTTGGTACAGAACTTCTCACCATAGGCAAGGCTTTCCATCTGCTCCTGAGGGAAATTTTCCAAATCCACTATCCATCCTCTCACATCACTCCCAGTTGGGATCCACAGTTATTCTCAGATTTCTGGACTCCACTGTTCTTCCTCTACTAGGTTAAAAAAAAAACTGGCCTTTCTACTAAGATTTGAATAGTGTCTATGGTGCTGTGTCTCCTACCATCAGGATGACTAGGCACCCACAACCCCACTATGGAATTTTTTTTGGTGAGGCAGTTGGAGTTAAGTGACTGGCCCAGAGTCACATAGCTAGTGAGTGTTATGTGTCTGAGGCCAGATTTCAACTCAGGTCCTCCTGACTCCAGGGCTGGTGCTCCATCCACTGCACCATCTAGCTGCCCCCATGGAATTTTATTAAACTCCATTAATCTACCTAGCATGCATCTTTTATATGAACTATGGCTTTGATCCTCAGATTTATTACCCAACATTTAACTGTGCCCACTGCAATTCCCATGGTTAATTCCTACTTCAGGGAGGTATAAGTAATCCAGACTGATTTGCTAAGCACCCTCTAGGCAACCAACATAGCTCATAAACACAATTCTAATTGCTGCCACAACTCTAAGAAACCCATGAACATAAGGGACCGAGTCTAACTGTCCTCTATAACTTTCCAATAGCTGACTTTGAAAAAACTTGCATAAAGGGAAATAGACTCCATTGCTATTACTCAGGTGATTAATTCTGTGGCTTATTAATTGATGTGTCTTCCTCATTCTGTATCCACCCCATGTTCTACCAGTCTTTGTTACAATAGACCCCAAAATGGACCATCTGAGTCCTTGTCTACACACACTAAATATAAATAGACAGAAGGAATATGTAGCTAAAGATAGCCTCAACTCATGGAAGTAACTGTATCTAGTGGAATGCATGAAGTATGGACCTGAGGAGAGAACACTGGCTTACAACAAGAATGTACAACAATTGGCAAAAAACCTTTCAACAAGACATGACTTTAAAATTCAGTGAGGCATTCTGGGATACAGGATGTGATTTATTCCCATGGCCAAATAAGTCAAGAAGGGGGCAAATCAGATCTGACTCATGAACAGAATGACATCATAAAAGATCAAATGGAAATATCATTTCAAACAGCCATCTCAATGGTATTCCCTGCCTTTTGATCTGGTACCATCTTCTCCATCTTAAAATCTCTGGTCCTTAAACTTGCCTCCATCTTCTGTCTCAGTCCTTCGTATCTAAACCCTAGAGACACTCACATTCCCAACCTGGCTTAGCTTTTGGGTTATACTCACTTGGATCCTGATTTAAACCTCATTCCTTCTTTCCCAGGGAGAAAATGCCCCACTTCCAGCCCCGGAGATTGCCCTAATCACCAGTATGTGTGACTCCCTCATCCCACTCATTGAATATGGTATGAATGGTATGCCACACTAGTAACCCTGTCAATCTGGAGTTCAACTAGTAACCAAATGTTGAAAAGATTCAAAACTACCCCATACAATTACAACTAAAGAAACTGGACATATTTAACCTGAGTAATAGAAGACTTGGAGTGTAGGCATACAATGATCTTCAGTTTGAAATGCTGTCAAGTGGAAGAGGGATTAAATTGAGATTGTTTTAATGATTGAAAAGATAACTATAAGATCCAAAACCATCTGTAAGAACTAATCAACAAGATGGTGGATTAAGGGCAATCACCTAGCCAAACCTTCCCAACATTCCCCTCTAAACAACTTTAAAATAATCCTCAAATCAAATTTTAGAGTGGTAGAGCTAACAAAAGGTTAGGGTAAAATATATTTCCAGCCTCATAAAAACAAAAAGGGCAGCAGGAAAAGTCTGAGATACCTGCTTGGAGGCTTATCTGAAACCCAAACACACACTGCCACCATAGCAACAGCAGCAGTTCTGGAAATTCTCAGCCCAGAGATGCTAAGGGGGTTGAACAAGTCAGAAAGATTATAGGAGGGGGCAGCTAGATGGCTCAGTGGATAGAGCACTGGCCCTGAAGTCAGGAGGACCTGAGTTCAAATCTGGCCTCAGACCAAACACTTGACACTAGCTGTGTGACCCTGGGTGAGTCACTTAATCCCAACTACCTTTAAAAAAAAAGAAAAGAAAGAAAGATTATAGGGGACCTTTTGCCCATATACAGTTCTGGGGTGGCAGTTCCAGGACAGAGATGAACATTTCTGGTCATAGTTCCAAAGCAAAGAGGGCCCTTCTGAGATAACACTTAGAGTGCAGACCAGAAGAACAGTGACCATACCTCTCCTAGGATCACACAATGTTGGAAGCAAAAAGACCTTCAAACCCCTAGAACTAGCTCTGAAAATAACAGCATGAAAAAAGCCAGAAGCTTAGGACAGTGTTCCCCCACCCCATGAGAACAGAGATCAACCTTAACATAAAGCTCTAAGTCAAGAAATAGGCTGGGAAAATCAGAAAACTACAACAACAGAAAAGAATTTGACCATTAAAATCTACTATAATGGCCTGGAAGACCAAGACATAAACTCAGAAAAAGGAAATGATGTGAAAATAAATATCACAAAAATCTCAAAGAAATATGCTTATTGGAACCACGTCCAACAAAAATTCCTAGAATAGTTAAAGAACGAGATGAGTGGTAAGAGATAAAGAAATAAAGAGATAAGAGAAAAATTGGGCAAAGAAATGAGAGCGATATAAGAAAACTATGAAAAGAAAATTAACTTAGTAAAACAAGCACAAAAAAACACTGAGAAAATAACACATTAAAAAACAGAATTGGTCAAATAATAAAAAAGGCAAAAAATCCACTTAAAAGAAGAACTCCTTAAAAAGCAGAATTGTCTAAATGGGGAAAAGAGGTACAAAAGCTCACTGAAGAAAATAACTCCTTAAAAACCAGAGTAGGGCAAATGGAAGCTAATGAGCACAAGAGACATCATGAAACAATAAAACCAAGGCAAAAGAATGAAAAAAAATATAAGAGAAAATGTGAAATATCTCATTGGAAAAACAACCGACCTAGCAAATACATCCAGGGTGGCAGAGCCAAGAAGGCAGAGGGAAAGCAGTGACTTGCTTGAGCTCTTACCCAAACCCCTCCAAATACCTATAAAAAATGGCTCTAAACAAATTCTGAAGCAGCAGAAGCCACAAAAAGACAGAGTGAAACAAATTTCCAGCCCAAGACAACGTGGATGGTCGATCAGAAAGGTATGTCACGCCAGGCAGTGAGAGGAGTTCAGTGCAGCGTGTGCGGGCAGGCCTCAGTGAACCTGGAACAGGCTTCAGAGGCCTGAATGGCCGCAGCTGTGGCAGTTTCCAGACTTCTCAACCCACCAATGACAAAGACAACTCAGAAGGTCAGTGGGAAAAGTCTGTTTCTGCAGTGCTGAAGGAGAAGCTGGGTGGTCTCAGATCCATTCCCCGAGCATGGCCCAAGGTGGGGGCTGCCTCCTGAGCTTCCAGCCCACAGACTGAGGGGGAATCCAGTGGCTGATCAGAGGGAGATTGCAAGGATCTCTTTGCCAGTGCTGACGAAGGAATCTCTTGCTTTGCCCATGCTTGGATCTGGGTCACAGTTCTGGCGGTGGTTCTGGGGCGAGGAGGAGCACTGGTGTGGTGGAGCTTATAGTGGCTGTACAGAGAAAACCCTCCTCACAGTTCCACGAAAGAAAGGAGTGCTTGTGGTCACTAATAGGCCAGAGCACAGACCAAGAAAGGAGCAAACACCTCGCCCCTTATCATACCACCTTGGAAGAACTGAAAATTTACAGGGCCCTACAAGTATCTCTGAAAACAGCTGTACAAACCCCCAAAGCTTGGCACAGTACATTGGCACATTGGAAGCAGACTCATACCTTAACAAAGAGTTTAAAACTCAAGTAATTGGCCGGCATCATGAGCAAGCAGCACAAAAAGAGTCAGACTATATTATCTTACTTTGGTGAAAAAGAAGATCAAAACATACAACCAGAAGGAGACAACAAAGTCAAAGCTCCTACATCCAAAGCCTCCAAGAAAAATATGAATCAGTCCCAGGCCTTGGAAGAGCTCAAGAGGGATTTTGAGAAGCAAGTAAGAGAAGTAGAGGGAAAACTGGGAAGAGAAATGAAAGTGATGCAAGAAAATCATGAAAAACAAGTCAACAGCTTGCTAAAGGAGACCCAAAAAAAATACTAAAGAAAATAACACATTAAAAAATAGCCTAACCAAATGGCAAAAGAGGTCCAAAAAGCCAATGAGAAGAAGAATGCCCTAAAAAGCAAAATTGGACAAATGGAAAAGGAAGTCCAAGAAAATGTGAAATATCTCATTGGAAAAACATTTAACCTGGAAAACAGATCCAGGAGAGATAATTTAAAAATTATTGGACTATCTGAAAGCCATGATCAAAAAAAGAGCCTAGACATCACCTGTCAACAAATTATCAAGGAAAACTGCCCTGATATTTTAGAACCAGAGGGCAAAATAGAAATTGAAAGAATCCACCAATCTCTTCCTGAAAGAGATCCCCAAAGGAAAACTCCTGGGAATATTATAGCCAAATTCCAGAGTTCCCAGGTCAAGGAGAAAATATTACAAACAGCCAGAAAGAAACAATTCAAGTACTGTGGAAACACAATCAGGATAACACAAGATTTAGCAGCTTCTACATTAAAGGACTGCAGGGCATGGAATATATTCTGTAGGGCAAAGGAGATAGGACTACAACCAAGAATCACCTACCAAGCAAAACTGAGTATAATCCTTCAGGGGGAAAAATGGTCATTCAGTGAAATAGAGGACTTTCAAGCATTCTTGATGAAAAGACCAGAGCTGAATAGAAATTTTAACTTTCAAATACAAGACTCAAGTGGAACATGAAGAGGTAAACAGGAAAGAGAAATCACAAGAGACTTATTAAGGTTGAACTGTTTACATTCCTTCAAGGAAAGATGATATTTATAACTCATGAGACCTTTGTCAGTATTAGGGTAGTTGGAGGAAAAAAATTATATGTATGCATAGATAGACAGATACATAGATACATAGATAGATACATAGAGGGGTGAGTTGAAGACTAAGGGATCATATCTGGAGAATAAAATTAAGGGATGAGAGAGGATTATACTGGGAGAAGGAAAAAGGGAGAGGTAGAATGGAAAATTATCTCACAAAAAAAAAAACAGAAAAGAAAAGGCTCTTACAGTGGAGGGAAAACAGGGGAAAGTGAGAGGGAATGAGCGAATCTTATTCTCACAGGATTTGGCTTAAGGAGGGAATAACATACACATTCAATTGGGTATGGAAATCTGTCTTACCCTACAGGAAAATAGGGGGAGAAGGAGACAAGAGAGCAGGGTGATGATAGAGAGGAGGGCAGATTGAGAAACGGGATTATCAGAAGCAAATACTTCAGAGGAGGGAAAGGGTCAAAAGAAAGAATAGAATAAATGGGGGGGCAGGATAGGTTAAGGGGAAATAGAGTTAGTTTTTCATAACATATCTACTATGGAAGTGTTTTGCATAACTGCACATGTATAACCTATATTGAGTTGCTCGCCTCTTCAATGAGGGTGGGTGGGGAGGGAGGAAGGGAGAAAATTTGGAACCCAAAGTTTTAAAAACACATGTTTAAAAAGAAATGTTTGCACATACAACTGAGAAATAAGAAATACAGGAAATGGGGTACAGAAGTCTATTCTGCCCTACAGGAAAACAGAAGGGGAAAGGGATAAGAGAAGGGGGGAGAAATAGAAGAGAGGGCAGACTAGGGGAAGGGGTATTCAGAATGCATGCCATCTTGGGGTGGGGGGAGGGGCGAGATGGGGTGAAAATTTGGAACTCAAAATCTTGTGGAAGTAAATGTTGAAAACTAAAAATAAATAAATTTATATAAAAAAAGAAAGAAAGAAAGAAAGAAAGAAAGAAAGAAAGAAAGAAAGAAAGAAAGAAAGAAAGAAAGAAAGAAAGAAAGAAAGAAAGAAAGAAAGAAAATAGATCCAGGAGAGTTAATTTAAGAATTACTGGGACAGCTACGTGGCATGGTAGATAGAGCATCAACCTTTGAGTCAGGAGGACCTGAGGTCAAATCCAGCCTCAAACACATGACACTTACTAGCTGTCTAACCCTGGGCAAGTCACTTAACCCTGCTTGCCTCACCAAAAAGCAAAAAAAAAAAAAAGAAAGAAAAAGAGTCTACAATATGTCTGGCCTGAACTATGCACTTAACAAATAATATCTCATTTGGGGCAGATAAGTGGCTCAGTAGATAGAGCTCTGGCCTTGAAATTAGGAAGACTAGAGTTCAAATCTGGCCTCAGATACTTTACACTTACTAGCTGTGTGACCCTGTGCAAGCCACTTAACCCCAACTGCCTAAGAAAAAAAAAAAAGAATTACTGGACTACCTAAAAGTCATGAAAGGGCCTAGCCATCATATTTCAAAAACTTATAATGCAAAATTATCCCAATATCTTAGATCCAGAGGGTAAAATAGAAACTGAAAGAATCCATCAATCACTTCCTGAAAGAGATCCCAAAATGAAAACTCCCAAGAATATCATAGCCAAATTACATAGCTCCCAGGTCAAAGAGAAAATACTTCAAGCAACCAGAAAGAAAAATCCAAATATCATGGAGTTACATTCAGGATCACACAAGATTTAGTGGCTTCCATGTTGAAGGAGCAGAGAGCTTGGAATATGATATTCCAGAAGGTAATAGAGTTAGGATTAAAACCAAAACTAATCTACCCAGCAAAACTGAGTATAATCCTTCAGGAGGAAAAATGGATATTTAATGAAAAGAGGACTTTTAGGCATTCTTGATAAAAAAAAAAAAAGTAAGAGCTGAATAGAAATTTTAGCATTCAAACACAAGATTCAAAAGAAGTATAAAAAGGAAAACATGAAAGAGTAATCATAAGGAACTCAATAAAGTTAAACTGTTTACATTATATACGGGAAGATGATACATACAACTCTTAATAATGTTACCATTATTACGACAGTTAAAAGGTGTTTATTTAGAGAAAGGGCATGGGTGTGACTCAATTGTTAGAATGATCTCCCAAAAAAAAATGAAGGGTTGAGAAAGAGAGATGCATTGGGGAAAAAGGGAAAGGAAAGGGTAGAATGGGGAAATTTTTCTCACCTAAAAGAAAAATGCAAAGAATACATTTCATAATGGTAAAGGATGTGGGTGGGGGAGGGTGTCAGGCAATGCTTAAACTTCACTCTCATCAGAATTGATTCAAAGAAGGAAGAATACACACACACACACAAACACACACACACACACACACACACACACATATTCAGTTGTGTATAGAAATGTAACTCACCTCATAGGAAAAAAAGAAGAGAAAAGGATAAGACAAAAAGGGGGGGAATGATAAAGGGGAATGTGTATTAAGGGACACAGTGGTTAGCAGTAAAAACAGACTTTTGAGGAGGAGAAATTGAGAGAGAAAGAGAGAGACAGACAGACAGACAGAGATGAAAATAGGGTGGAGGGAAATACATAGTAATCATAACTGTGAATGTGAATGGAATGAGGTCACTCATCAAATGGAAGCAGACAGCAGAATGAATTAAAAACCAGAATTCAACAATGTTATTTACAGGAGACACACTTGAAACAGAAAGACACATATAGAGTAAAATCAAGGACTGGAGCAGAATCTAATATGCTTCAATAGATGTAAAAAAGGCAGGAGTAGCAATCATGATCTCAGACAAAGCAAAAGCAAAAACAGACATAATTAAAAGAAATAATCAGAGAAACTATGTTACACTAAAAGATACCATAGGCAATATCAAAAAATTTTACAGCAACTTTCTGTGATAAAGACCTCATTTCTCAAACATATACTGAGTATAGAACTAAGTCAAATTTATAAAAATAAGAGCCATTCCCTAATTGATAAGTGGCACAGGATATAAACAGAGTTTTCAGAAAAAATCAAAGCTATCTATAGTCATATACAAATGCTCTAAATCACTATTGATTAGAGAAAGGCAGATGAAAACAACTCTGAGGCTCCACCTCACACCTATCAGAAATGACAAATGCTGAAAGAGATGAGGGGAAAGAGGTACACAAATGAATTGTTAATGCAGTAGTGAACTGGTCCAGCCATTCTGGAGAACAATTTGGAATTGTGCCCAAAGGACTCTTTGACCTAGCAATACTACTACTAGGTCTGTATCCCAAAGAAATCAAGGAAAAAGGAAAAGGATCTATATTACAAAAAATATTTAAAGCAGTCCTTCTTGTGGTGGCAAAGAATTGGAAACTAAGAAGATCATCAATTGGGGAATGCCTGAATAAATTGTGGCACACGATTGCGAGGAAGCACTATTATCCTATAAGAAATGATGAGGGCAGAGCCAAGATGGCAGAGTAAAAGCAGCGACTTGCTTGAGCTCTCCCCCAAACCCCTCCAAATACCTGTGAAAAATGACTCCAAACAAATTCTAAAGCAGCAGAACTCACAAAAAGACAGAGTGCAACAAATTTCCAGCCCAAGACAACCTGAATGGTTGATTGGAAAGGTATGTTGCGCCAGGCAGGGAGAGCAGCGCAGTTTGGCGTGGGAGCACAGGCCACAGCAAACCTGGAGCAGGCCTCAAGAGGACTGAATTGCCGACAGCTGTGGCAGTTTCCAGACTTCTCAACCCGTGAAAGTCAAAGACAACTTAGAAGGTCAGTAGGAAAAGTCTGTTTCTGCGGTGGTGAGAGAAGCACAGTAGGATCCCAGCCTCAGTTCCCAAGTGTGGCCCTGGGGCAGTGGCTACCTCTGGAGCTTTCAGCCCACAGACTGAGGGGAAATCAAGTGGCTGATCAGAGGGGGATTGCAAGGATCTCTCTGCTGGTACAGGATTCTATTCCTTTGCCTGTGCTTGGATCTGGGTCATGGTTCTGGGTGGTGGTCCTGGGGCAAGGACGAGCGCTGATGTGGTGGAGCTGGTAGTGACTGGAATCGTGAGCAAGCAGCACAAAAAGAGTCAGACTATAGAATCTTACCTTGGTGACAAAGAAGATCAAAACATACAACCAGAAGGCAACAAAGTCAAAACTGCTACATACAAAGCCTCTAAGAAAAATATGAATTGTCCAGGCCTATGGAAGAGCTCAAAAAGGATTTTGAGAAGTAAGAGGAGTAGAGGAAAAACCAAGAGTGATGCAAGAAAATCATGAAAAACAAGTCAACAGCTTGCTAAAAGAGACCTAAAAAATACTGAAGAAAATAACACCTTAAAAAATAGCCTAACCCAAATGGCAAAAGAGGTCCAAAAAGCCAATGAGGAGACAAATGCCTTAAAAAGCAAAACTGGCCAAATGGAAAAGGAAGTCCAAAAGTTTACTGAAGAAAATACTTCCTTAAAAATTAGAATAGAGCAATTGGAAGCTAGTGACTTTATGAGAAATCAAGACATGTAAAACAAATCCAAAAGAATGAAAAATAGAAAAAATGTGAAATATCTCATTGGAAAAACAACTGACCTGGAAAATAGATCCAGGAGAGAGAATTTAAAAATTATTGGACTATCTGAAAGCCATGATCAAAAAAAGAGCCTAGACATCATCTTTCAAGAAATTATCAAGGAAAACTGCCCTGATATTTTAGAACCAGAGGGCAAAATAGAAATTGAAAGAATCCATCAATCTCCTGAAAGAGATCCCCAAAGGAAAACTCCTAGGAATATTGTAGCCAAATTCCAGAGTTCCCAGGTCAAGGAGAAAATATTGCAAGCAGCCAGAAAGAAAAAATTCAAGTATTATGGAAACACAATCAGGATAACACAAGATTTAGCAGCTTCTACATTAAAGGACCACAGGGCATGGAATATAATATTCTGGAGGGCAAAGGAGATAGGATTACAACCAAGAATCACCTACCCAGCAAAACTGAGTATAATCCTTCAGGGGAAAAAATGGTCATTCAGTGAAATAGAGGACTTTCAAGTATTCTTGATGAAAAGACCAGAGCTGGATAGAAAATTTGACTTTCAGATACAAGACTCAAGAGAAACATGAAGAGGTAAATAGGAAAGAGAAATCATAAGAGATTTATTAAGGTTGAACTGTTTACATTCTGCATGGAAAGATGATATTTGTAACTCATGAATCCTTTGTCAGTATTAGGGTAGTTAAAGGGAAAAAATTATATGTATGAGAGAGAGAGAGAGAGAGAGAGAGAGAGAGAGAGAGAGAGAGAGCGCACACAGGTGAGTTGAAGATGAAGGGATGATATGTGGAGAATAAAATTAAGAATGAGAGAGGATTATACAGAGAGAAGGAGAAAGGGAGAAGTAGAATGGGGTAAATTACTTCACATAAAACAGACAAGCTTTTACAGTGGAGGGGAAATGGGGGAAGGTGAGAGAGAATGAGTGGATCTTATTCTCATTGGATTTGGCTTAAGGAGAGAATAATATACACACTCAATTGAGTATGGAAATCTATCTTACCCTATGGGAAAACAGGGGGGCAAAGGGACAAGAAAGCAGGAGGATGATAGAGGGGAGGGCAGATTGGGGGAGGGGGTAATCAGAAGCAAATACTTCTAAGGAGAGACAGGGTCAAAAGAGAGAATAGAATAAATGGGGGGCAGGACAGGATTAAGGGAAATATACTTAGTCTTTCACAACATGACTACTATTGAAGTGTTTTGCATGACTACACATGTATAATCTGTATTGAGTTGCTTGCCTTCTCAAAGAGGGTGTGTGGGGAAGGAGGAAGGGAGAAAACAAGGAACCCAAAGTTTTAAAAACAAAAATTTTTTAAGAATTGTTTTCACATGCAACTGGAAAATAAGATATACAGGAAACAGGGTAGAGAAATCTATTCTGCCCTATAGGAAAATTGAAGGTGAAGGGGATAAATAGAAGGGACTCAGACACTTACTAAAACTGAAATGTTAAAAAATAGAAAAAGAATTAACAAATAGTGCTAGAACTTTAGCTACACAAAATAAAGACATGAAAGATAAATTATTGAAATGTAAGGACTTCTTTTCTTTTGTAAATCAAATATAAAGAGACATCAATATAAATCTCGGTTTTATATACAGTCAGGACCCTGGTCTACTTGTTGATTCTTCATTAAAATGAGGGCAAGAAAAGCTGATTATGGAGAGATAAAGGGCATGTTGCCCATCTTGTTGGTACCTTGACACCTCACACTTGGGAATTCTAGAAAAAGTTTACATGAAGAAGAAGGGCTGTATAGTAGAAAGCATGCTATTCTTAGAACCTGGTAGAACATGCTAGTCAGGGTTGGATAGGGTTTGAATCTTAGCTCTGCCTCTAATCCTTTTATCTCTACATTGGATGAGAGAGAGTATTAAGATGTACATGTGATAGTTTAACATAGCCAATGGCTATGAATTCACTTCTTAAAATTCAGTCAAATTCTATTAAGATGATGTTTACAGAACATATCCCCCATACCCAATGAATTGCCAAGTCCTGTTTATTGTGCCTCAGAAATAGCCCTTGTATAGTCATTTCCTTTCTACTCCCACTGACATCATCACAGTTTAAGATCCCATTAGCTCTTACCAAGATTATCACAGTAGATTCCCACTTGACCTTCCTTTCTCCAATCTACCCTTAATACCACTGCCAAAGTAATCTTCCTAATGCACAGGTAAACTCATGTTATTCTCTAGCTCAAAAACCTTTAATGGATCCCCATTTCCTACAGAATAAAATCTAAACTCTTCAGTCAGAAAGTTAAGGCTTCCCACAGTCTAGTTCCAGCTTACCTTTCTAGGATTCTCCCACTGCTCCTCCTCAAGCAATTGACGGTCCAGTCAAACAAGATTACTCCCTTCTCTTATACCATTTAACTTTTTCCATGCTGTACACCATGCTTAAAATGAACTCCTTCCACATCTCCATTTGTTAAAATCCTTCTTTCGAAATCTGCTCATTTCTTCCCTGACGCTAATCCCAAATCCTCCCTCCCTTTGTCACACCTTCAGGTGAAAATAATCTCTTTCTTTTCTAGACCATTCTGTTTAGACCTCTTCTATTCATTCTCAAAATACTAATTTGCATTATAGTTATTTGTGGTTACATAGGTATAGTTATAGATAGATTATAGCTGCAGCTATACAGAAATGAAGATAGAGAGACATACAGATATAAAGCAATATAAATATAGGTATAGGTAGATAGGGGCAACTAGATGGCTCAATGGATAGAACACTGGACCTGAGGTCAGGAAGACCTGAGTTCAAATGTAGCCTCAGACACTTACTAGCTGTGTAATCCTGGGCAAGTTACCCTGTTAACATAGTCCACTGGAGAAGGAAATGAAAAACCACTCCAGTATCATTTCCCAAAACAACCCCATGGAAAGTATGGTCCATGAGATCGCAAAGAGTCAGATCCAATGAAACAACTGAACAACAACATAAGTAGAAAAATAAGAAAGACATAGATGGTATAAAGAAATAGACAATGCATCTCCCCTACTATATTATACTGGTCTTATACTACTATATTAGAAAGCAGGGATTGTCTTATTTGGTCTTTGTAAGCCCAATATATTCTCTACCAAAGGCCAATTTCAATGCCTCTTTGCATATGTAGATCCAGTGACAATTGGTTATCTTCTGTCACCTGAAGACAAGCTCAGCTAATTTCACTGAAACTCATTACCAGGTTAGAGAGATGGTGTTTTTCATTACAGTCCTCAAAACCCATATACTAAATGGATAACACAATGGGTATTAAATTAAACTGGGGTCTTCCGGTTTAATTCATTTAAATTTAAGCAAATACTTCAGCTACAATCCAAGGTCCTTCTTTTTACATACAAACATGCATTTTTTATTCAGTGAATACTGCAGCAGATTACCAGCCCTTGCAAATCCCATATGTACTCTGATGGATGAATGTCACCAATTAGATCATTAATACTACCTCCCACTCTGCTTGATAGGTTTCCAATGCTGTTCAGTGATGAAAATCAACTTGAGAGATCATATAATTATAAAATAATAGATATGGATAGGAAGGGCTCTGCAATGTCAACCACTCAATCTCCCTGTTTTCAAACAGGAGCATACTAACCCATCTCAGAAGACTGTAATTTCATCCTATATTTAAAAGTTGCTTTTTTCCTCCCTCATCAACATTTCATAGGGATCCCAAAACACATTTACACAAGATCACTTTCCTCCTTCACTTCCTTCTCCATCCCTAACTTCCCCAAATAGAGATGACTGGGCTTAAATATTAAATTCCTTTTTTTTCTTCCTTTATTTCCAGAGAAGATTTCTATCATGCTCTATTGGATTAAGGGGAGAAGAGTTTCCCCAGTAGCTCCCAGCTCCCATAAGCATAATGTGGCTGCCAAGAGTAGACTATAAACAGCCCTAAAGACAAGAGATTGTTTTCATTTTTATCTTTTAGCTCTCTATATCTCCATCAATCAGCACAGTGCCTGGAACATAAGTAAGTAAATGCTTGTTGAACTGAACTGAACAGAAAACATCTGATTCTAGAATTTTAGTGTCTATGATTCTTACAAATAATTTTTTGTTTGTTTTATTCTCTCTGGGGTGGGCAAGAGGGAATTGAAGGTCCAGATCTGTGATTTCATCAGCATAGGGAAACTCCCTCTACTGATGAAGATCAGTCATTCATCTATAACTGATAGTAGGAGAGTAGGCACTGAGGGATAGGAATAAAGACTAGAACTGTGATTTCACTGGTACAGGGAACTTCTGAGTAAGGAAATTCTCTCTACCAGTGCAGGCCAGCACCTTGACTGCAACTTGTGGTCTTAATAAGTTGTCTAGAGCATTGAGATGTTAAGGGACTTGTCCTTTAAAACATAGTTAACATGTCCCAAAGTCAGGACTTAAACCTAGGTCTTTCTTCTATTGTTCTCTATGGCTTCTCTCTAGAATTGTATATTATATTAAATTAATCTTGCTCAATTCAGATTTGGAAACCTATAAGACAGAATGGGAACTTGCCATGGTCTTCCCAAATGGCCATAAAAATGTTCTGTCTGTATATACCAATAGCAACTATTGTGTGGGAGGCAGAAATATGCTAATGATGTGACTACCACTCTATCCCTAGCATACTCCCAAACCACCCTTTATTTTTTGCTCTATACTCCCTCTGCACAGCTGTTACAGACATGTATAAAACTACAGTGATTCCCCTCCACCACCATCACCCTCCAACTATTCACGAGTATTCTCTCACACGTAAGCCCAGATGGTGCAACCTAGGCAACGTTTGAAAATACTGTCCCTCTGGGTTTGAAAATTGTACCCCCTGTATGTTACTATTTGGTTTTGCAACTCCATTGTAATGCACATGACGATTTATTACAACATAATGCCTCTGCACCCTCAAAAGCACAGTTTTCTGGTTTTAAAAATGCATATTTATAAAAAGTAATATTAAAAAGTGCCCTTCATCATGGTTCCCACGTGGTACTCTAAGCAAATGTTCATGTTGCCTACCTCTCATGCAAGCTTTGCCCCCACAGTAAACTGGGGACATCAGTTCATGCTTGAATCTGGGGGAGGTATTTAAATATCAGAAGTGTTTGTGAGGATGACAAACTGCAGTGTTCAAGTTATAAGGTATTTTATGCCAAAGAAAAAGAAAAAGAAAAGAAAAAAAACAAAAACAAAAACAGGGACATTCTAAATAGCCTTCTTATTGCTAGTCAGAGAAGGGGGAAGAGAGAGAGAGAGAGATTTGTATACTAAGTATGCATGAATCCTCCCACACAAGGAAGCTTTCTATTTCAACAGTGTTATGAATAAATGACTTATCTGATCGTTAATGTCATTTCCTGGTCCTTTTCAACTTGTCTCATTATTTAAGTAATGAAGAAAACAGTTTAAACTGGTTCTTTTTTAATTTTGACCTCTAAACCACATTGCCTAGTTAGGGGGTGTTTTAGGAGGGCTATATTTCAACCACAAGTTTGCATCATAGGGCATTTTTTCTGTGGGTATGCTATAAATCTACAAGATGAATTATGATTCAGTCCTGTAGGTGTTAGCATGGGATTATGTAAGCCTTGTCCATAATAGGGGGAAAAAGATATTACTAGAAATTATGGCTAAGAAAGTGAACAAAAAAATGTGGTTATAAATTCTAAAAAAAACAAAAACAAAAACTGCTAGATCTCCTTATTATGATGGAAGATCCAGCAGAGAAAGATAAAGTAATTCACAACAGTTACTAAGCAAATCCCTCCACTAAAGTTTTCCCACAGTGATTTATCATGATGCAGGGGTGACCCTGAGGTCTCCAAGGCTAGGCCAACAAACAATAGACCCTTGAAGTTTCTAGTAAACTGGGAAGGTTTCCACTATGAGACCAGCAAAGGATTGTGTTTGTTTGTGAGAGATTAGCCTAGCTCAGTTTAAAGGCTTTCATCAACGGAAGCCTGGCCACCAGGTACTGATTTATTTCATTTTGACTAGGGCAGTTCATAAAGGTTAGCTACTAAGGTATTTAAAGATTGCTGTCTGCTTCAGTGAGGGAGGGAGCAACCTGTGCTAATGATGAAGTCACAAATCATTAAAATCAAACTTTTTCACATGATGATCAGTCAAGTCATCATATACCACTCCCCACTCCTCAAAAAAAAAAAAGAAGGAAGGAAGGAAGGAAGGAAGGAAGGAAGGAAGGAAGGAAGGAAGGAAGGAAGGAAGGAAGGAAAGAAGGAAGGAAGGAAGGAAGGAAGGAAGGAAGGAAGGAAGGAAGAAGGAAGGAAGGAAGGAAGGAAGGAAGGAAGGAAGGAAGGAAGGAAGGAAGGAAGGAAGGAAGGAAGGAAGGAAGGAAGGAAGGAAGGAAGGAAGGAAGGAAGGAAGGAAGGAAGGAAGGAAAAGAAAACTAGCGCTCTCTCCCTCCAGGTAGCTGTCTTTCTTTTCTCTGTCCCTCTCTCCCTCTGCCTCTCCCTCTCCCTTCCTCTTCATCTCCCTTTCCCCCTTCTCCCTCCCCCTCCTCTCTTTCACTCTTCTTGTTTCTCTTTTACACGCCCAAATGAGTTAGATTATTTCTTATCTTTCACTCTCTGTTACTCCAGACAATTTAGGCCTACTTTGTCTATCCAGATACTATTCACTTTGGATGTCTGTGTCCCTGTGTCTGTCTAAAATTTTTAACTCCTAAAGGACAAGTACCAGGTCTGGGTTCATAACTCTTTGAAAAGCAGTTGACACAATGTCATATGCGATGAGGCTTTGGGGTTTGATGATCATGTAGTCAGCAGATACAAGATTCGGTCATATACTTTAGTGTGTGATTCTTTAACTTTATGCCTTGCCTTCTCAGTAAGACTGTTTGCTCTTTAAGGATGGACATCATGCCTTAGACTTCAGTTATATCCTTCATGCCCCCAAGCATAGTGCTCCCCACATCATCAGAAATTCACTGAATGAATGAAAGGCTGAACTCTTCTTGAAACCATCCTGACTTCAGAGACTAATCCAACCACGGTCCATTCTCATCTAAATCAGTATGTGCCTTAGGTTGGGAAAAGCAACACAAGGTTCTTTGATCCCTCTGTTGATGGAGATACTTAAGAGCCACATTTTGTGGCACTGAAGGGCAGCTGGGTGGCATGATAGACAACGCACTGGGCCTAGTCAGGAGCCTCATCTTCCTGAGTTCAAATCTGGCCTCAGACACTAGCTATGTGATGCTGGGCAAGTCACTGAACACTGTTTGCCTCAGTTTCTTCATCTGTAAAAGAAGTTGGAGAAGGAAATGGCAAAGCACTCCAGTATCTTTGCCAAGAAAATCCCCAATGGGTTCACCGACTGCAATGACTGAACAATTTGTGGCACTGTATATGCATCCCTCAGCATGAATACTTTGATATAATCAGCATCCAGTATTTTTATAACTAGGGGGCTTGCACAGGAGCTACACGAATATAAGTAACATTTCCAGGGCCTGAGGGAACACTCTAGCCTAGCTCTGACGCATATTGCTTGTTGTTAAATTCCCCTCCACAGATTCTGTATTATCTTAGAGAAATAACCAATATGACAGTTTGAACCTAAAGTAGATACAGTGCATGGGAAAACAAACAGGCTAGATAGAGCAAGAATGCAATTGAATTCAATAAACATTTATTAAGACCTTTTATGTGGAAGGCACTGTTTTGATGCTAAGGAAGATGTGAACTTAAGATAAAATATAAAGTCCTAGCTCCTTATGGTTTAAAAATATGGGATAGGGACTAGACCTGTGAGTTTACCCACCTAGGGAACTCTTAGTGAGGAACTTCCTCTCCCAAGGTTGGCACTTTCTCCACAACTTACAGTCTTAGATGCCTAAAATACTAAGTGGTTGAATAACTTGCCCAGGGTCACACCACCAGTACATGTCAGAAGCAAGACTAGAACCCAGGTCTTCCTGGCATGGTGGCCAACTCTCTGTCCACTGTTATGCTGTCTCTCTTAGGTTTGTAGGGGAGGGGTGGGAAGTTCAAAAACCAATGCAGATGCATGGCAAGTACATTTGGGATTTTTTTAAGTTTGATGTAAGGTAACCCAAAAAGGCTTCTTGAAGGACATGAGCTTTAAGTTAGTCTGTAAAGCATAGCTAGGATTTCAACAAGGAAAGAGGGAGGGGGAGGAAATTTCAGGCATAAGGAACTGTAAGTAAAGGCATGGAGGTGGGAGAACACAGGATGTGTTCAGAAGCTGTTTTCCAGTTTGGCTAGAATATAGGAACATATGGAAGGGAATAATATGAGCTAAAGAAGGAAAGGTATCATGGTACCAGATTGTAGAGAGTCTTTGTATATTGGACAATGAAATTTGAGTTTCACTTATCATCAAATAGTGAGTCCTTAAAGATTCTGAAAAGAGTTAGTGACATAACCAGATCTATGCCTAAGAAAAATTGTTCTTAGCAGCACATAACACAAATGATAGATTGGAAGGGGGTTAGAGAATGGGATCACAAGAAAACCCATTAAGAGGCTATAGTCCAGTTATTGGTAATGAAGTTCTAAATTATGATAAAGGCAACAGGAATGAGGAGAAAAGAAGGATGTGAGACATGTTGTAGAGATAGAATTGACAAGACTTAATAACTTACAAGCTATGGAAAGTGACAGAGAAAGAAAAAGAAAAACCCTGAAATTATGAGCCATGTTAAACAGGGTAAATGGTAATGGTCTCAGAAGAAAAAAAAAATAAAGAAGCTTGATTTTAAACATGCTAGTTTGTGGTTCCGGTGGGAAATGTAGACGTAGTTGTTTTGTAGTCAGAGGTATGGGCCTGGAGCTCAGAACAGAGATAAAGACTTCTTTGTCTTCTTCACCAAAATGGTAGTTGAAACAGTGGAAGTAATTGAGATATCCCATGGAGCAAATATAGAGAAAGAAGAAAGCTAAAGACAGAGTCTTGGCAAAGTGGAAAGAGGATGACAAACTAGAGAAGGACATAAGGAAAGAGTGGTTAAAGAGGTAGAAGGAGAACCAAATGAGTGTGGTGTCACTGAAGCCAGAGAGAAAAGAACATCCAATAGGAGAAGCAATCAACTGTCTCAAAAGTACATAGAGGATCCAGGATGTTGGGGATTTTAAAATAGGCCAATGGATATGGTGAATGGGAGGTCATTGGTGATCCCTGAGAAAGAAGTCTCCATAGGATGGAGAGGGCAGAGGCCCAATGGAAAGGACTAAGAAAGCATATAGTGAAGACGTGATGACACCAGGTGAAGATAACTCTTTTAAGGGAAAAAAAATAGGAGAAAGCTGAAAAAGAAGGAGCACCACACCATGAGACACAAAATAGAAATATGCCATATGAAGTAAACAAACACTGATGATTAAAACCTGACACCTGCTCCCATCAACACCTGGGCTTGAAATATATTAGAAGAGAAACATTATTCCCAGAGAAAGAAATGTCATAGCAACTAATAAGCCTCTGCCTCCTGTCCACATTCATAGAGTAGGGGGTGGTGATGAACAACAGTTTAACTTTCTTAAATAGTGAAAACTACAGAAAAGGACGTCTATGTTACTGAAAGAAAATCCAAGGCAAAAACATATTGATCTGTTCAGGAACACGCAACTCACTGGCAGTCAAAATTAGGATGGGGCAATTTTTGTGACTATCCAAAAAATAGCAATATGGCACTACTTCCAGAAATTTCTATACTTAAAGTTCTAGAGAACTGCAGTGCATCCAAATTTACAAATACTCTCCTGCATTTTGATGCATTTTTACAATAAAAACTGCCACAGTCAATATTCTTTCTGCCCTAAATTTTATCATTTTCTCTAGGATTCAAATGAAAACAGAAGTACCACTGGAATATAACTACTCATCAAGGATCCCTGACCTAATGTATCCTTCCAAGTCAAATGTATCATGATTGACTCCCTTTGCTGGTTCATTTTCCACCAATGCATTTTTAAAAGTATCCTTAGCCTGAATTTGTATTTTCTTCCCATAACTTTTTGATACTTTCTTGAGCTAATTTATCTATTTAGTGGCCGTCAGGCTTTTATCGCCAAATCAGCTCTCAAGATATCCATAGACACATACATCTGGAGGAGGGGACCTCAGATACCATTTAGCTCAAACCCCTTACTTTACAGATGAGGACAATTAAGCCCAGAGACATTAAGAGCCTTGTTCAAGAGCATATGGATATCAAATAGCTTAGTTGGGACACGGATTCCCATAACTCCTCTAACCCATATGGCTTTGGGCAAATCCCAAACTTCACTGGGCCTTAGTTTGCTTATCTATAAAATAAGGGAGTTGGACTACATGGCCTTTAAGGTTCCTTGTAATTCTAGACAGATAATCCTTTAAGCATATTGAGGAGCAGAGAAAAAGGCAAATTTGAGCACTCAAATTACTGCTTTAGAGCATAGAGAATTTGAGGTGCTGCCTAAGTATAAGCATCAAACAGACTGTGGCAATACCAATACAAGAACTCCAGCCATCTTCTCAATCAATAGTGATCACTACAGACTACTCAATTGTGCAGCAGCCAGTGTGAGTCATTAAGAGAGAGAAAGAAATTAAATTACCTTTACCATGATCCAATTACTTTAGCCCCATATTCAGATAATTAGACTGGGGTTATTATTCCAGAAAATGTGGTTCTTAGAGCTAGATGTTGCCTTGTATGAAACACACTGACATGGGCCAAGATTAGTAGGACTCCAGCAAGAGACAAAAATCTGGCAGGAATGGATTTGGGCTGGATTATGTCTGGGTTTAGATAAAACATGTGGTAGGACAGTCAGGGATGGAAACCTGGAAAGTCCTTGACAAGCATTTAATCTGAGGGTAGAATTGGGGATCAGAAAAATGACTGGTAAGCAGAACTTGTCCCCAAATAGAGAATCTTAAAATCCATCAGAGGGCCAGGATAAACAAGGATCAAAACCAAACTAGCAGACAAAACACACTGGAGCCTCATTGGCCAACAGGGGTCAAGTTCCAAGGAGATGAGGCCGAAGATTGGGTTGAAGACTAAGAAACTTCATACTTAGGTGGGTTTTTATTTTTGGTCTGTGTTTTCTTTTACAACTAACCTGTAAATATGTTTTGTACTATTGCACGTGTATAACCTATGTTAAAAACTGTTTTTACATGTAATTGAGAAAAATAATGTAATATTATTAAAAATAAAAAGAAAGAAACTTCACACTTAAAACCACTTCCAAAGGAAACTATTGGCAAGGGAGCTGATGGTAAGTATAGGGTTTTGCCCCCAGATGGAAAAAGAGATTGGAGGATGATGATATTCAAAAGTTGCATGCATCCTGGGAACTCTGAAGTGCCTAAAATGTCAGGGGGAAAAGGAACCCTACTCACCATCAGTCTTGCTGATTAAGGAAACAACAAAAGAACATAAGGACCATGTGGCATCATAGCAATGATCCATCTGACCTCATAATCCCTCTTATCCAACGGTACCCAGAGAAGGCATCCGTGATCTAGTTTCTATACATAACCTGTTATAATTTCGTCATCTATGATAACCCCTCTTGGAAATTCCTAAGTACTTGAGCAATTTTTTTCAAATTCTATGCAGAGAATTTCAGCCTAACAAGTTAAAAGGAATATTTCAAGCAGGTTTATACAACAGATATAAAAGACTGAGAGAGTTCATGGTATCCTGGAGCCAGGAAAGTCTCGGTTTAAGCCCTAATCGTTACTATACTGACTGAGGGGCAATGGGCAAGTGGCTTAACCTCCCAAGGCCCCAAGCAACTTACCAAGACTAAGTTGCAGATGAACTGTTAGTCTGAATTGGTAGAGGAAGTTTCTAAATGTAGATCTTCCCCTAACCTGACACTCCACTTCCCCAAATAGATATAGTGGATAGAGTGGTGGACCTGAAGTAAGAAAGTTGTTGTTCAATCATTTTTCAGTCATGTCTGACTCTTTATGACCTTGGTCTTCTTGGCAAAGATATTGGAGTAGTTTGCCATTTCCTTCTCCAGTTCATTTTATAGATGAGGAAACTGAGGTAAACAAGGTTAAGTGACTTGCCCAGGGTCACATAGCTAGTAAGTGTCTGAGGACAGATGTGAACACAGAAAGATAAGTTTTCCTGACTCCAGGCTCATCACTCTATTCATTGTGCCACTCAACTGCACAAAAAGTAAAAAAGACCTGGGTTTAAATCCTGCCTTCCCTACTTATTAACTATGTGACCATGGGCGAGTCACTTAACCTCTCTGAAACTCAGTTTCCTTAACTATAAAATGATGGTACTCACATCGCAGAGCCATTGGGGAGTTCAAATTAAATAATGCACACAAAGTGCTTTGCAAACCTTAAAGAAATATGTAACTCACTTATTATTGGATTTGTTGTCTTAAACACCAAGAGGATAAGATTGATTTTGTAAAATAGTGCTGTTATTATGGTTTACATCAATTCTTTGTGTCCACGTTGTATCTACCAACAAAGCTCTTTTCCTCCAGTGTCAGCACTATAGCATCAATAGAGCTGTGGAAGAGAATTGCATTCCCTTCTGACTCATACATCACTTACATAATTACAAGCAAAGATCCAATTCTCAATTACCAGCACAAAACAGCCCTATATTTTAGTGTCCACCATGCCCATCTATTTCAACAACTTACTCTCCAACTTTGATGCATTACTTTAATACAGGCCAGGACATTAAAAGATCTCATAAAATCCCTACACATCAGACTGGAGCCATAGAGGCATAAAATATCAAAGCTGGAAGGAGTTTGGGGGTCATCTAATCCAACCTCGTCTTTTTATACATAAGGCAACTGAGATCTAAAAAGGGGCAATAGATCAACCAGGATCTCATTTTGACAATTAACTGAGGCTTACACCTCAAAGTCACTGGAGATCAACTTTAAGTAGAAAGTACTGGAAGGGCAAAGTACCAGTAAGGGAAGAGGGAGGGTAAGGGGTAAAGTGGAGGGTGAATGGGGAGTATAATGTCTCCACCTCATTACCATCGTTGGGCAACATCAGAAAACTAACCCATACAAAATCCTACAGTGTAATTAGTTCAAGGTTCCCGTCAGTTTGAAAAACTGCTTGAGTTCATATCCATCCCACTTTGGTCAAAGGGTGAATTCCCTTTTGACTGTGAAGTAAGCCAACACAAACTCTCAGTTATGATATTGACAATACCACAGATGCGTATGACCAGATGGTGATTTGCTCACCTAAAAAATGGGATCATAAACAACGTTTTGTCTCAGAGAGTTATTAAAAAATACCATAAAGGTATTTGGGAAGCGGTTCATGAGAAGCAGTCCAGTGAAGTACAAAGAAATAATAATAGTGATAATAAAAGCTAGTAGTTACGTCATGTGTTAAGGTTTACAAAGCTCTACAGATAGTATCTCATTTGATCCCCATAACAACCCTGGGAAGTAGGTACTATTCAATTGAATTCAATAAACATTTATGAAGTAGCTACTGTGCACCTGACACTGTGCTAAGTGCTGGGCATACTAAAGGAGGCAAAAGACAGTCCCTGCCTTCAAGGGGCTTGCAGTCTAATGGGGAAGACAACAAGCAAACAAATATAAACAAAGCAAGCTATATATACGATAAAAAGGAAATAATTAACAGAGAGAAGACACTGGGATTAAAAGAGTGTGAGGAAGACTGTTACTATCCCCATTCTATAGATGAGAAAACTGAGGCAGAGAAAGGTGAAGTGACTTGCCCAGCATCATATACACGAAGTGTCAGTGGTCAGATTTGAACTCAAGTCTTCCTAATTCCAGGTTTTGCACTCTGTCCACAGTGCCATCTCATGATTTAGGACCTAGAATCAGGATATCTGGGTTTGAATATCTACTTAATTGTTTGAATCATTTAACATCTCTGATGCTGACACCTGCAGGCAGACTTTATTGTCCCCCCTCTCCCTCCTTTTAGCCCTGGAGAGGGTAGGGAGGAAACTTCAGGATTGGAGGTAAAAAACAAACAGGGGCAGAAGAGATGCTACTTCTTCAGCCCATGTGTGGTTCCAGAAAGATTGGCAGCATATCTTGATAGTTGTTGGTCAAGAAGCAATTGGAGGTGTCATCTATCAGATCATTTTTGGCCCAACAGGGGCCTGAGGAAGGCTTATATTCTCTGGACCTCATTCTGCTGGACAAAGGACATTTCAAGGACTGCTTGGCACATTGTGGGGAACTAGGGGAAAGTAGGGAGAAAGCAGTACAGCTCCCAGACAGCTTAGAGGCAAATTGTGGTCTTAGAAGAGATCCTCTGAGCACAGCTTGACCACAGAAAAAAAGTACTTCAGACTTGGCCTTTCCTAGAACATGGCCCAGGCTGCTTTGGAGAATACACTTCTTAACACCAGTCAAAAGGTTTTTCCTGTGAAGGAAATGTTTATTCATAGAGCTGAACTATTAAAAGTCAGTATTCTGACTGGCCTTAGATTCAAGGCCTAGATCAGTCCAGAGGGAGGGACAGTGCAGCTACCAGACAGCCCTGGAATGAGCAAATGATCCATCTCAACTGAATGTGCCCAAGATTCCAGAATTCTTAATTAAGTCTCTTTCTCACAGTGTTGTTGTGAGGAAACTATTTGTAAACCTTAAAAAGCTATGTAAATGAGTCATTATTTCACAAAGCTATCTATATGAGTGTGAACAAATCAGATGCCACTCAAATAATCATTCCTATTCACTACAATCCAGGCCTTCTTTACTTGGCATAAAGTGACCCCTAGGGAATGAGGACAGCTGACTCTCTCAATCCTAGTCTGATTGGTCTAGGGCCTCACAGAATCATAGGATCATAGAATCATACAGTTATGGGCTAGGAGGGATCTTGGACATGAAGTACCTTAACCCCCTCATTTTACTGATGAGGAATGTAGGCCCAGTGAGGTTAAGCAAGTTGCTAAACATCACACAAGTGGTAAGTGGGAGAGCTGGAATTCAAATCCTAGTCATCTGGGATCCAGATAGAGCATTTTTTCCTGGTACCCCATACTTACTCACCTACTTCTGAATCAAACTGAGCACTAAGTAATAATGATAATACAAGCAAAAAAACTTTTCCAAAAGCAACTAAAAGTTATCGTGTAAGTCTAGTTTACGGGAACACAGTTTAGGGGAGGGTCTAGACCTACGAAAGGATTAGTGTAGACAATTCCTAATGAGGAAATTCCCTCTGTAGTAGCAATGAATATGGTACCTGCTCTGCAGTGTATAGTCCTAGAGATTTTCCTGGCCATAGCAAAGTTAAGAAACTTGCCTAAAGTAATATATTGTCCATATGTATGAGAGTTGGGACTTGGTCATGAAATCATATTAGCACGAATGACTTGATTACCTATATTCTAATCATATTTTGCTCCTTTGATAATCTGAGAGTCATAGTTTCATTGATGTGGATATAACCCTCCATAGATAAGGATGACTCCTTCTAATCCTGTGTATCTTAACTATAAGTATAGGAATAGGAGACACTGTATAAGGAAATATTAGATGAGGAAAATCCTTCAACCAATGCAAATCAACATCTTCTCTACAATTTATATTCCTAAAGAGTTGCCTAGAGTACTGAGAGGCTAAGCAATTTTCCAAGTGTCACATAGCCAGTTATGTGTCAAAATCAATATTTGAACCCAGGTTTTCCTAGCTCCAAGAACAGCTCCCTATCCACTATACATTGCCTCTCCAACGCATATGCATACTATTCCATAATTCTTCCAAGAAGATCCCTCCCCAGTCCCACCAAATGCACTGGAGGTATTCCTCTGATAGCAATGTGCCCTACAAGCTGTCAGTTCTTTCTCGTTTTCACTGTATGACCAGTCCACTTCCCCTTTTCCTGTTCTATGTATAGGTCACTTCTTCCCCATAACTCATCATTGGCAATATATACTGCAGCCTATTTATACCCATTATGAATCTTTCCATTGCCTTTCGGGTTACTTGAAACTTTGATTCTTCCAAGATCATAGTGTTCCATGAGGCATAACCATATAGAATCACCAGGAGAATATTGGCATTAAAAAGATAGGCCTTTCTGGCAGTGAGCGGTTTGGGATAATTGAAAAGCACTGAATAAATTCCCAAATGCAATCCCGCCCCATATCTTTCTTCTCGATTCTGGGCTCACTACATTGTCAACCTGCATTTCTTGTCAAAGCCAAGTGGAGAGAAGGCCAGGCTTGGAGTCAGGAAGACTTGGACTCAAACTGCCTCTGACACATACTGCTATGCAACCTTGGGTAAATCACCTAACTTCTGGGTAGCCCAAGCAACTGAGAATATAAATTATGGATGAATTCCCAATCTAAATTAGATTTACCCCACAAGGAAACTCCATACTGATGAAATCACAGGTCCAGAATATGAGAGATGGGCTGCCTTGATGTTCTGCTCATTCAGTTACATATCATAGCTGTCATAATATGCAATTTTCATCCAGTCTGTTTTTCTAAGATGGATAGGTAGAACAATTTCTTTTGTTTTCCTATGTATTATCCTGAGGAGGCTTTTCTTAGTTCCTGGGTTTGATACCATTGATACAATGGTATAATAATGGAATGGTGCCTTTACCACAGAAAACCTTTCCACCAACAAGCACTTCTTTTGTTTGATCTTTATGCAGGACATTTTTAATGCCACTAATTAAAATCTTGCATAAGCATATTTTATGCCTTGTTCTATGTCAAAATTCAGTGACTTATTGAACAAAGGTATTTTCATAAGCACATTTTATAGAATTCTGACATCAGCATGGAAGGATACCTTATCTAAGAGAAGCATTCCAGGCTCTGCTTTTGTTCAATCAAATCAAATGCTTTTGAAAAATAAATAGTAGACATGATTAATCATATATTCTATTGCTCCCAGTTAATTATATGATAGTAAAGATGTGGTCTGCTATGGAAAATTGCCTGCAAAAACCTGCTTTGGGCCTTTTATGTTGTTGTTGTTATTGTTTAATCATGGATAGTTTTAGTGTATGCTTAGACAATCCTCAGAAAAATTTTTGTAGAGGTAAGATAGCAAGCACATGATACTGATATCTTCTCACCTTCTTGCAATGGAGTGGGAGGGGGCAAGCCAATGAATACTTCTAGACAAAGGTTCTTAACCTAAGATATGTGAATCTTTCTTTAATATTTTGATAACCATATTTATATAGAATTGATTTCTTTTGCAATCATATATATTTTATTTAATGCATCTAAAAGCATTATTCTGAGGCAGAAACCATAGGCTTTGTCAGACTACTGACCTTAAGAGGGTCCATGAGCCAAAAAAGTTTAAGAACCCTTATGCTAGAGGAAGTTGTGAAATTGCATTGATTAGGGTCACTACATATTTATGTCAATTACTCCATCTGTTCATTCTTCCTACTGTCTTATCACTGTTGATGGTACCACTATCACCCCTGTCAATCTGATTTAAAATCTAGGAATCATCTTTTACTCTTCTCTCTCCCTCACCTCCCACACCCAAAGAGTTGGCAAGTCCTTACAATTTTACCTCCATATCTACATCAATCCCTTTCTTGCTATTCTTACTTCTACCATACTAGTTTAGGTCTTCATCACTTCTGCATGGACTACAGTAATAACTTACTATCTAACCTCCCTGATATAAGTCTTCTCCCTGCTCCAAAGCCATCTGTCACATAGTTCCAAAAATAATCTCTTTGAAAATAATATATGTATACATAAATTTGCTTCGAAAAATAACACTGGTTATAGGCCATACTCAGGTTTTATATAAGTCATACGGGGGAGGGACATTAAGTATAATATATATTTGAACCAGCATGACATCTGACAGAATCCTTGCCCTCTAGGCAACTACTATCTAGTTGAGAAGACAATGCATATTTTCAATAACTATAATCTAAGACAGAATAAGATATGTCACGTGAGTAGTACAAATAATAAATGCTATGGAAGTTTAGGGGAGGGAGAGATCACATATAGCTGAGATTATCAAGAAAAGTTTCATGGAGGACATACGGTTTAAGCTGAGCCTTGAAGGATAGATAGCATTTCAATACATGGACACTGTTATGGAGAGTGTGATGGAAGCAATATCTACCATAGAGGATAGAGCAGGTTTTCTGTGTGTTTTTTCTAAAAGGTCTCTGATTGGTTCAGGGGAGTCAGACTCAAGCTGTTAATTCATCTGCCTATAACGCTAAATTTTAAATGGCCAGTCCATAAAGAGTCTGGACCCCTCAAACTTGGTAGATGCCCCACTGCCATGCAAGTCACCACAACCAACATGTACCACTGACAAGACATATTTCTATATGGAAATGAGGGAAAGGCCACATCTATCTGCACCAAGTTGTATCCTTGCTAAGTATCCTGTCCACACTATGACTAAGTAAACCCCCTTTTTTTTTAACTCTTAGTTGATCTATTATCATTCTCATCTTAAACCAGAAGCACCAGACCTAATTCATGCCAGCCTACAACAGAGAGCAATTCAGACAAGGGGAAGAGAATGAATAAGGGAACTAAAGCAAAATATATTCTAGAAGTCAGTGAGTAGACCAGATTGATTAGAGTTGAAGGTTCATATATGGGAATAACACCCAACCTACTTTTCAGTCCATAGCTCCTATCACTAATCCACCCATACCCTGTGCTTTAGGAAACCTGGACTACTTACTTTTCCCTTAGCATACCCTGCATTTTCACTTACCCAGCCCCATAGCTTTTTTCATGCCTCTCTCCCTAGAATACCTTCCCTAACAAGCCTTCAAATACCTTAATGGCAGAAAAACATCATCTTCACTATGAAGCTTTCTCTGATTCCTCTACTATGTGCTTTCTCCTTATTCTAAATTCCACGTACAATTTTTTTTGCAGTGCTATTATTTTTTTTATATATTTTATTTTTTATATATTTTTTAAATATTTTTTATTATCTATAATTTTTATGTATTTTATGTATTCCTCTGCTAGATTATAAACTCCTTAAAATCAGGGACTATTGTCTTACTCATTCTCATATCCCTGATAATACCTAGGACAGTGTCTTCTATACATAGAAAATAACCAGTATTTATTGAATCAAAGAATGAATGAATGATTTAGATTTAAAAGGTAAATGAACACCAGATTTTAGAAGGCCTTGGACACCAGGCTAAAGAGTTTAAACACTGTTGTACATGTTGGTCTGGTACAGGAGAAAAATCTCTGCTTCTGGATTCAGAGGACCTAGGTTCAAAGCCTACATTCAATTCACATGGCCTGTTTGATCTTGCAAAAGTCACAACCTCCCAGGGCCTCTGTTTCCTCATCTGTGAAATAAAAGGATTATACTAGATGGCTTCTAAGTCCCTTCCAGCTCTATACCTATGATTCCTGAGGCTTTTTGCACAGGTAAGTCACATGCTCAAAATGATATTTTAAGCTGACTAATCTGACAGCAGTGTGCAGGATGACAGAAGGAGGGAGAGACCAGTTAGATGGTCCATAGTTTAGCTGTGAAGTGATAAGGACCTGATGAGGATGTTGGGACTATGCCCCTTAGTCTTTGTATTTCCTGACTGAAAAGTCACATTCGCTGTTATTCAGTCAGCCCTCTGGTTATCTTGTTTGTCCCTCTCTGACTTATCTTCAACTTTATAACTTCTTGAAGTAGAATATGCAGTCTTTCCTAGTTTTGTACAAGCATACAATAACGTTTTCAATTTTGTCTCCAATAACCTTCCTAATAATGCCTAACATGCTGGGCATTTTTAGCTACAGCAGTTAATTGGACCAATGATTCAAGGAACCAACTTTCCTGCACCATAGGAAGAACAGTGGACACAGAGCCAGAAGTCTTGGGTTCAAGGCTCGTCTCTGTCTGTTCTTAGTTCATGGTAGACTTAGGAGTCATTTCACTTTTCTGGGCCTTATTTTCTCCTTATATAAAAGAAGGGGTTGGGCTACATGATTTCTAAGATCCTTCAAGCTCTAACATTCTGTGATTTGTTAATTTTGTGAGTCCTTTATTCAGTAAGTAGTTTGTATTTGGGTTTTTTTTCCCTTAAATGCATTACCTTATACTTATCCACAGTGAAATTCATCTGTATTCAGTTCTACTCAGACCCACAGCTGGGAGAGGCCAAGGTCAGGTCTGGAAAGGCCCATGGCTGAACAGCTTGCATGGTGCTAATTTTACCCTCCTCTGCTTAAGGAGCCAAGGAAAGAAAAGCTGAGACATTCCAGGGCAAGTCGAGGTCAGGAACCTTGAACAATGGGTCAATATTAAAAGACAAAAAACTGGCAGTTAAGTCCATTAAAAAAAGGTTAGAGGCAGAAAACTGTATATGAAATGGTAAAAGGGTGGGGGTAGGTAGGAAGTGACAAGTGGTGGGACTCAGGTCTCAGGCTACAAGAATTTAGTGCTGAGGTTGAACTAGACAAAGAAATAGATTTATTTTTTACATTCAAAGGCATCACAGAAGCACTGAATTTTTCAGGAGTAGCCAGGCCCTCTGGTTTCCAGCTTCAACCAAATTCTTTTTAACTTGAGAGTTTCCAGCTATCATACAATATGTACCAGCAATAGGCAAAGTCCAAGGCAAGAGAGCAGTTTTCATCTGGGGCAAAACAGAAGGGATTCAAATTGCGAGAAGAGGCACAAATTGATAAACCAGGCTGGGTGAGTACCAAAAGGAGGACATGAGTAAACAGACCAGTTTTTGCACCAGAGATTTTGGGGCGAGGGAGTTCATTGTAGATAAGGAAGACCATATGCTAGAAATTTCAGGAATGTAAGCTTGTGTCTGACTCAACTTGATTCTCCAGAGAGAATGCTGGCAACTTGTGCCACAGTGGATGTAGCGCTGGACCAGAAGTCAGGAAGAGCTGAGTTCAAATCCAGTCTCAGACATGAGCTACCTGTGTGACTCTGGGCAAGTCACTTTAACCTTTGTGTGCCTCAGTTTCCTCAACTGTAAAATGAAGATAATAATACCACCTATCTCTCAGGGTTGCTAAGAAGACCAAATGATAATAAGATAATATTTGTAAAGTGTTTAACATAGTGCCTGCCACATAGTAAGCACTATATAAGTATTTATTCCTTCCTCCTCTCAACTTTCTTGTTGTCTTTGTATGTTTGTTTTGTTAAGTCTGTCTACAATCTCTGTCCCTGAACAGGGACAAGAGGCCATCATCATGGGAGGGGGTCTGGCAAACCTCTTTCAGACTCAGTCAAACTCAGAGAAATTATTCATTAGCTTTTCTAGACTATTCATTAAAAAATGCTAAATAAGCCCAATTCCAGAACTCTATTGACAGTCCTAATTTTACACATCATTTCTTTCCTATCTCCAAGATTGTTATAGTAGAATGAGTCCTGGTTCTAGATTTAGAGGACCTGGGTCTCATACTTTCTATGTGGCACTGGGCAATTCATTTAATCTCCCTGTACCTCAGTTTCCTCATCTATAAAATGGAGTTAGATTAGCTTACCCCTCAGATGTCTTCCAGCTCTATATGTATACTCCCAAGTTCCTATCCTTGAGGAATCAATCATAGGATCATAGATTTGGTGCCAGAAAGGAGAGTCACCTAGTTCAATGCCTTTGTTTTACAGATGAACAAGCTGAGGCCAAAAAGTTTAAATGACTCATCTAAGGGAAGAGAAGGAAAGGAAAGAAGCATATATTAATTGAATAATTATTTGATTATGAAATAAATATTTATTTAAATTAAAGATATTGACCTTAACATTTATTCCTTGGCATTTATGTAAATCAACCATTAACATGTATCTATCATTTTATATTATGTTTTGGATGCTGTGTGCCCTGTCACTAGGATAATGAAATAAATCCAAATGAAACAAATCACTCATAGGTCACCTGGAACGGATTCCTTAAGCTTGTGAGATATGTGGCAGGCACTATACACAGACAAATATTATCCTTTTGTTTTTCACAGCAACCCTGTTAAGGTGGGTACTATTATTATCCCTGTTTTTTTACAGTTGAGGAAACTGAAGCAGAGGCTAAATGAGTTAGTTTTCCACTGTCACACAAGTTACTAAGTGTCTGAGGCAAAATTTGCCCTCAGGTCTTCCTGTGTTTAGGCTAGCCCTCTATTACAACACTTAGCTACAAGTATTACATAAAAGATTCCGTTTCCAAATCAAGCTCTCTTTCTACTACATCATACTGCTTCCCTTTGTTCCATTCAATCAATAAGTAATTTCCTTAAAAGTTGCTAAACATCTGAGTAGATTACATCCCCTCTTTTCCTTTCATCCTCACAGATCTAGTTATCTTTTCAAAGAATTCTAACAGATTTTTTCAGTAATGTATCAAGAGCCAGCCTTGAAGTCAGGAAGATCTGGGTTCAACTCTAACATCTGAAGCCCACTGGCTCCGGACCTTCAACAAATCACTTACCCTCATATGGCCCCAGGCAATTCTCTTAGACTACAAGAAAGAAGGCAATCTGTATTGACAAAGATAATTTTTTCATCTAGGAATTCTCTATGCCAGTGAAATCACAGGCCAGTCCCTATTCCTATGCTTCTTCACAAGTAGAATATGTTTACTTAAGTGTTCAGCAAGCCTACCTTTATTATGGATTCTGGAAGTTTACCTTAGCATGGAAATTAGGTTTGCCAGTTGGCAGATCCAAGGTCCTCTCTAGAGTGTTGATGATATACTGACATTGACAATTTCCATTGCTAATCTGAATAGCTTCATGGCTCTGCAAAACCTTTATAATGTTCGATCCCTTTTCTAAATTCTTATAGCACTTAAAGATCATAACACAAAAACTTAACCTAATCTTCTGTCTTATATTATATTCTAAGCATTTCATACAGTTGATACAATGAAAAGTGTGCTATATTTGGAGTCAGAGAACCTGGATTTTCATTTTGGCGTGCCACTTATTAACTGTGTGATCATGGAGAAATCACAACTTCTCTGAGCTTCAGTTTCCTCATGTGTAAAACAGTGGTAATGATACCTGCACTATTCACATCACAGGGTGATTGGGGGGTTCAAATTAAATTGTATGTATATATACACATACATATATGCACATGTATGTATAGTGTGTATATAGTGCTTTACAAAATTTTTAAAAATATATAATCAAGCACTGTAGCACCAACACAGCTGTGGGAGAGAATTGCATTCCCTTCTGACTCATGTATCACTTACATGACTACAAGTAAAAATCCAATTCTCAATTACCAAGAATCTTCAGTGGCTCCCTGTTGCCTCTAGGACAAAACAGATTCATCAGATTGGTCTTTAAAGCCCTTCATGATCTGATTCCACTCTACCTTTTCAGACTTATTTCACAGGGTTTCCCTTCAAGCATTGTGTTCCAGGTAAATTACATCACGTGAATACATTACCTGAATTCAGCTTTCCCTCCACTTCAGGACCACTCCCCAAGATGTTGCCCATCTCTGGAATGCACTCCCTTCTTACCCCCATCTCTTAGACTCCATAACCTTCTTCTAGGTCTCAGTAAGGAGATAATGATAGGGCTCTGGACTAGAGTAGTAGCTGTGAGTGGAGAGAAGGGAATGGATTTGTGATATGTTCTAGGATCAATAAGAATCAATGACTTGTTTTTAAAGAGAGACACTTAATGAGTAGTTTTTCCCATGAACAAGAAAACAATGAGGGACATAATGTACATTCTTAAGGTCACAGATACACTCACTATGGCTTCAGGGCCCACTGCACATCAGCACAGCAATGTCTTCTTTTGGCGAGTGACTTCATGATCTTTCTCTAGAATTCATCGTACAGGATAAAGAAGACATAATGATAAATGGATCACAATAACAAGGCCCTTATCCCTGAAGACATAAGACATTTCTTGATCCAACTAAAAGCAATTAAGCAAGCAAGGCTCTATTAAGCATCTATTTTATGCTTAGCATCGTGCTAAGCACAGAGAGGAGTATAAAAATTTATATAAGATACTAGGCCTGCCCTTGAAGAATGTACATTATAATTAGGAAGACAAGATCATGGATTCAGAGCTGGAAAGGATCTTAAAGAGACTATCTAGTCCAAGGGTCCTTAACCTGGAATCTATGAACTTGTTTCTTTTTTGATACTCTGATAACTGTATCTTAATATAATTGGTCTCATTCATAATCCAAGTATTTCATTCTATACATTTAAAAATATCATCCTGAAAAGGGGCCCATTGGTTATACCAGACAGCTGAAGGGGTCCACGACACACATAAAAAAAATTTAAGAACTCCTGATCTAGTCCAAGCCATTTTATAGATGTATTAACTGAAACCCAAATCTCCTTCCTTCCTCTCTCTTTTTGCTAAAAAATCTTATACCCTATCATCACTACGGCTTTACCCTTGACCATATTTCCTTCCACCTCCTCCAGGACCTTACTCCAATAATCACATCTTCACTCCCCTATATCTTCAGTCTCTCCCACTTTACTGGCTCCTTCTTATCTAACTATAAATATGCTCAGATCTCTCTAATCCCTTAAAAAAAAACTTAGAAGACTTCCCTTGACCCTTTTCTTCCCACCAAGATATTATCCCAACTGTCACTTCTCCTTTACTACTAAACACTGTAATCAAAAAAAAAAGTCATCTCCTTCATATACTTCCATTTCCTCACTATTTCCTCTCTCCTTTACCTCTTACACTCTAGGCTTTGCTACCACCACTGAGTGAAAATGCTTTCTGTCTTTCTTGCTTATATTTGTATTACTGGCACTTAGCATACTGCCTGACACATAGTAAGTACTTGATAAATGCTCACTGATTTGTTGACTTGACTCTCTCAAATAGTGCTGTATGGAACCACACAAGCTCAAGGAGATATTTAGACATAGTTCCTTGCTGGTACTATGATTCATGTGGTCTATATAGGTCCCAAGGGAAGACAGGACCAACCAAAGAGGAGGATTGCTTGACATTCTCTGGAAATGGAGTTTTTCTGACAATCAAGAAACAAGGTTGTTTTGTGTTGTTTGTTGAGTTAAATTAAACTTTTACTCTGTTTTTAAGAAGTATTCCCTCAAATAACACCACTGAGTTCCTATTCAGTTCAAACCCTCTCTAGGTTTTAGACTGCTGACCACCGCTTTCAAGAGATACTCCTCTTTTACCTTGGCTTTGGAAACATCTTAACATTCTCCTGGTTTTCTTCCTATCTTTCTGGCTGCTCCTTCTCAGTCTTATTTGCTGGTTCTTCTTGATACCTGAAAGAGAGGGTTCCAAATACTCTGTACTGGACTCTCTTTTCTTCCCCTCTTGAGAATCTCACTCACTACTAGGTATTTAATGTCTATCTCCAAGCAGATGACTACCAAATCACTATCTCTAGCCATAATCTACCTTCAGAGTTTCATTTCCTTTATCTCCTCCTTAATGTCCCATTAAAACCTAAACTTAATATGTCCCAAACTGAACTGATTATCTTTACTCTTAAACCTATTCTTCTGTCTTTACTATTTCCATCAGTGGTTCAAAATGTTCAAAATCTTGTGGTCATCTTTGAGTCTTCCCTTCCCAAAGAAAGAGATAATATTTTACCCTATGAATAAAGCATTTAGATTACCTATACATGTTTTTCAGCTAGGTGATACAATGGACAGAGCTCTGGGCCTGGAGTCAGGAAGATCTGAATTCAAATTTGGCCTCAGATACTTACTAGCTTTGACTTGAACAATTCACTCTGCCTCAGTTTCCTCAACTGTGAAATGGAGGTGATAATAAGTCCTAACTCCTAGAGTTGTTGTGAGGATCAAATGAAATATTTGTAAAGCACCTGGGACATAGTAGGCAGCATATAAATTCTTATTATTATTCCTCCTGTTCTATCCCCTCTCTTTTCAGCTTCCTTTTTTTGTGTTGTCTTTTCTCATCAGATGGTAAGCTCTTTGAAGACAGAGACTGTCTTTCTTTTCTTTTTTAGCACACTGCCTGGAACATAATAGGTGCTTAATAAAAGTTTATTGACTAACACATGAATACTATATCATTTATTCAACATTAGCAATTAATGAACTATGAATTGATTTTCTTATAGTAGACACAACTATGCTAAGTTATCTACATTCTTTCACTCAGAACTCCAAAAATTATTAAGGATATCACTCATTGCAAGGATTACCTTTAGTGCTAAGCTTCTAGGACAGGTCCTGCTCCTACCTCCACAGCTTTTGCAAGTATCACAGTGGTGTGGAAGTGACATGGGGGATGCCTGGTCCTTTCAGAAGGATGGCAGATGTTCTTACAAACCTCCTTCAGGAGGCAAACAGACCCTACTCTAACTCTGAAACTGTATTATTAGAAAACCAACGTAAAACATTTCATGAAGTTTCAATATGCCTTAAACTAAGCTGATTATCTTTCTGCTTAAGTCTATTTACTTTCTGACTTCACTCTTTCTATCAGTGCTACCATCCAGACTCCTATCCTTAAAAGTACATCAGAGACCAGAGCCCCAGACTCAAAATCAATATGTGAAACTGTAGCATCTCAGAGTCCACTTAAGTGGCATTTGGAAATCACATGACCACAGTCTTCCTACTCCAAGTTATTAGATAGAGGCTCCAGTCAGGCATATGATTGTTAACTTGGACAACAAGCCATGCTATAGGTTCTAGTCATGAGCTTTCTCCCTGAAGATTTCCATACCAACCACTTAAAATTTTAAGTCCTATGGCAAGCATAATCCATAATTTAAGCTATACTGAATTTTTTGATGTAATTTTATTTGTGTAGTTTAATAATAGAAAGCCTTCCTGCAGGAATGTTCTCTAGCTATATCCTCACTACTGAGTTTTCTTTTGCTTTCTGTGGTCATTCAGCCAGCAATCCTCTCTCCCACCCACTCATCCACCTGTTTCCTTCTTGATTTAATGATTGAAGTTAAGACTCCCAGAGTAAATAAATTTTAATACCAACAGTGCTGAGACAAATGCAATAACTACTTCTGGTTGAAGAAAAGAAACAAATTGCTAAAGCTAACAATTACAAACCACTCCAATAAATAGGTCAAAAGTTGTTTTTAAGATTTGTTGTGGTTGTTTTAGTCCTGATTTCCAAATAGTTAGAAAACATGCTAAAGTTTGTTTATGTTTTAAATCTTTTATCTATTTGTTCATTTTACTCTTGTATAAAAAAATGGCAGAGCTGTTGGATCACACTAAATGAAGAGTGGTGCCCTCAAAAGACCTCCTTAGGTGCCTGAGGTGAAAGCTACAAAATATGACTAGACTTTTCAGTGTTTACTGGAGGCATTTCCCATAAGGCTTCTGAAGGAAATCATTTAGTTGTTTTTAAAATAGAATTCACAGAACAAAGAACAGGATGTTTCCAGGGAATTGGAATTTAAAGTGCATTTTAAATTAAGAATAAAAACTTAAATTAATGCAAAAGTCTAATGCATGAGGTCCCAAAGTTACCTGCTCATCAGTTTAATAGTTGTGAGTTCGTACTCTAAATAGTTGTCTGACTACCATCTCGGATAACAGATCACAGAATCTGAGATTTGGAAGAGACCTTAGTGGCCACCTAACCTATCTCATTAAAGAAAGGTATCCCCAACATGCCATATTCAACAAGTGGTCCTCTGAAGAGGGCGAACTCAACTCCTTAGAAGGCAATCTACTCTATTTTTGGACAGCTATAATTAACTGTTAGAAAATTCTTAGCTTCCAGGAGCCAAGATGGCGGAGTAAGAGGTGAGTCTCTCTTACCCTCCCCTATTGACCCCTGAAAGCCCAGAAAATATCACCCCGGGAAAAAACCTAGAACATCTGAACCAGAAGAAAGAGGGGGTGCAGCAGTCCAGTAACCCAGGTAGCTTGAGGAATTAACTAGAAAGGCCCCTCTTACCTTGGGGGAAGGGGAGCAATACAGAACAGGAGGCATCCCAGCAAGCTAGTGGAAAGCCCCACCTCAGCATAACAGGAAGAGATCCTGAAGCCCAGGTGGTGGAGCAAGCAAACACCAACACCTGGACCCCCAAGTGCCTCATTGAGGGCGAGGGAACTGGTGGAAACCATTAGGTGCCTAGGCATTCTACAGCAACTGGCTCTCCCACTGCCTCAGCAAAACTAAGGGAAGCAGTGCTCCAAAGAGCCCCAGGCAGATACACACCCTACAACATCCATCTGAAAGGAGCTGAAGAAAGCAAAAGGAAGGAAAGGCCTAGGTGAGCAGAAAATCTCCAGGAACCACACTACCCAATCCTACCCCTAGAGTTCCAGTGTTGCTGATTCCAGCCTAGCACCAGGTAAGCTGCCAGAATCCTACAGCCTCCAACTGCCAACATTGCAGGCCCAGCACACAAAGCCATCGACCAGGCCCTAGGCTCCCAACCCAAAAAGCTTGAGTCAGTGCCCTCTGCTCCCCAGCAGGACAGCCCAATCTCTTTAAAGGCCAGGAAATAAGTAAATACCATGAGCAAAAAGAAATGTACAATAGATTCTTACTATGGGAAGAGTGAAGATCAAGACAGAAATTTTGAAGAGGACAACATTGTCAAAAAACCCATATCTGGAACCTCAAAAGGGAATATGAACTGGTCTGAAGCCCAAAACGCCTTCTTAGAAGAGCTCAAGAAGGATTTTAAAAGTCAAATGAGAGAGATAGAAGAAAAAATGGGAAAAGAAACGAGAGGTATGCAAGAGAGAGTCAATAGCTTGGAAAAGGAAGGACAAAAATTAACTGTAGAAAACAAGTCCTTAAAAAATACAATTGGCCAACTGGGAAAAAAGTACACTGAAGAAAACAAGTCCCCAAAAAATAAAATTGGCCAAGTGGGGAAGGAGGTACAAAATCTAATAGAAGAAAGCAATTTGTTAAAAATTAGAATTGAGCAAATGGAAGCTAATGACTCTATGACAGAGCAAGAATCAGTCAAACAAAAACAAAAGAATGAAAAAATAGATGAAAATGTAAAATTGGTAAAATAACTGATCTGGAAAATCAATCCAGGAGAGACAATTTAAAAATTATTGGTCTACCTGAAAATCACAATGAAAAAAAGAGCCTGGACAGTATCTTTCAGGAAATCATCAAGGAAAACTGCCCTGAAGTCCTAGAACCAGAGGGTAAAATAGCCATAGAAAGAATCCACCAATCACCTCCTGAAAGAGATCCCAAATTGAAAACACCAAGGAATATAGTGGGCCAAATTTCAAAATTACCAGGTCAAAGAGAAAATACTACAAGCAGCCAGAAAGAAACAATTTAAATATCATGGAACCACAGTCAGGATTACATACAACCTTGCAGCTTCTCCATTAAAAGACCATAGGGTGTGGAATATGATATTCCATAAGGCAAAGGAGCTTGAATTACAACCAAGGATCAACTACCTAGCGAAAATGAGCATGATCTTTCAGGGAAGGAGATGGATATTCAGTAAAATAGGGGACTTCCATACCTTCCTAATAAAAAGACCAGAGCTCAACAGAAAATTTGATCTTCAAATACAAGACTCAAGAGAGACATAAAGAGGTAAACTGGACAGAAAGAAACAACATGTTATTAATAAGGGCAAACTGTTTACGTCCCTACAAGGGAAGATGACACTTGGAACTCTTGAGAACTGCATTGTTATTACACCATGTTAAAGGGGTATACATAAAGGGGGTGGGTATAAATTGATTTTGATATAATGATGAAAAAAATCTAATCAAGTGGGTTCCAAGTAAGTGAATTAATCTGATCTGACTAAGAAAATGCACTGAGAGAAAAGGAAAGGAGGCAGACAATGGTAAATTACATCACAGGAAAAGACACAAAAACCTATTACAACAGAGGGAAAGAAGGGAGGGAGATGAGCATTGTGAACCTTACTCTCATCAGATTTAGCTCAAGAAAGGAATAACATAATCAGTTAGACATAGAAATCTAACATGCCCTATAGCCAGTAGGAGGGAAAAGGGGAAAGAAAAGGGAGGGGGCTAATAGAAGGGAGGTGGGACTGAAGAGGTGGTGGTCAAAAGCAAAACATTAGTGAGGAGGGAAAAAGAGAAAGAAAAGCATAAATGAGGGAGAAGGGAAGGATGGAGAGAAAGACACAGATAGTAATCATAATTATGAATGTGATATATGAATGTAATGGAATGCTATTGTGCTATAAAAAATGAACAGGCAGACTTCAGATAAACCTGGAAAGACTTGTATGGTTTGATGCTGAGTGAAGTAAGCAGAACTACGAGAATGTTGTACACAGTAACAGCCACATTGAGTGATGACTGACTTTGATAGACTTAACCCCTCTCAGCAATACAAGGATCTAATCAAAGCATACTATTTGCTATTTTTTTTCTTCTGTTGTGTTTTCTTTCCTTTTTCTGGTGGTTCCTCCTATTAGTTCTAATTCTTACTTACAACATCACTAATGTGAAAATATGTTTAATAGGAATGTATATGTATAGCTTATATTACATTGCGCACTGTCTTGGGGAGGGAAGTAGGGAGAGAGGGGGAGAAAAATTTAAAACTCAAAAGCTTATGGAAGTGATTGTTGATAAATTATAATAAATTAATAAAAAAAAAAGAAAATAAAAAAAAAACTTTATTTAAAAAAACAAATGTTAAAAAATATTTTAACATGTAACTGGGAAAAAATAAAATATTATGTAATTTTAAAAAATTCTTAGTGACATCAAGCCTAAATTGACTTCCCTACTTCTTCTATCCACTGTTTCTGATTCCTCTTTCTGGGACAAAATAGAGCAAGTCTGCTTCCCTCCCCATGTAACGGCCCACCAAATACTCAAAGACTGTTGCCAGTTCACTGACTATTCATGATCTCCCCCTATGTATATTCTTTCTCTTACCAGTTACTTATTTGATGGCCCACCTAGTCCCCACTTTTACCTACTACTAATCAATTTACCAACACTCTTCTAGCTGCCAAGTAAATATTCTTTCATCTCTCTCCTCACTTCTCCTTCTGAGTGTGCATATGGTATTGATGTTGAGGGTGTCAGGATAAATGTATCTATAGTTTCCTCATCTCTAAAATGAGATAATTGAACTAGATGACATTTCCAGCTCTATAGCTAGGTCTTTATAATAAGATCATTCTAATATCATCATAAAACATTTTAAAGTACATAAGGACACACAGGGATAGGAACTAGTCCTATTATTTCATCACTATAGGAGATTTCCAGATGAGGAAACTCCCTATCAATTCAGCTTATTACCTTCTCTGAGATTTATAGTTGCCTACAGCACTAAGATATTAAATGACTTGCCCAAATCACACAGCCAGTATACGGCTTGAACCCTGGCTCTGAGACTAGTTCTCTTGCCACTATGCCATGCTGTGCATAGATGAAGGAAGTTACTCTGATATTGATTCTCTGCAGGATTACAATCTAGGATACATGACACTATGAAAATCACGTAAAGAATAAATCAGGCAACAGGAGAGAAACACTAAATTAATGCACAAATGTGTGGCAATGCATTTATGTTATGTTCAGGACAAGAGGAAACACATTTTCTGAGTGGGATGTGAGGATGATGTATAATTGAAATAAGGAATGGGAAGAGTCATAAGAGTTTGTTGTCTAGAAGGGGTTGGGCTAAGAGAAGCCATCAGTTCCATTCTGGTGAAGATGCATAAGCTTTAGCTTTGTTCACACTGTTCATTTAGCCCACTTGACAAACATGTATAAATCACAGAGCATTCTTTGAGACTCAGGCAGATAGAAGAATAAGATACAGTCCCTGCCCTCACCCTCTCAGACTGGAGCTCACAGTACAATGGGTAACATAAAATGATACAGCATTCTGAGGTTTTCAACAAGCTTCATTTAATCCTCATGGTAATCTTGTAGAGACAAACACTGCAAGTATTATTATCTCCATTTTATAGATAAGGAAACTGAGGCTCAGAGGGGTAAAGGAACTTGCTCAAAGTCTGATGGTCAATAAGTGACAAAGCTAGATATCGTGAGACAGAGATTCTTAATAATAGCCCACACCTGGGCCTCACAGTTCCAATTCCCTACTCCTAGGTACTCTCTCCCCAAAATTGACCAGAAGACGCTCGAAAACACCTAATGCAGATAAGTGATACTAGGCTGAATGTGATTAACAACTTAAATCTACATTCTCATCTGCTGTCACGTATTGCTTAGATGAAACAGGGGAGCCACTGACACCCAGACTCCCAACACAGTCTCTGTTCAGATCAGAGCTCCATGCACAAGCAGGCCTCACTAGGTCTGAACTTGCCCTAGCATTCACCATTTCACACAAACTCTTTCCTGTACACACTCAGTCTGTGCTTCCTGAATTGACTCATTCATTTACTACCTACTTTTGCCAAGTTCCTGAGGTAGAAGAACTGGTCTTCGTGCTGCACACCAACTCAGTTTTCTCATTTTCCCATACAATCACTGAATCATTTCTCCAGCCTCACATCCTCTCAAGAACTCCTAAGCCAGGCCAATTTCCAGTCTCCATAACAGCCAATATCTGTCCTATGGCTATTTTCCAACACCCTTGGAGAGACCTTGGGAATAAGGGGCAGTTGCATGCCCTCACAGCCTCAAGTATACAATTGTTCCTCTGACAATAAGTCTTCAAACACATCTAATTTCAAGTCCCTTGCTCTGGCATTCTTTCTACTACATAACACCATTTTTCCTCAGATGTGATACAATTCAACGGTGATAAAGAAAAATATGGTATCTCTATCTCGAATCACAGAATCACATTGCTTTTTCTCATTAGAGTTGGAAGGGATGAGAAAGCCTAGCAGATCATAGATTTAGATCTAGAACATTAGAGGTCACAAAAGAGGAAACCAAGGTCTAGTGAAATCTAGTATCTTGCCCAAAATTCATCCAAACCATAGTCTTCTTATTCATTTCTCTACTACATAATGCTGCTTCCCAAACTAATAACACCAAACGAATATTCATAGCAATAACAATCAAATCTTTGCTGTCCTTTTACACTCTGAAAAATGTCTGGATCAGCCTCAGTGAACTGATCTCTCAGGCCCATCTAGGTCATGATTGTTAATTAATGGTCTAAACTTTCCTTTATTGTAATATCTGGTCCACAACACCTCCACCAACTAATAGAGCACAGCCTGCATATCTGCTTCCAAAATGAGATAGGACACTAGACTGCTCTGGATTCTTTTCTCATTTAGAAAAGCAATTAGGTTAGATCAGAATATAGTTATTGGAGATCACAGGCCTAGAACACCTAAGGTTTCCCTGTTTGTAAAGAGGGCAAAAGCCATTAGTCTGTCAGTTGCTACTTCCCGACCACTCCCTTATCTTCTTAGGTCTCCAGTGAAAAACCTTAACAATGTTGCTTCCAACTAGACTCTGAGGTTCCAAATTTGAGTGTTGTTTTAATTTTTCAAAAATATTCAGAGACAACAAGGAGATTTTCCCTTAAAGTTTTTTATTTGTGATTTATGAATCAAGTGGGGTGGTATAAATAAGACAACTGGTTTCTCATGCCTTGCATTTCTCTGTCCAGCAAGCCCTACACAAATCCCCTTCCTTTCTGCCCTGCTCCTTTTCTGGAACCTCTCATATCTAAAACCTCCTATACCTAAGACTTTCAAAGCTATAAGCTTTAAGTTTTCTAATCAATTGATTTTTCCCTGTCTATGACACCAGAAGCAGATAAACCCAAACACATATGAATGGTGCCCCTTATCCACAAAAAAAAAAAAGTCACGTTCTTTAGTTTTCCTAATACAAGCAGTGATGATGGAACCAGGAGTCCCAGGGCACTTAAGAATCTTCTAAGTCCTGGGAGCATTACAAGAACATTGTGGGAGATGCTTCTGGGAAGATGGCAGAGTAGGTCAGAAAATTCCAAGCTCTCAAGATTTTCCCCCACAAAAGAGATGAAACAGCACCTCAGAGTGAATAGTGATCAGTAAAAATAAATAAGAGCAGGGGCAGAACAGGGGACAATTGGAAAAGATCTGAAGAGAAGTCCCAGGACTTGGATTGGTCTGGGTGAACAGTAAACACCTCCAGGCTTTGTGTGAAAAGTAAACACCTCCAGGCTAGGTCCTAGGTTCTAGGTCCTCTTAAACAACAATCGGTAAGCCCTGGTGTTAGCTGGGTTGAGAGGCTGCCTCGGCCCCAACCATAGGAACTTTTACCCACGTGACACTAAGGGGTGTTGGGCATCTGATCCAGGGAAGATTGAGGGAACCTCTGCCAACAAGGAACATCAGACCAAGCTGTGCTGGAGACACAGCCCAGGGTGAGAAGGAACCAGCATATGTCCAGAGAGTACCAGAGGCAGTGGGGTGGGGACGCTGCCAACTATGGGCACTTACAGGAGGCTGGAGGTCTTGGTTCTAGTCCATACCCCAGGACTCGAGGTGATTATAAAAACTGAGCTACTACAAATTTAAAAAAAAAATGGATAGGCAAAGGAGAAAAAATTCAACCATAGAGAGTTACTACAGAAATAAAGAAGACTGGGGTTTGTCTTCAGAGGAGGATGCTGAGGCAAAAAAAAAAAAACCCTCTTCTACCTCAAAGAATAATATCAAATGGTCACCTTCTTGAAAAGAATTCACACAAGAACTTAAAAAGACTTTAAAAATCAAATGGGAGATATGATTGAGGAAAAACTTTTTTTAAAAAAATTAGAACAATCCAAGAAAAACAAGAAGATTATGAAAAGAAAGTCAACCAATTAGAAAAGGAGATCCAGAATCTTAAGGAAGAAAACAACTCCTTGAAAATCAGAATTGGGCAAAGGGAAGCCAACAAAGTTATAAGAGATCAAGAAATAATAAAATCAAATATAAAGAATGAAAAAATAGAAGAGAATGTGAAACATCTCAAGAAAAACAACTGAACGGGAGAATAGATCAAAAAGAGGAAACATAAGAATAATGAGAGTACGTAAAAACTATGATGAAAAAAAGAATCTTGATACAATAACACAAGAAATAACTAAAGAAAATTGTCCTGAAGCATTAGAACAAGAGGGGAAAGTAGAAATAGAAAAAAAATCCACTGATCACCACCTGAAAGAGATACTATGAAGAAAACATATAGGAATATTATAGTCAAATTCTGAAACCTCTAGCTCAAGGATAAAATATTATGAGTAACAAGAAAAAAAAAACAATTTAAATAGAATCACACAAGACCTAGCAGTGGTGACACTAAAAGACCACAGGTCTTAGAACATTATATTGAAGAGCAAATGAACTGGGGTTGCAGCCAAAAATATCATACCCAGCAAAGCTAAGCATAATCCTGAATGGTAAAAAATAGACATTTAATGAACTATCAGACTTTTAAAACTTTGCTTAAAAAAACTGAACTTAATAAAAGATTTGACATATAAGAGCTAAGAGAAATATAAGGTACATATCAAACACTAATTACAAGGGACTCAAGAAGAACTGACTGTTTACCTTTTATGTATGTAAAATGTAAACCGCATATCTAAGATTGTTATTAGTCATTGGGTAGTTCATAAGAAAGATTAGGGTAGACCTGAGTATGATATAACTTTAAAAGGCAAAACCATTTAGGAACAGCTAAAAAGAGTAATTGAGGTGTGAGAGGAATCCACACAGAGAAATTAGATGGGGGAGGAGGGATGTTAGTTCTGGAAACCTACTTTCATCGGGAATGGGTTCAAGAAGGAACAATACATATACATCTAGAACAGAATAAAAGTCTTCCAAATTCAGAAAGAAATAAAACACTAAGGGGATAGGGAGGGGAGAAAGTATAAGGGAGGGATTTCTAGAGGAGAGGGTGAGAGAATAGGTCAAAGTGGGGTGTAGAAGGGTGTTTAGATTTAAGGGAATGGGAGGATAAGAGAGAGATCCTTGGAGGGGAGGGGAGTGGAGGTTAAGTAAGAAGAGGGCAAGGTAGAGGGTAAAAGTAAAGTAGAGGAGTTAGGAGGGATAGGAAATAAGAGATATGCACAAATGTAAAAACAAACATCAGAAGTAGAATTTGTTAGGGAAAGTATATGTCTATATGTGTATGTATGTATATATGTGTGCATGTGTATGTAAGCATATGTGTATCTATATCTATATGTAAATATATCAAAGCTTATTTGTAGTGGGTAGGGAGGAAGGGGGGGGAAAGAACAAAGTAAAAAGAGAACAAAAGAAAACTAACAAGGAGGCAAAGAAAAGATGGACAGCTCTCAACACAACGTGTAGTACTTATTAGATAGGCTTTCTTGAAATGGAAATTTATTGCTATATTTTTTGAATCCTCTCTTACATTCCGCTGTGCACATGACATGCTTTTTTTCTTTTCTTATTAAGTATTTAAGTTTATATGTTTCTTTCTTTTCTTATTGTGTATTTGTTTCAGTAATAACAAAAAAAGCAAAAAAAAAAAAAAAAGAACATTGTGGAATCATTCCTTCTACCATGACCTGAAGATTATTGTGCCCAGGTTCCCTCACAAAATCCCTGGTTATATATTTTTTGTCCTATATTGTTAGTTACCCTCCTGGTTTGGAAGTGTCACAGGATGAATAGGTTTGGGATAGATACTGCTTTAATACCCTTCTCTTATTTTCCCTGCTTTCCCATTCATACTCCCCTGGATGTTTCCAGTTAAACCAGTTGGCCTTTTCCTTAAAATCCCTAGAAAAGGAGCCTATTACTTTCAGCATTGACCAATTCATCTATTTCTTCTTCAAAGTGCATTTAGCCCCAAAAAACACCTTAACAGTGTACCTTAGGAAAGTATTTATTTTTAAGTTCTCTGGCTTTATCCCAACACAACGTTTGCTTCTAACCTGGGAAATTTTTAGTACTATTTCTTCCTCTTTTTCAGTTTGTTTCACGGAAGCAGGTGCCACTCCACCCCAATTGGTTATTTCCCTATTTTACACACAGATCTCCACCATTCAACTCCACTCCCCAAAAACCAATGTTGATTTCTCTCTAATAAAATGGAGTGAGGGGCAGAAAGCAAGTGGTAAATAGGTGTCATCTCCAAGACAATATTTTGATGCAGAAAGTATTCCCAAATCAATAGGACTTATGTTTTTACAGATAGACAAGTTAATATATAAAAGGAATATTATTTAGATTAATCTCTAGTAGCCTAGTCTATCCAAAAGTCTATAAAACACCAAAATGCTTCAGGAAATTCAAAGCATTAGATCTTCATAAAGGAACAAAAAGATGGTGAAGCACTTTTGCTCAGGTATTTTCAATTAAAATGTTTCTGATTATCCTCATTGAGAGAATTATAATTTGAAAAATCAAACCTATAGACTATGGAAAGATAGGCACACTAGTATACTATTGGTGGAGCTATGAAATGGCCTAATCTTTCTGGACAATAGTTTGAAGCTATGCCAGGAAAAGGAATAATTTGTTTTACCTTGTGTCCCTAGGATATCATTACTAAGAACATAACCCAAGGACAATGACTGGGAAAGGGCCTATATAGACCAAAATATTTACAGCAATGCTCTCTCTGGTGATTAAAAAAAAAAGAATTCTAGAAATAGGACACATGCCCAACAATTGGGGAAGTAAAGTACAGTACTGAACATTATTTTTGCTAAAAGAATCTATGATTTATCTGATATAAGGAATTCTGAGTGAGGAAATTTCATCTACCAAGACAGATGAAAGTCTTCTAGAGCTATCTGGAGCACTAAGAGATTAATTCAGTGACAAAGGGGACCAGTTAGTACAGGTCAGGGGCAGGGCTTGAACTCAAGCCTTCCAGAGAAGGAGTTTGCCCTAAGAGAACAAACTCTGTATCCACAATGCCACTTGATGGAATACCATTATAAGAAAGGTAAATATTAGGGATTTGGAGAAATAGCCTGAAACAATTATTTATTAAGTGTCTGCTATGTAGCAGGCACTGTGCTAGGATTTGGGTTTACAAATACGAAAAAGGACAGCCCATGGCCTGGAGGAGCTTACAATCTAATTGGGAAGATAATACACAAAAGGAAACTGAAAAGCTGCCGGAGGAATGTGAACAAGTAGCAGGCAAGGCTGTAAGATGGCATCCAGCCCAAAGAGCACAGATAGTAGGAAATAAAGGGATGGGAAGGGATGTAGCCCTCTTTAAAAGGAGGCTTTGGAAGGACTGTTTGCTCTGCCTTCTGGCCCTCCAATAAGAGGGGCCAGAATAGAACAGAATTAAAAACTTGGGGAAATTTGTATGAATTAATACAGAGGAAAGTAAGCAGAATCAAGAGAAAATAAAATTCTAAAGGGAATTAAAATTCAAAGCAATGGAGTGTAACAAACCTTGACAGTGAGAAAATTGATAAGGAAACATCACTCCCTAACATCACTAGAGATGTGATAAGATAAAGATATGAGATATGATAAAGAATGACAGGTAAAGAATAAGAAATTCACAGTTACACATGGTTAATGTATTGGTTTATTTTGTTTAGCAGCAGGAAGGAGGGAATGCACAGCAAGATGATATTTTTTAAAGCATCAATAAAAACTTTCTAAATCAAGTTAATCTTGATTAAAACCACTTTTTGTCTAGACATGGGATTTCATTGGTGTAAGCAATTCCTGGTTAGGAAAACTCCTATACCAATGAAGATCTATAACCCTTCTGCTACTTGTGGTCTTAGAATACTACCTGGGGCATTAAGAAGTAGGTGATTTGCCCAAGTTCACACAGCCAAAAGGTGTAAGATGACATTCAATTCACCTGAACTCAACTTTACTGTTCTTAGTATTTTTCATAATTCTGATCACTTTCCAGGAATCCTGCTCTATTAAATGAGTATGCAAGTTGCTATAGTGTCATTCATTTAATGGATGATGTGTAGACCTATGGTTTGACCATACACTCCTGCCCAGATTACTTTGCATTTTCAATCAGTGAAATGAACTAATCATACTTTTTATTTCTGTCTCTAATAATTTAATTTGAGCTAAGCCCTCCTCTAAGTTGTTTGTGCATTAAGATTTTAATTGTAAGCTAATTAAATTTTAAAACGTTCCTGAATTCTATCTAATCTGTGGCCTCCTGACTACTAATTAAACAGTTCTCCTTTGCTTCAAACCTGAACTCCCTCACCTCTCCTGGTATGAGCTTATCTCCTGTGAACCAGTTCAGACCAAAGAAAAACTAAATGCTTAATAAGAGAATAAAAATAGTAGTACAACCCAGCAACTCCATTAGTGGCAAGAGGACCAAAGCATTTCTATCCATACTTTCTATTTACCCCATATGTTCCAGGTAAACAATACTGGCCAAACTGAGAGGTAGATGTTTGTCTTTCAAATTTCCTTTTCTTCTTACTCTTCTCTACACCTTTGAACACCAAGTGCTCTTTTATTTTTTAATCCCCGTCTCACTTCTCCTGTCACCCCCATCAAAGTAGGAAAGAATCTTATCATTTATATTACATTATCACTTATCACCTTATAATTTACACCTAAAATCATACTCACAGAGCTAGGAGGTTGGAAGGGACCTCAGAGCCCATCTAATCCAATCTCTACCCAAAACACCAATTTCAATAAGGTTCCCCTTGAGGACATCCAGTGACAAAAAACTCATCTCTCCCAATGAGATTCATTACATTTTTGGATAGCCCTGCTAGCAAGAATAACCTTTTGTGCGTTTTTGTTTAATTTCATAAAACAAAGATCAATCTTGAGATCTTTCTTATCATCCAATATTCAGTGAGAAAATTGAATATCTAGAAAACCAAGCACTGTGTAACAAAAAAGTATTTTTAATTATCAAAATACCAACTGAACCTGAAGGTGGTTTTAGGATCATAGGTAGCTATAGGCAAAGGAAAGAAGGGAAGAAGGAAAGAAGGAAGGAAGCAAGGAAGGAGCACTGAGAGCTTACAATGTGCCAAACACTGTACTTAATCCTCAGAAACAGAAAGAGCAAAAGCTGAATAGTCACTGTTCTCAAGGACTTCACACTTCAGCTGGTGGATTCAACACACAAAAGAAAGTTCAAAAGTCCAAAGGGTCCAATGGAGTGAATGGGATGGATGGCAAGGTCTAAGGGTCCTAAGACTATAGGTCAAATGATAGTTTCTGGGTCTGAAAGGTACAGAAGCTAGGCAGAGGATATTGCCTAGTGCATCTTAGAAATCAGCGGCAAGACAAATAGTAAGACCTGATAGTCCTCCATCTCACCTGATGGTCCTCATTCTCAGAAGAAATAGAATTAGTGACTCCCAAGTTGTGTGAAGCAGAATGGTGGGTTCTAAGCATGCTCAGCTAGAGGAGAGGACAAAGGCAAGTCAAGGGAAGAAATCTGGAGTAACTGCAGGGAAGAAAGACAGGTTTAAATCCCGCCATCTGGGTGACAACGGGCCCATCTCTTAACCTTTCTGAGCTGCAGACAACTCTCTAGGATTTATCAAAGTTATAGACCAGTAGCACATGTGAAGGGATTTCCCACACTCAGAAATCACAGGTCCTTGACATATAATTATTGCAACAGTCAAGAACTTAATTTAAGAACTCAAAGGCTTGACTTATTGATTATATTTTAGTGTAAATGAGTGTCAGACAGCTTGTTATCTCAACAAGTCATTTGCATTTTAAGACTTTCATCTCTAATTATGGAATGAAAGGTTTTATCCCCTTTAAAAGGAATCATCAAACAGGTGAAGAGCAAGAGGAAGGAGGGGGAAGAGTTCAGTGGACCTTTCCATTGCCTTTCAGATCACTCATGAGATTTAGAGCACTTCTAGTCTAAACCCCTTATAGAGAAAAAACCCCAAAGCCCACTGTCCATAAGGACAGTAAGGAGAAGAGCCAGGGTATAATCTCAGACTCTCTGACTCTAAATGTTTTCTACCACAAGATGGTGATACAGGGAGGAAAGAGGGCACACTGGGAATAGGTTCCCTAAGTGAGAGGAAGGGAGAAGATAGAGTTCTTCCCATCACACAATGTTTGCCCTTCACCAGGAGGCCATCTCTGAAAGTAAACCAGACAATAATAGCTGGAAAGTACAATAAAGGTCACTTACCCAATGTTTCATCTTTTACAGTTGAGGAAATAAGTTCAGAGAATACATAACTTACCAAGGTCACACAGGAAAGGTGTTTTCTTTCAAATACTGACCTTAAATAAAAGGATCTTGGGTTGAATCCCACCTATGAGGCTTAGCTTGGGCCTTGGGCCCATGTAACTTTGGGCAAGTCACTTAATCTCCCCAAGATTCATTTTGGCATCTGTAAAAGAAGTGAGCCTCCCATCTAAGCAGATCTATAAATCTAAACTGGAACTCCAACATAGATTATCTGACTCTCATTTCAGCATTCTTTCCAATGCCAAACTCTGCTCCCCTTCACACCATAGCATGGTATACATGAACCCCTCTACATTCATACACAAACATTCTCATTACACAATGAAGCATAACCCTGGAGCTGGCTGGACTGCATGACCTCTGGAGGCCTATTTCCTGGAGATGCTATAAGAGGAGATCTGTAATTCTACAGAAAGACATAGCTCTGGAAATTTAAGACCACCAGATTTGAATGTAGATAAAGCTTCTCGTTCTTACCCTCCCTAAGCACATGTTCTGAACTTCTCTACCTCTATCTTCTACCTTCTCCTCACTTGGACCTCATATTCCTACATGCCAGCAATCCAAAACCCATTCTTACTATCTATTATTACTTCATACCACCACTCTCTGCTGGGAGCACTCCACCAAAAATGGGGATTCTGCTGTTGTCTGTCAGCAGTGTGACAGACAAGAATGAGTGGTGAATCTAGAATCAGAGGCTCTGGGTTCAAATCCTGGCTCTATTACTTATTGCCTGTGTGACTTTGAGCAAGTCACTCTGCCTTTTGGGACATCAGTTTCCTCATTTATAAAATAAGCATGATGGACTAGATGACCTCCAGCTCGAAATCTATGATCCCATGACTTCTAGCTTCATAGCCCAGAATTTTTGCTGCTCTCTAGTTCATCAAGTTTTGAGTTAATGAACCATTCCAAGCAACCTCCATAAAGAGAGCGTATAACAGTTGGATATTCTGCTTAAAGGACTCACAGGGAAAAGAGGTGAGAACAAAGGAGTGGGTCAGATTCAGGGCCTTGGCCTTTTCATGGATGCAAATGCTAATGCGTTACGAGGATTAAAGTACCTATGTTGTGAAAGAAAACTGTTGATAGGATGATAATTATAGGTACTGAAGAACTAGCGTGCAGCATTCATTAGTGAAAAGAAAACTGGATTTGGTTCCATGTTGAGTCCTCTCACCAATTAGGTGACTTTGTACTAGTTATTTTATCTATCTCAGACTTAATTTTTTCATCTGAAAAATGAGAATAATATTTGTACAGTGACTCCATGGTGTTATTGAGAAGTGCTTTTATCAACTGTAAAGTATATATAAATTCTAGCTACTATTGGTAACAAAAATAAGAGAAAAAAATAAAACTCTTGGTTTGGTTGTACAACTAACAATAGTAATTTACATGAATTTCATATGATTTATATTGAGATAGCTGGTCATGTAACAATAGGGAAATCTCATAGACTTATATACACTGGAGCTAGAAGAGGCATTAAGGGTAAACCAGACCAACTACCTCATGTTACAGATGAAGAACCCAAGGTCCACAAAGTTTAAGTGACTCTTGTTCAAAGTTACATAGGTAAAAATTAACAATTGGGATTTGAACTCAGCATTCTTTCTACTGTACCACGCTGGGATCATAGATTTTGAGCTGAAATGAATGAATGAATAAACAATTTATTAAATAAATGTTTACAATGTGCAAAGCCCAGTGCTGTGTGCTAGAGACACAAAGAGAAAAGTAAGAAAGTTCTTGCTCCCAAGGAACTCACATTCTAATGGTAGAAAGAACACATTTAGAAGTTTCCAATCCCTTCATTTTGTAAAAGAAACTAAAGCTCAGAAAGATGAATGGAACCCAAGGTTACATAATCATATAACTAGTAAATGACAAAGAAAGGATTTGAACTTTGAGTCTTCCTGACTCCAAGCCCTATATGCTATGTGTTACCCTCTGCATGAGACACTTGAACTTGTATAAAATACCCCACATCCCACATAATGAATCTTTAAACTGTATTTTGTCTCTTCATTGCTTTTTAAAAGTATTAATCTACAAGGTCAATATTGGAAAGATCAAATTAAGACTCAAATCAAGACTAGAAACATGATTACAATCATAGCAATCATATTTTGAGAACAGAAAGGAGTCAATCACTTTCCCTCTCTTGGCCTCAGTGTCTTCATCGGTAAAGAATGAATGGATTGGACCCAGGATCTCTAAGATCTCTCCTTGCACTAAATCTGACATAGAAGTTTTGCTGCACTTTCTCAAGAGATGGATGCAGCACAAAATAGTAGTAACCAACTTCCAGCAGGGGGCACTGAACCCTTTGAAAGAAATGGATAAAAGTTGGGAAATCAATATTACCTTCTTCCCCCCTTATATTCAACCTCCTAGCCCAAAATGCTCCGCCAAGAACATTTCTATGTAAGAGTCCCTATAGGGCAGACATTATTCAGTAAGTCAGATTTCTGACTGCAAGGAAATTAAATGACTTGGGAAATAGTTTTAGGTCCATATTGAATTTAACTGAATCATCTCTTATGTATATGCTTTACCCAAACCTAAACAATTCTGGACTCTAGGGTGTTATGGGGTGGGGTGAGCAGAGGTGCAGCACAGAAGATGTCTGTCCTTGACAGTGTAATCATCACCTGTTCACCTGTAGCCAGCAGTCTGGGTACCAGTTCTAACACTTTCTTTCACACTTTAAGTCAGATATTCTAAAGGGAAAGGGGTTAGAATCATGGATTCAATGTTGACTTAACATCTCATAATGAGTAAAGAATTCTTACCCTTATGAGACAGAGAGGGAGGGAGGGAGGGAGGGAGGGAGAGAGAGAGAGAGAGAGAGAGAGAGAGAGAGAGAGAGAGAGAGAGAGAGAGAGAAAGGATATGCTATATTAAAGCCTTCAATTTTCTGAAAAGTTTGTGAAACACAGAATGATTTCTAGCTGCAGGATTGTATTCAACAGCTTCTGAAGGGTACCATGAAACAGGAAGATCATTTCCCCTCTCTGAACCCCAGTTTCCTCATTAGAATTAAATGGAAGGGGAGAAGAGGACATCATAGATGTAAAGATGGAATGTCAACTAGTTCAAACCATTCATTTTGCATTTGAGGAAACTGAGACCAAGAGGTTAAGTGACTTGCCCAGGGTCACACAGGTAGTAAGTGGAACATTGAATATTTTTATCAAAAATCCCACCCTTCAGGGGCAGCTAGGTAGTACAGTGGAGAGAGCACTGGTCCTGAAGTCAGGGGGACCCGAGTTCAAATACAGTCTCAGACTCAGACCAAACACTTAGCACTTACTAGCTGTGTGACTGTGGGAAAGTCACTTAATCCCAACTGCCAAAAAAAAAAATCCCCCACTCCCTCCACCACACCACCTCTAGCTCTGTCATTCTATGATTCTACAAGCATTATACTTTGAGAGATGCCTTTTTCTCCCTTTCTAAGCCATCTTTACTAGGTAGTGGCTCCTAGAAATTTAGCCTCACATTTTTCTGCCTGATTTTAGCTTCAGTATAGTATTCAGTGATCTATAAGCAAGAACATAAATGTAGCAGGCAAACTTGCTACTCCATCTTCATCATTCACAAATACTTACTGATAAAACATAGAACAATCAGTTAGGTAGCACAATGGATACAGCCCCAGGCCTGGAATTAAGAAGCTTTGAATTCAAATCTGGCTTCAGATATTTATCAGACTGTGACCTTGGGCAAGTCACTTAACCTCTATTTGCCTTGGTTTCCTCATCTGTAAAATGGAGATAATACCTGTGAAGGGTTATTGTGAGAAACAAATGAGATAATAATTGTACAAGCACCTCACATAGGACCTGGCACATAGTAAACACTATAAAAATGTTAGCTATTATTATTATATTCCTATACTAGCCTAGGGATTTTTTCAATTTTACATTTAATTTTTTCTCAATTCCATGTAAACAAAATTTTTGACATTAGATTTTTTTTAATTTTGAGTTTCATATTCTCTCCCTCCCTTGCTTCTCCCCTCCAAGAGAAGCCAAGTAATTTTATATAAATTATGCGCAGTCATATATTTCCAAATTATAGGGTAGGGATTATAAAGAGGATTAGCATGATGTATACAGTACCATAATAGAGAGTGCTAGACTCAGAGTCAAAAAGTCCTGGATTCAAAATCAACCACTGTGTCTTACTAGCTACATGACCATGACCAAATCACCTAACCATTCTGAGACTCAGTTTCTAATCTGCAAAATGTGAATAATATCTGGAGAATCTCCCTTACAATGGAGGGGAGAAAGAGGGAGGGGTATGAGGTTCAATAAGATAATGTACTTCAGGAGTTCTTCAAACTTTAAGGCAATATATGAACATCAATGACAGCATAGGATAAGTGGTCTGAAGACAGAGACATTACAGCTACATTCACATAGCACTTTTGCGGAGGCAGGTAGTTTTAAGAGGCAAATGAGTTTCAATCTAGTCTATTGAGTTCAAAGTGACAGCAGACCAACTAGGTATGAGTTCAGATTTTCATATGTCAGTTTTTTTCTAAAAGGGTTCATGTATATTCTTACTTTTTTTTTAAGTCATAACAATAGTGGATAGAATTATGTTGTTTCCATGAATTGGAAGTGATGCACTTTCCAGTACCTACCGTAGTCAGCTCTAATACACAGATAACAAAAAGGCTGCTTAGGCTTTGGTCAGTGTACTATTCCAGGGATCTTTTACCTAAATGCTTGGGGGCAAGGTGAGAGAGTAGAGTGGGAAGGTTGTGTAGGTACTAAATCTATTAGGGACAGCTAGCTGGCACAATAGATAGAGTGCCAGGTCTGGAGTCAAAAAGACCTGAGTTCAAATCTGATTTCAGTCACTTACTAGATGTGTGACTCTGGACAAGTCACTTAACCTCTGTTTGCCTCAGTTTCTTCATGTGTAAAATGATAATACTAGCATCTACCTATGCGAGGTTGTTGTGAGGATCAAATAAGATAATTGTTTAAAAGCCCTTAGCACAGTGCCTGGCACATTTTGTTGTTGTGTCATTTTTCAGTCCTGTCCAATTCTTCATGAACCCATTTGGGATTTTCATGGAAAAGATACAGGAGTGGTTTGCTATTTCCTTCTCCAGCTCATTTTACACATGAAGAAGCTGAGGCAAACAGGGTTAAATGACTTGCCCAGGGTCACACAGTTGTAAGTACCTGAGGCCTGGAACTCTATTCTCTGTGCCACCTAGCTGCCCAAACATTATATACATGTTAGTTACTGTCATGGTCAGCTGGGTCAGCTAACCAAAATTTTCCAACCTATGAAACACTAGGGACAATTTTAGAACACATTAGGGCCAAACGGTAAGCCTGCCTCACCTTCTGTCCACCTTCCACCAAGTCATAATTCTCTCCACTACTTCCATTGCCCAAAACATTACATGACTCTGTGTCTGTAAACATGTCATAGCTAATGTCTTTATACAAGCATATATACACATCAACCCATGATATAACCTCTTTTTGCCACCATTTTCCTGGTTACTTCCACCTTCTACTTTCCTAGTCAACAACCAGAAAAAAGAGCGAGGAACCCCATGAAATGAGTCACAAGGATGATGTCCTCATAGCTGTTCAGTGTCATAATCTGCTGATTGGGAAAGAATGAGATAATTAGTGGTAATTTCTGTGCAGAAGAAACAGAGCTGGAGTGGGAGTCAGGATCCTGGTTTCTAAATCCAGCTTCACCAGTAACTAGCTGTGGGAGTCACTAAGAGGTGACTCCCTACTCCTACATTTCTCTAGCTAGGGCTGCTTAATCTCCTCCCTTCTGACCACTGAGTTCCGCTCCAAGGACTGAAATGTACCCTACTCTTAAGTCCCTGAGATAAAATGTATTCATTAGTTAGGAGTCTCAGAGTACTGGACTTGGAAGCATGAAGGTTCACATTTGAATCTTGCCTTAGATACTTATTAGCTACATGACCCTGAGTAAGTCACCCAACATCTCTTGGCCTCAGTTTCCTCATCTGTAAAATAGGAATAATAAAGCATCTACCTCCCAGGGTCATTGTTTTGCAAACCTTAGTTGTGCTTTATATATGCTAGCTAGTATTGATATTATTATTATTAATTCAATAAAAGTTATCTCTCTGTTCTGACCCTAAGCTTCTCGCTTTTAAAAAGGCCAAATTTTTTAACAATATTCTTTCAGAGATGCTATACGAACATATCATGGAATTCTAATATCTCCACAGAATTAAAGATGAAGTTAACCAAAGGACATCAGGGAGGCAAATGGTGAGCAAGGATTATCTGCAACATATTGCTAACTAAGAATTGCAAGAGAGAAGCAGCCTAAAAGATATCATCAGAAAAACACAGAACTGGAAAATTAGGGGAATTAGCTGCAAAAGCAAGAGATAAATGATGAACTGCCCCTATGCCCCAATGCTATTGACACAAGTCAACATAAATATCTAAGTGCCTATTATGTACCAGGCACTGTGCTAAGTACTACAGATAACAAAAAAAAAGGTGGGGAGGAGGGACGGGGGAGGTAGACTGTTCCTGCCCCCAAGAAGCTCACAATCTAATGTCAAGAGAACAAGGGGAAGGTCCTCAGCATGTTAGGTAACTCCCCTGTGGTAGATTTAGGGGCATGGATGAAAATTTCTTAATCAACAAATCTAATGGCCTTTTCTCAATCCTCATTCTTCTTGACCTCTCTGCAGCCTCTGACACTGTCAATAACCCTCTTCTGGATACTCTCTTTTCTATCTAGGTTTTCATGACCCTGTACTGTCCCGGTCTTCGTACCTGTTGACTATTCATTCTTAGTCTCCTTAGCAGGATCTTCATCAATATCATGCCCTCTAGCTATAGGTGTCTCCCAAGGCTCTGTCTTGGGCCCCATTCTTCTGTACAATTTCGCTTGGCAATCTCAATGGCTCCTGTGGATTCAATTATCATCTCTATACAGATGATTGTCAAATGTACCTGTCCAGAGCTAATCTCTCTCCTGACCTCCATTCACCCATCTCCAATTGCCTGTTGGACATCTCGAACTAGATTTCCCATAGATATCTTAAACTCAAAATGTCCATAACTAAATTCATTATCCTTCTCCCTAAACTCTCCCTACTTCCCAACTTCTGTACTACTAGGGATACTACCATCCTTGCAGTCAGGCTAAAAACCTGTGTCCTCCACTATTACTCACTCTCTCAAACCTCATATTCAATTAACTGTCAAGATCTCTTGATTCTACCTTCACAATTACTACTACTATACAGCCCCTTCTCTCCTTTGACATTGCTACCATCCCAGTGTAAGCCATCATCAGCTCTCACCTGGACTATTGCAAAAGTCTGCCTGTTGGTCTCCCTGACACAAATCTCTCCCAACTCCAATCCATCCTACACTCAGCTGTCAATGATCTTCCTCAAGCTCAGGTCTGATGCCACTCCCTCTATTCAATAAATTTCAGTGTCTCCCCAGCACCTCAAGTACCAAATACAAAATCCTCTACTTGGCATTCAAAGCCCTTCATAACCTAGCCTCTTCTGACCTTTCCAGTGTTCTCATCTCTTACTGCCTTTCACATGCTCTGTGATCCAGTGACACTGGCCTCCTTGCTGTGCCTTGCACCCAACACTCCATCTCCCAACTATGAGCATTTTCACTAGCTACACCCCATTCCTGGAATTCGCTCCCTCCTCATCTCTGCCTCCTAAGTTCCCTAGCTTCCTTTAAATCTCAAAGTCCTACCTTCTGCCAGAAGTCCTTCCTAGTCTTCTTTAATCTTAGTGCCTTTCCTCTAAAATTATCCCTGTGTATCTTGTTTGTACATAGTCTTTTCCATGTCATCTTCTCCCATTAGATGTTGAGCTTTTTGAGAGCAGGGATTGTTTTTGGCCTTTCTTTGTAGGATCAGAACTTAGCATAGTACTTTATACATATTAGGAATTTAACAAATGCTTGTTGACTGATTGACTAAATGACAGGGCATGGATGGGTTGTAAGGTACAAAGAGGGAGTATAGATATGCACATGACAGTAAGAGTCTATAAGCGTCTTGACAAGCTAGAGCAATGATTATCAAACTTAATGCTTTAAGGATAATTTTATACGCTTAAAAATTGTTGAGTGTCAGCTAGGTGGTGCAGTGGACAGAGTGCCAGTCCTGGAGTCAGGAAGACTTATCTTCGTGAGTTCAAATCTAGTCTCAGATATTTACTAGTTGTGTGACTTTGGGCAGGTCAGTTAACCCTGTTTGCCTCAGTTTCCTCATCTGTAAAAGGAGCTGGAGAAGGAAATAGGCAAACTATGCCAGTATCTTTACCAAGAAAACCCAATTGGGTCATGAAGAGTAGGACACAACTGAATAACAACAACAGAAGAACTTTAGTTTATGTCTATCATTTTTTTAATATCTATCAAATTTACCATATGAAAAATTAAACTGTTTTAATACTGTTATGAAAATAGTTTTGGCCAGGAGTCCCCAGACCACACTTTGAGAACTGCTGGGACTAGATCATGGTTCAATCTAATGAGATGCAAATCAAGAGGGATAAACATAAAGTCTCATGCTTTGGTACAAAAAAAAAAATCAACTTCTAAGTATGAGATGACGGAAGCATAGATGGACATCCAGTGGTGTTCTAGTAAATATTTAACAATCAGCTCTTGAGGCTAGAGCAGTGGGGAGCACACACTTTAAAATTTTTTTCCATCATTTTCTCAAGTCCAGACAATCAATAAAACAATAAATCAAACCCAAATTTGTACTGAAGTATGAACCCTCACGTTGAAATTTTAACAGTCTTTGGCTCTTAAGAGAAAGCCTGTGTGGAGATTCAGTGGGTTGAAAGTTCAATATGAGTCAGTCAGTGTAATATAGGATGACATTAAGAGGGGCACAGCTTCCAGAAATAGGGAGGTTATAATTCTACCATAGACTGAAGTGGTTAAATTTCATCTGGAGTCTTGTTTTCAGTTCTGGGAACCAAGATTTCAGAAGGACATTGATAATTGAGAGACTTTCCAGAAGGGAATGAGGGGATTAAAAAGCCTTGAGTCTCTGCCAAATGAAGAATGGTTGAGGGAATAGAATATCTTTGTCCTGGAAAAGACTACAGATCAGGGGAGGGGAGCGAGGGAGGAATATGATAGCTGTCTTCAAGCATCTGAAGGACTGTCACATGGGAAAAAAATAGACTTGTACCATTTGGCTGGAAAAGCAGCAGACCCAAAAGCAATGATTAAAGTTACAAAGAGATAAATTTAGGTTCAATATCAGGAAGAGTTTCCTAATAATTAGAACTGCACAAAAGTACAGTGGGATACCTTGAGAGGTGGTTTTTCCTTCTTGGAAATCTTCAAAGGCTGAATGACCATTTGTTGAGTATGTTATAGGGAGGATTCCTTCTCATAGACTAAATTTCCAGTTCTTCCAGTTCTAAAATTCTATGCTTTATGATTCTGATACAGATCCAATGACGTATCTTAGCTCTGTATTGAAGGCCCTGTACCCTGGTCTTGAAATTGTCTTAGCTTTTATGACCACTTCCTATCTACTATCTAACAAATTTATATGATATTTTGGTCCTAATACTAGAATCTTAGCTTTCATAAGCCTCAGTCCATTTCTTGAAAATCTGTTCTACATATCCAATTTTGCTGAGACTAAGGCTCTGTATTACTTCTTCCAGTCTTTCCAAGGAACTGGAGTCTTGCCCCAAATACCAGCCCCTTTGATTGGATCCCCTTTACTTGTTGATAGACATTTCTCAAGTTGACTGCCTGCTTTTCTGCATTTCTACTCACTCCCTTCCTTCCACTCAGCTGCCTTGATACCATATTCTGACATCTGCCTTCTTGGATACCCTACTGTTCACACTATTGAACTTCCTTGATACTGACTGCTAACCCATCCAGATCTGTCTTTGGCCTCCTGCCATATTCCCTGTCACCCCAGTGTGTTGCTAAGGCTTCTTTCTTCTGAGCCTAGCTAAGACCTAGATCAGTTGCCCTGTTATTGGATACAAGCACCTATCTAGTATATAGGTACTAGTGATCACTAATCTGGAGGGTCTGCCTTATACAAAGATCTGCTACTGACTCTTTGTGAACTCCTAGAAGTCACTTTACACCTATTGGCTAGAGTTTCCTCATCTATAAAATGAAGAGGTTGGACTAAATGATCTCTAATGTCCTTTCCCAATTTAAAATTCTATGATTCTATGAACCTCTAAATTAGATTCTCTGAAACTCCAGTATAAAAGCAGAATGACTAAATAAGCTGGAATGGTATATGCTGACAGTAGGAAAACAGATCAAGAACTCTCCCATTTATCTATATCTCTCACTTCCCAAAACCACATAAAACTGCATGGAATTCTCTCTTTTATCCTCCTTCCTCACTGAGGAAGCTCATATCTGCCCCTACCTACAGCAGACTGGATTTGAGGTGGGCAAGGGTTCTACAGTGAGAAGAACAATTAATTTGGAACCCACAGTCCTGACTCTGCTACTTACTTCTTGTCCTGTATAACCTCAAACAAGTCACTAGACCTCCTTGTGCTTCAGGGTGTTCGTCTGTAGAATGAAAGAATTAGATTAGATAATCTCAAAAGTCCCTTGCAGTTCTAAACTCTTTAAGTAATTTTCCTGTGACATGCTATTATAATATATCATGTACATTACCTACCTGTTTCAGGGAATGGCAAAGCAGAGAGAGGAGGAAGTCACAGAGCCATCATTTCTAATCATGAAATGGTATTTTATTTGTAGGCATTTTGCCATATGGAACATTTTCATGGGTTTATTTGGGGTTTTTTATATGGAGAACAAGTTGTTGTCAACAATCAAAGTGATAGATTATTTAAAATGTTCGCTTCATACAGTTTGTAAAACATACTATAAAATACTAAAATATCATCATTTGCTACCACTCTATTTTGCATGTTTTAGTAAGACCAGAGAACAATACATTCAGCTATGCATAATTCCAGGCTGACTTCTCTAACACAATGCATTCAACATTCACATTACATTTAAAGGCAAAAAAGCAAGCACAGAAATATGTAATTACTTTTTTTAGAAACACTTATTTTCAACTTAGGTTGCAACTGAATGCTGCAAATTAAATCCTGCAATATTCTACAAAAATGGCCTTTGTTCAGGTAAAATTCCCATAATAGTCACGAATGGTAAGTGGAAGCATGAAAATAGAAAATGCATCTTTTCACAAATTGGATGTTAAGCTCTACCATTATCCCTTAAACAATACTGTAGATCTCAATAGTTTATTATTTAAAATAAGGTTATCAATCAAATTTTACTGTATTTCTATGTGAAGTTGATATAGCATTCAAAGCTTAAAATTTTGTAAAAAGAAAGAAAAGTTTGTAGGACTTTTTATAGATAAGTTCTAAAATCCCTGGATATTAATTATGTAATAACCAAAATTGATTTCTTTTTTCTTTTTTTGTCATCAACTCACGACTGGAAAAGAATCTTTGAAGATCCTCATTCAGCTCCCACCTCTAAGAATACTTTATGAGCATGGACAATTTTCCCTACCTTAAATGAAAAGTTTTGATGGTATCTTTGGCCATAATAGATTTATCATGAGTTCATTTGACAATACAGAAGACTCTCTTCAAGGATTCATGATTTGATGTTTCTATTATAGAAGGACTTCTACCCTTAGAGATTCATAATTCAAGGTTTCAAATATCTGAAATTCTCTCCAAGCAATAGTTCTTTGTTTAGCCCCACTGGAGTGCAGAGCTCTTACACAGAAGAAGAAGAGGATAGCAAGAGTTTGCAGTACTGAATCTCTATATTTCACTCCCTAGCTGGTTAGGTAGGGTCAGGGATTGGGGGGAGAGGGGAGTGTTAGATTTGTAGAGGATTGGCACATAGTAGCCAAGGGGAGGTGGAAACCCTCTCCCCCAAATGTATATTAAAACATGATTTTCAGTCAGGGTTTGTGATTTTACAGATGTAAAAAAATGCCCTTTGCTAATGTAGATAGGGCAGCTGTTCAGTAATGTGTAGCCTTAAAAAGCTAGGATGCATCAGAGACCAAAAGGAATTAAACACAGATAAATATTCGAAGTCAGGTTTCTAGCCTCTGCTTCTGCCTGACTGTCACATGTCATGTGGGATTTGGAGTCAAAGGACCTAGAGTAAAAAGACAGTTCTGCTACTTTCTGCCTATAATCACTCAGTCTCTCTGGGCCTCAGTTTCCTTATCTGTAAAATGAGGGGTTTGGACTAAACAACCTTTAAATTCTAGACCCTAAAGAGACTCTAAACTCTTTCCAGCTCTAAATCCATAAGACTAGGTGACACAGTGCACAGAACACTGGACTTGGAATCAGGAAGTCTTAGCTTCACGAGTTCAAATCCAGCCTCAGACACTAGCTATGTGACTCTGAGCAAGTCTCTTAACCATGCTTGCTTTCAGTTACTCACCTGCAAAATGAAGTGGTAGCAGAAATGACAAACCACTGCAGTGTCTTTGCCAAGAAAACCCCAAATGCATCATGAAGAGTCGGACACAACTGAAACAACTCAACAACAACAAAAACAAGCCTATATGCATACATACATATATATATATATATACATACATATATATATATATGCATACATACATATATATATATATACATATATACACACACACACACACACACACACATATACATACATACATGTATACATATAATCTATGTATACATGTAGGTATATAAATGTTTCATATACATAATCTATGTATATGTACGTATGTATGTGACCTGTTGTTTTATCCACAGGGAGGAAGGGAGGAAGGAAGGAAAGAGGGAAGAAACAAACATTTATTAAGCACCTACTATGTGCCAGGCACTCTACTGAACACTTTACAAATATCTTATTTGATCTCCACAACAATCTTGTAAGGTGAATGCTATTATTATCCCCATTTTACAATCTAGGAACTAAGGCAAACAGAGTTGACTTGCCCAGTAGCATACAGTTAGCAAGAAAGTGTCTGTGATAGCATTTGAACTAGACCCTTCTTGACTGCAGGCTCTGCATCTAGCTGCTCAGAACCAGGAGATTACAATGTTAAAAAAAAAAAAAATTAAAACCACAGAACTTAGAGAAGAGAAAATATTCAGAAAGAGATGACCAATCATTTTAAATGTGGCAGAGAGCTCAATAAACATTAGGATTTAGAAAAGGCTATTAAAGGCAATTAAAAGATTATTGACAATTTTGAAGAGAAACATTTCATTTGAAAGATAAGATGGGAAGCCAGATTGAGGAGGGGTTATTAACAAGTGAGAGGAGAAGAAGTAGAAGCACTGATTGAAAATGATTTTCTCAAGTGAGATTCTTAAATATAGAGGAGACATGGGATCTGGTAAATAGAGATTGAAGATAATAAAAAGAGTTAAGATGATAGTGGGGGCAATTTGCTAGAGAATTCTGGAGTAGATTGGATCAAGGTCACAAGAAGAGGGGTTTATCTTGAATGGAAAAGAGGGTGAAGAATGCTTGGTGAACAGCCTTAATATTTTTGGTAAAGTATGAGGTAAGGTCATTTGATGACAGGGCCAGGGGACTAGGTGCCATGAAAGGCCTGAGGAAAAATGAGGCTTAGGACAGCCAATGTAGAGTGTGGGTTAACAAATTAAATAGTGAGGAATAGAAAGTTTACCTACCCACAGTTAGGGCCCCGTTGAGATTAGATAACACAAATTTATAAAAGGCCAATCAGTATGGTTTTGTGAATCCCTCCAGTTGTGTTCAACACTGGGGAAGGTGGGAACCATCATCCTTCCACAAGTTGCTTTGCTACATCTGAACCTGCCCCTATAAAAATACATCCCCCCCCTCATTTTTTCCTTTCCAACTATACACTGCTGCCTAATGTCCTGAAAAAATCTGCTCTGAGTCCAAATTCCTAGAGATATTAATGACCTGTCGGAATTTATTTCTCAATGACTGACAAATTTCCACCCATTTATACGCTCTACATACCAGTGATTCTAAACCTTTCATTGTCATTCTTCAAACCCTACTCTCTACCCACTACTGCTTGTTCCTTTAATCCTATACCACCGAACCCAGTCCTGCCAAAATTTCACTCTTAAGCTATCCACCCCTTCCATTGTGCTCTTTGAAATGCTTGCTCCATAAAAGCAATTTGGAACTATGCCCAAAGGACTATAAAACTGTGCATACCCTTTAATCCAGCAAAACCACCACTAGGTCTGTATCCCAAAGATATCATAAAAAAGGGGAAAGGACCCCCATGTACAAAAATATAGCAGCTCTTTTTGTGGCAGCCAAGAATTGGAAATTGAGGGGATCCTCATGAATTGGGGAACAGCTGAACATTCATTATATGAATGTAATGGAATACTATTGTTTTATAAGAAATGATGAGCATGTAGATTTCAGAAAAACCTGGAAAGACATGAACTGATGCTGAGTGAAGTGAGTAGAATCAAGAGGACATTGTATACAGTAACAGCAACATTGTGTGATGACCAACTTTGATAGACTTAGCTCTTCTCAGCAATGCAATGTTCTAAGACTACTCCAAAAAACTCGTGATGGAAAATGCTATCCACATCCAGAGAAGGAACTATGGAATCTGAATGCAGATCAAAGTATACTATTTCCTCTTTTTTGTTTGTTTGTTTTTTCTTTCTCGTGGTTTTTCCCTTTTGTTCTGATTCTTCTTTCACAACATGACTAATGTGGAAATATGTTTAATATGATTGTACACGTATAGTCTATATCAGGTTGCATGCCATCTTGGGGTGTGGAGAGGGGAAGGAGGGAGAAAAAACTTAGAACTCAAAATATTATAAAAGTGAAAGTTGAAAACTAAAAAATTAATTGGTTTTTTTAATGTTTGCTTCATAAGTAACAAAACTTCTTTCATCTTAAAACTTTTTCTTTCCAAGTACGTCCATCTTCTGGCTTTCATTTGTACCTCACTCCTTCCTGATAACACAGCCTCCCTAGGTACCCTTTCCTGCACTAGTTGCACTTTCAGTCATATCCTGTCACACTCACTGGTCAAAGTGGAGAAGTTGGAATACTCCTTGCTTCCCATTATCATTTCTGGGCTCTTCTGCTACCTCCATCATTTAGTAACCTCTCCTCCTTCAAGGTTCACTCAATCCATACTCAGCATGCAATCAAGATTCTGTAGCTGCTCTCTACTTACTTACAACTTACAGTCCTTTGTTCCTCAATGAGTTCAATATCTGGCTCACAATCTTTCTCTCCTCCCCAATTCCTGCCTTCATACTAGGGGACAACAACAAACATATGAATACTCCCAAACACACGACCCTCTAAGTTCCTCAACTTACTCATTTCCTCAAGATTTACTACTCCCACCCAAATGAACACTTACAAGGGCTCCACTTATATGTATATGAAATTTGAAATTCCATTATTTGATTGCAATCTGTTTCATGCTACCTCTCCTTCTGTTTTGCAACCCCAAACCCTATTCTTCACCTCATCACAACCTCCAATTTCTCCACTTCTCAGTACTTTTCCAGACTATTACCCCTACACTGGTCACAGTCCTTGCTTCTCCATCTTGAACATTTGATAAACTAATTCAATATTACAGCTACACTGTACTCTTCAACTGAGCCCTTTGATGCTGATCTTAACCTGCCAAGCCTTAATCTTAGACTACTCATACCATCTGCTACCTTTGCTCCCACTTACATGCTGCTAAATTAAGCTGGAAAAAAATCATAAAACCATGCTGACCAGGTCCACTACAAATTTATGCTACATAGTCTCAACTAGAGCTCACTTTGGCAAAGTAATCCTTGTATAGCTCTCTGATCATTTCACTATCCTGCTCATCAGTGCTTTTTTCAAACCTTTTCATCCCTCCTCAAACTTCCCATGGTTCCCTCTGTCCCCATCACTTTCAGCTGAGAAATCTAGCTTATAATTAATTGAAAACATGGGAAGCTATTCTCCTGGAGCTGCACCCTCTTTTCCCTTGCTCCTCATCTTACATCACTTGGATGCCTTCTGACACTATCTCTAGCTTCACTCATCTCACACAAAGAAGGAGTGATAAGAAGGAAGGCACCTAGGTGGCACAGTGAATAGAGTGCCAGACCTAGAGTCAGGAAGACTCATCTTCTTCACTTAAAATCTGGTCTCAGACACTTACTAAGGGCGTGAGCCTAGGCAAGTTGTTTAACCCTCTTTGCCTCAGTTTCCTCTTCTATAAAATGAGCTGGAGAAGGAAATGCAAACCACTCCAGTATCTTTGCCACAAAAACCACAAAAGGAGTCACAAAGAATCCAATACCACTAAAATAAGTGAATAACAGCAAAGATTAAAGGAGACAGTAGTGAGAAACAAAACTGACTTTTAAGGAGGGGATAGGATAAAAAAAGAGAGAAGAATAACTATAAGAGAATGAGACGGAGGAAAATTCATAGCAATCATAACTGTGAATATGAATAGGATTAATTCACCCATAAAACTGCAGAGGACAGCTGAATAGATTAAAAACCAGGATCCAGCAGATAATTTGATGGTATTTAAAGAACCCTAGAGAGTCAACTAAAAAAACTAGTCTAAACAATTAACAACCTTAGCAAAGTTATAAAATATAAAATAAACCCATATAGGTCATCAGTATACACACACACACACACACACACACACACACACACACGCGCGCGCGCATCATATACATATATTAACAACAAACCCCAGCAGGAAGTCTACTTGCTAAAACACACACAGGAACTATATGAACACAACTATAAAATGCTCTTCACACAAATAAGGACAGATCTAAATAACTGGAAGAATATTAATTGATGATGGGTAGGACACTATAAATATAATGACACACTATAACAAAAATGACATTACAACTTAAATTAATTTACTTATTCAATGCCACACCAATCAAACTACTGAAGAATTACTTTATAGAGCTAGGAAAAATAATAGCAAAACTCATGTAGAGAAATAAAAGGTCAAGCCTATCAATGGAATCAATGGAAAAAAAAAACATTAAGAAAGGGGGCCTAGCCAGGCCAGATCTCAAACTATATTACAAAGCAGTAATCATCAAAACATTTTGATACTAGATAAGAAATAGAGTGGTTGATCAATATATAACAGATTAGGTTCACAATAAACAGAAATGAATGAGCACAGTAGCCTAATATTTGAGAAACCCAAAGTTCTTTGGGGAATGAACTCGCTATTTGAGAAAAATTGCTGGGAAAACAGGAAAGCAGTCTAGCAAAAACTAGGCTTAGACCACCATCTAATACCATTTGTTAAGATAAACTCAAAATGCATACATGATTTAGACAAAAGGGGTGATGTCATAAAAAAATTAGGGGAACATGGAAGAAATTACTTGTCAGGCCTATGGATAGGGGAAGAGATAACACAAGAGATAGAGAGGTTCACAGAAGGTAAAATGGATAATTTTAATTACATAAAAGTTAAAAGTTTTACACACAAAAAAATCAATGCTGCCAAAATTAGAAGAAAATCAAGAAACTGGGGGGAAATTCTAATAGCAAGTTTCTCTGATAAAAGTCTCATTTCTCAAAATCATAGAGAACTGAGCCAAATTTATAAAAATAAGAGCCATTCCCCAATTGATAAATAGTCAAATTATGTGAACAGTTTTCAGAAGACGAAACCAAAGCTACTAACGGTCTTATGAAAAAAATGCTCTAAATTACTAATCATTAGAAAAATATGAATTAAAACAACCCTGAGGTACTATCTCACAACAGTCAGATTGCTAACATGACAGAAAAGGAAAATGACAAATGCTGGAGGGGATATCAGAAAATAGATATATTAATGCACCGTTTGTGGATCTGTGAACTAGTCCAGCCTTTCTAGAGAACAATTTGGAATGCTACCCAAAGAGCTATAAAACTGTACTAGAATTCTATCCCAAAGAGATCAAGGAAAAAAGAAAAGGACCCATATGTACAAAAACAGTTATAGCAGTTCTTTTTGTGGTCACAAAGAATTAGAAACTGAAAGACACCCAACAATTACAGAATGGTTAAGTTATGGTGTATGAATGTGATGGAATCCTCTTGTGCTATAAGAAATGATGAAGGATATGGTTTCAGAAAACCTGAGAATACTTCATTGAACTGATGGAAAATTAATTGAGCAGAACCAGGAGAACAATCTATACAGTAACAATAATATCATAGAGATAATCAACTACAAAAGTCTTAGTAACTCCAATGGATACAATGATCTACCACACCTCCAAAGAATTCATTATGTGAAATGCTATCTACCTCTAGACAGAGAACTAAGGGATTCTGAGTGCAGATCAAAATATACTTTTTCCTTTATTTGTCATTTTTTTCAGAATATAATTATACAGAAATATGTCATATACAATTTCATATGTATGATAGGTACCATATTTCTTGCCTTTTCAACAGGCAAGAGATGGGCTGGAAGGAGGGAAAGAATTTGGAACTGAAAACAAAATAAACAAAATAAAATAAAATAAGAAATGGCATAGTCCCCTTAAATGTGTCTGGAAAACAAAGTTTAAAGTGCTGTCAACCTATACTAGTAAGAGCCAATGGAGATATTTTCTTCTATACAGCTTCAAATAGCATATTATTTTTCCCTTGAGATCTCAAATGGGAAAACTCAATTAAATAAATGTATACTGGTTGATTTAGTGGATTTGATTTAGGATTTGTATTTTAACACTGAGGGGATTTAAGTTGCTGAGTTATTTGGGGAGACGGAGTTGCATTTTTTTGCCTTCACCAGCAAATCACTAATCATGTATTTTACTTTAACATAAATTCTGTGCCAATTCAGCACTCAATGGCTGTTGTATGACAAGGCTCTCACCCTTAAAGGCTAAATTGTCCAAAGTAATTACTTCCTTGGAAGATGTTCAATATCCTAGTACTTTTTTTTTTCCATGGGATAGCCAACTATGATAACTTCTTCAGCATGGACAGTTGGTTGTTTTACTTTCATTTGTAGTTTGAAACTGGTAAACCTGATACAAAGCATTCCTCTATTTTGATGAGGCTTCAACTTTTGAGCTTATGAAACACAAAAGAGCCTGAATGTATAGCTATGAGCAGGGATGGGAACCTGCTTCACAGAACAAATCCCCTTATTTAAGGATTTGTTCTTTAAAAGTTGGACTCGTTCAAAAGGCCACACCCAAGGACCTAGAAGGCCACTTGGGCCACAAGTTTCCCACTCCTGGCTATGAGCCTCCTGGTTTTATGAAGATCAGCTGCCATTGTGACATTTTAAATCCTCTCTTTTTAGCCCATCTTGGAATCCTTGAGTCATCTTTGTCTTCTCTCTATCCTTCTTCCCTCTCAAATCTTCATCAGAGTCTTTTCACGTGGGGTAAAAATAGCTTAGGCACTGGGGAGCAGTTGCAGTACAGAAGACAGCCCACAGTGCAGTCAAGCTGGGAAAAGCTGTGATCTAGCCTACACCCCTATAGGAGTGTAGGAAAAGATCAGACCCAGTGATAGCCCCTGTTCTAGTGGACCTCTTTTGTATTATGCTTTCCACGGAACCAAGAGCTGTATCACCCCCCTCCCCCCACACACACATTTCCCTGAGTGACTATGACCATAGAGCCTGAGGGTAGTTGTGCCCAGCCAGTGGAAGCCCATAAGATAAGCACAAGGACAGCAGTCTCAACAGGGAGTAAGCATGTTCTCTCAAGAAGCAAACATTCCCCAGCCCCAGAGATAGCAGTACCCTCATTTGTCCCCCACTAGATACATCTCTGGTCACCACAGTTATAGTTTCATAAACTTCATACTGGAACAAATCATAAGATTATAGATGTAGAGCTGGAAGGAACCTTAAAAGTCATCTGTTCCAACATATTCATTTTGTAGAAAACAGAAGTACAGAAAGGTTATATGTCTTGCCCAAGGTTATGCAATTAGTGTTAGGCAGAACAGAGATGTGACCAGGTCATTTGATGCCAGAGTCATTCTTATCTTTCCCAGTCCAACCTCTTCCCATTCTTAGCTCAGTTAACATCAAGCAAAAACCATAGACATGCAAACACATTATCTACAAACCCTTTTTTCCTCCTCATCTGTCTTTTAATTATCATTATGTGAGTTTAATAAAATGTCCATTCTTTTCTCTTATCCACCCATACCTTGTTCCACTTATGAACCTAAACTGACACCAATCATGATTGATATGTATGGATAGCTCTAATGATATCCCTATATTAAGGAAAACTGAAATTAAAGTACTAGTGTCATCAAATCCTAAAGTCATAGAAAGTATCCAGAATTCTTTATTAAGTCTTTACAAGTCTATATCTTCTTCCCATCCTCTAACTGAACCTGTTTTTCCTCAATTTCCTCATATTAAATCAAATATTTCTATTCATTTGTTATTGTTTTGTTAAATTACCAGTACTGGATGCAAAAGTATCATTTACTGTCGTTAAACTATAGATGTACAACATTTCAGCTACATTATGTATTAAATGGGACTTTGTGGGCTATCTATAAAGAAAGTACAAGCCATTCTCAAAATAATGATTATGTGGGTAAGACCAGGAGAAAGCATTTGTTGTACTGGTTTATTTGTTGCAAAGAAATGACTGTAATAGAAACATTATTATTACACACTCTCCAACACAATATGGATGTAACTTTGGCCTAAAAATCACTTGTATTTTTAGGAAATTTCTAGATTGAAGAACCTGTTCTGATTAGTTGAATCTCAGCTTTGTCCATTCTTGACACATGTGGCAGGATGCATATCAATAAAAAATTTGTAGGGTGGGGGAAAATATGACTTAAGCTGATTGGACCAAGTGTGGAAAACAAGAGAAATTTCAGAAATAGCAATTTACTTAACATACTTGCTCATTCCATCATTTAGTCAAGATGTCTTGGAAATTCCTCTCCCAATATTTTTCACGTCTCTTCCTTCCTTATTCTTTTCATTGTCATCACCTAAATTCACATCTATCCTATATCACATCTAAATATTACAATAGTTTCCATGACTTGTCCTTCCCTTCCATTCTCTACCCTCTTAAATCTACTTTACACACACTTGCCAAATGAATCATCTTATGGCCTTTCTTGATTATGACATCACCCTCTCCCAAACCTTCACTTAAAACACACTTCAGTGGATTCCCAATACGTGTTGAATGAAATACGAGTTTCTTAGATTGAAATTCAAGATCCTTCACATTCTAGCCCCAATCTATCTGTCCATCTTTATCTCCCACTATTCCCCCACCCTGTGCCTCAGTGAAATGGGAATGACTCAATATTCCCCAAATATATGCCCTCTCCCACTTCTGTGCCTTTACTCATGCTATTCACCCAGGATCAAAGGGTCATAGTTCAAACCCTTCTCTTTACAAATGAGGTAACTGAGGCCCACAGTGGTTACATGACTTATCCAAGATTGTGTATTCTAAACCAGGTCCTCTGACTCCTTTGATGGCCTCACAACCCAACTATCTCCACCTGCTGAAAGCCAATCTGTTAGAATTCTCTGAGCCAATCTGTTAAGAGTCCTCTGAACAAAAAAACAGGAAAGTGCTCAGAATGTGCTACCAAGGACTTTTTGCCACAACTTTCACTTTGGACCAACCCACAAATTATTTAGACCAGCTAGGAGCCATGAAATGCATTTCAAAAAGCCAATGCTCTGCCTACTAGAAGCTGTGACTTAAAGTTTTATTAAGTCAAGTATCCACTTGCAATTGGTGTTAAATTACAAAACTGGATTTCATTATCACAATCAACCTACTTATTGAGTGCAGCTGCCTCAGAGAAAAAAGACTTATAGACACAAAACTAAATACCAAATGAGGTCCAGGCAGAATATAGGATAAAACACAAAGGAAGTTCAATCTTACTTACGTACATGTAGAGAGGTAGAAAGGTGGTTTGGTTATATCGCATTTGGGATTAATATTGTATAAGGCCAGGCTGTTCTAGCCATATTCATTATAGGTCACCTAAATCAAAAATAAAATCTCTCTTGAATGTCTCTTATGGATTCCAGGCCTATTTTCTCCTAGCTAAACATAGGCAAGTATATTTCTTTCTTGACCTATGCGTGGCTTGTATCAGTATATAGGAATTACTGGAATCCAAAAGCCATAGCTTAGTGTTGGTGCATCTGCTTAGACTGCTAATGTCTGTATTGATATTGTGGTTTGTACTCCCAGTTTACTGAAGCAAACACATAAAGGCAGCTTTTTGCTGAATAAACCAGTGAGACTCTGCTTTATGATTTAGATCTTTAGTAGTACCATAAACTCAACCCAGCATGACAAAGACCCAGCAAGCTAAAACTGTCTCTTAATAAATTTAACTGGGCATAACTCCCAGAGAACTCAAACTCAGCAACTGCTAGCTAGCACTTTGGGATGAGTGTATTTACAACAGGAGCCTTTCAGAAGCTACATATCTTCTTTTGGAAATTAGGCCTAAAATATGAGTAGATACTAATCAACTGATTAACAAGCATTGATTAAGTACCCACTATTGGCAGGTGCTAGGCTAAACACTGGGGATATGAACATAAAAGTGAGCCAGTGCCTGGCCTCATGGACTTCACATTTTACCAGCTACCAGATCAATAGTGGCCCCCTAGTTTCAGAATTTTATGTCAGCTAGCAATTGGTTTTGTACCTCTCTAACGTACTTAATGCATATTACTGTGCATTAGACTTACTGGTGCTTTATCCTTCTACTATCCAGTAAGCTCTATGAAGGCAAGAATCATGTCCTATCCAATTTTGTATCTATCCCCACCTCCAGTATTTTGCATAGTATTTTGTACATAGTAGGTACTTAATAATTATTGAATTTAATTAAACTTCTCAAATGGTTTAAATTTCCAAAAGCCACAAACAAATGACAGATAAATGGATGTAACATGCTATTCTAGGCAATTATACTTAATTCTATAAAAATAAATAATTGTGATAATAGCATGGCAACTAATTATTGATCATCAAAAAATAAATCAGACTTAAAATACTAGGTGAAGAAATACCCTCCCATTCATATAACTATGTACCTCCTCACCAATCTTTAATTGTAATCTATCCTTAGATGTTCTTATCTCTGAGCCCATACTCTTCACTTCAAGCTGGTAAACAGTATCTCTTTAATATGTCATCTTCTTCCTGAGATTATTTCCTAGAATTGACTCCTGATAAGTAACTTCACCTCTAGGGCTCAGTTTCCTCATATGAAAAATGAGGGGGTTGAAATAGATTAGCTCTGAAACTCCTTCGAGACCTAAATCTATACTATGAACCAATAATAACCATGCTCAACTACAGCAAATTCTCTAAGTAGAAGTTTGCTCGGGCCTTTGGGGGTTCTGTCATGCTTTGTCCCTGGGGAAGAAACTGCTCCGCCCTTTCTGTCATCCAAGCCTATAAGCCACAGAATTCTCCTTCGGGCCACGATAGTCAAACTAAAACAGCAAAAACAACTCTAATTAGGCCTTGTCCATACAATCTTTAACGTTCCCTGATTGTTTGCTTGCAACTCAGTCATCTCATGGATCCAGAAAACAGTACAAGTCCAATCTCTTCACTATGAAATAATGTATTTGTCTCTCTCCTGGAACCTGGGACAACCAGAAAGAATACTTCAGATGCTCCAGCTGGCAGGCAAAGGGGTAAGGAAGGGTTTTACGATTTTCAGGGTAATAATGACTGTCTCAGTGTCTTTCAAAGTATCCCAGAGCTGTCTCTGCCAAGTGTCAGAATTCCTGGGAGACGATAAAAAGGGGCCTAAGATTCTTTATGACTGTCTCACTGATATCCATTCCAGCGCCCATGTGCTCTTCAGGCAAATCTGCCTGCTCTTGAATCTTAAGCTGAAATTCTGAAGGTCCTTTGGGACAATATATAATGGGATCTTCTTGTTCATCCTCAAAGCCGACAGGTGTGCCGATATGTTTTTGGTGGACAAGAATGATGGAATGACAGTGCTTTGGTTTAGTATTCTGAAGATGCTCGAAGTTTTTAGGCTTCTGTGGCAATTACCAGCACCTGCATTCATTGATTCCTTTCACTCATTCACTCTAGAAATATTTATTGCAAAATTCTGCCTTACTCTGAAGGACACCCAGAGCATGTGCACAAACACAAATATATACCCTTGTCTACTAATGGGAGGAAGAGTGGTTAAAATGAAGGCATAATTCAGATAGCTATCACATCCTTCATCTCTTGTTCCTGTTCTGGAATCAGCAGTCCTACAAAGGCTAATTGTGTTATTGGATAGATCTGCCTCTCTGTTCTGCAGTTTTCACCAAAACTCTACTGTCCACTTCATCCCATCCTACACTGAAAAGGGCATGACCATGATAATTTACTACTCTATGCTCCAATCACAATTCCTATGGCTTCTTATGCCAAGACCTCCATTTCTGGTTACCACTCTTTATTAGATCTCCCTATTGAAATGGAAGCTCCTTGAGAACACAAACAGTCCCACTTTCGTCTTTGTATCCCCAGCAGTGAGTATGGTGCCTGGAAGATGGTCAGTGCTTAATAATGCTTGTTGAATGACTGATTGAAATAAGTCTCTTTTATGTTCTGCTTGTTATTGATAATAAATTATTAAACAAAGTTATCTCCGTGGTTGTACCTCTGAAAGAATGCTGTATGATCTTAGGATACAAAGGAGAAACACCTTTTGGAAGACAGTCATTAAAAGTATGTTCCACTCTACAAAGTAAATTATTTTATAATCAATAAAAAATAAATATACCTGGATCTTATATTAGTATACCCTTCTGTCAGTCATGAGTCTATGAAGATGTGGTCTGTTACAGAAAATCACTTCAAAGACTATTTGATTTCTTATAGAAACTATGACAATACATGTAGATCATGTAGATTAGTAGCTATGCAGACAGTGGATAGAACACTGGGTCTGGAGTCAAGAAAATCTGAGTTCAAATCTAGCCTCACTGTGTGACCTTGGACAAATTACTTAACTTCTGTTTGCCTCAGTTTCCTCATCTGTAAAATGGGGATAATAATAGCATACCCTTCCCATGGTTGTTTTTGTGAGGACCAAATAAAATATTTATAAAATACTTAGTACCTGGCACGTAATAAGTACTATATAAATGCTAGCTGTTATAGGTCATTCTAATAAGTCCTTTATAGTAGTCTGGGGAATCTAGGAAAGATGGTAGAGTGAGAGGTTTCCTATAAGAGACTCTTTTCTCACAATGCCAAATAATATAAGTAAAGAGGTCCAAAATTCAGAAAACTCACAAATGGCAAGACCTTAACTGAAAGAACCCACCATATGATAATTCTTCACATTGCTTAACTAATTGCTTAATTGCTTTTAATTTTCTTAAATTACTTTAAACCAAATATACAGAAAGTAGAACAGAAAAAGGGAATTGTATATGAAGCTGCAAATCTCTATTACTTCATTTGCTTTTTCCATTAAGTATGTAATTAAAGATGTAACTTTCAAAACTGTCCACCTTTTCTATACTTCCCTCTGGCCTTCCTTCTATTCTCCTTTCTTCTCTGAACATTTTAAAAAATGCTTTAATGAAGGAGGAGGGAAGAGAAGGGAAGGGAATAAGCATTTACATAGTGTTTATTATGTACCAGATAACTGTGTTAAGAACCTTACAAATTTTTTTATTTGTTCCTCACAATAATCCTATGAAGGGAGGAGTAGGAAGGGGAGGGGACAAGTAGGGAGGAGAAGGGAGGGAATAGACTAAGTAATAGAAAGAGGTTTAAGTGACTTGATTAATGTGACATTCATATATGTGCTTATATAACCAAAGACTATAGAATTTAGAAAAAAATACTGAGACACCATTCATAACAGTAGATTCTTGAACATGGGAGCAATATAAGTGCAACATAAAAATAGAGAGCCAAGTAAAAAAGCTAATGGAATGTATAAGAATTCTTTAAAACATAGGTACTGAACTTTAAAAGAGACTACAAAAATAATCTAAGAAGTTGGTCACTCAGAAAAACATCATGAAAAAAATCTTACTCTAAGAAATCATATAGAATAATTTTCCAGAAATACTTTAAGCAAACAGTGTAACTCCTATTAAGAGAATCCATAGAGCACCAACGTAAATAAACCCCGAGTTCATTTTATCAGGAAACATAAGCCAAATGTCAAAACTACAATATCAAAATTTTGCCAGTACTAAGAAAAAAGTATTTCACATTAAAAAATGAACCATTCAGAATAACACATGATTGACCCATGGTTACAATTAAACAAGGAAAAATGGAATGATGTTCAAAAAGTAAAGAATAGAGATTATCAAAAATAAGCATATTTATATGTATTTGATGTGCATATATGTGTGTTTTTGTGTATGTATAAATGTACATATATGTATGTCTGTGTGTAATACGCATCTGCAAAGCTAAAACTAAGCATCAAGGAAATAATTGAATATTCAGTGAAAGGGAAGAATCCTACTCATTCATCTAGTAGAACCCAGAGGTGAACAGAGTACTCCACACCCAAACTCACTGAACAACAAAAAGTGAAATACTTTCAGATAGTACTCAAACACTAAGAAATGCGATATTTGTTTTCATGCGACTAGGGTTAGACAAAGACATGAATGTGGAATCAACATATGTTTCTGTTTGTTTGATCTTCCTTCCCTTTTTAAAGCACAAATTCTCTGGGTGACAGTGAGAAAGCATGAAGGAAATAAGCTGTATAAAGCACTGGTGCCAAACTCAAATGAATGCAGAGGGCCACAGGAGTCATCAAACCGTATATTAGTGATCCCTGAAGGCCACAGGTTGACTTAGAAAATCACATGTTAATTTTATCTGTTTTACTGCATTTTTATTTACTTTGTTTAACATTTCCCGATTATATTTTAATCAGGTTTGGGCTGCACTCAAGAGTGCTATGGGCCATATACCAAGTATAGCCACGTGTTTGACATAAAAGACAAAAAAGAAAAAAATTGAAAGCAGAAGAAATCAAATAACTCATTTGAAGGAACAAGAGATTTCCATTATCTAGAAAAAATAATTTTTACAAGTTAGAATGAATAGGGCAGTAGCACTTTTAGACTCCAAACTATATTGTAAAGCAACAGCATCAAAACTGTTTAGTACAGGTTAAAAAATAGAAAGGTAAATCAATGGAATAGACCAGAAAAGGAAGAATCAGAAATAGCTGAACTCAATAACTCAGTGTTTGATAAACATTACTTGTCGTGGAAGAAACTCCCTATTTGACAAGAATTACTAGGAAAATTGGGAGTCTGGAAGAAATCAAGTTTAGCCCAATATCTTTTATCATGCCTTCCCTCTGTTAATTATTTCCTATTTATCCTGTATATAGCTTATTTGTAATATTTGTATGCTTGTTATCTCCTCCGTTAAATTGTGAGCTCCTTGAGGTCAGGGACTGTCTTTTGCCTCTTTTTGAATCCCTAGCACTTAGCACAGTGCCTAGCACATAGTAGGCATTTAATTAATGCTTATTGACTAAGTGAATACACCACAATACACTCAATACACCACAATAAACTCAAAATGAATATCTGAACTGAATATTAAAGTTATAAAATTTAAAAATTTAGTCAAGAACCAGATCAGGCACCTTCTCACCTATAATTAGAGGAAGAATTCTTAACCAAATGTAACAAGTGTATGGTCAAACATACTGTAGCAACTCACATTTCACAAAGGGTAGGCGGTTAACTGTTCATTTCAACCTACCCTCACACTGATAGGTTTACCAGTCCAAAGAAGAAACACTACAACACGGCAACATTCAAACTTTCCCTGAACCCTAAGTATGACTCTGTTGTGGGGAAAATATACTGCCCCTACTTGTCAGTACAGCTTTCAAGTTCTCATTGATGTGCTTCCACCTATACAAAGCCACCACTCATAATGATAATACTTTTAGATTATAAGCTTGAACATTTATCTAAAATATGGCAAGTAATAATAACATGTATTTATATATCAAACCATGTGCAGTAATAATAAACATATCACAATTCACACATAAGCCTGGGTCACACTCTCCCATGAGTGTATTTAGTATCTGTGATGGAAACCTGACCAGGAAACACACAAGTGAAGAAAATTCATGTCCTTGAGGTAACTCACAATTCTAGACTTCAGTCTTTGAAGTCATTGGACCACTGGGCCACTGAAGAGCATACATACCACATATAACTGCTGCTCTACTAACTGCTCTCCAGCAGATGCTCACCACTCCCCTCATGGGCAAATCTTTTCATCTATTCTCAAACTAAAAAAAATTTACAAGTGCTTCCACCAAACAATCACCCTTAAAGGGTGCTAAGTATTATACTTTTTAATTTAGCTAGCAGTTGTCTTTCAGCCAAAGAACTGAAAGCTCATAAGTCTGTATTTTTTTTCTGCAACATAGAGACACCAATGGCCATCTATTCAGCAGTATGCTATACTGTCTAATCAACTTGAAGCAAAGACAGCTCACTGCAAAGTAATTCTAGACGATTCTTTGAGCAAGACAGACAAGCCCAGCCAATTATTTACTCACATTCTGAGTCATACAATTAGATATCAGCATCTCTTTCGATACAACCAAGCAGCTGTAAAACCTCTTTCACCAAATTTTCCCTCTCAAACCAGAGAGGGTAGCAAAGAACAACAAAGATAGGAATGTAGGGTTGGGGAGCATCTGTTTCTTGCTTGAATTTCTTTTTCACACACACACACACACACACACACACATTGAGTGACACTGAGAAAGCAAAAACAATATCAATGATCTAATGAATCTAAGCAGTAAGAGATATAATAAATTAATAAAATACAAAACTCCAGGTGGCACTGAAGCACAATACCTGATGAATTTTTATCCAATGAGTTCCAATCTCTCTTCAGCCAATGAGCATCTTGCAGCTGAAGCCATCTTTCAGCTGATTGCTGGTCGCCATCTCTTCATACAGCTTTTCTACCCCCGTTCCAGTCCAGTCAAGCTTCTTTATTCACCTCTTCAACCTTCACACATATCCTAGTACTCAATGATTCACTTTTCACTTATGAGGTTAAAGACTTAATCAACATCACCTATGAAATTAACAATCCTTTTTTAGACATTCCATAGTCTCCAGTTATACAATTTTTCATTTTATGATCTTTACCCTCTTGAATCTTAAAACAGTTCCATACAAATGACCCAAGAGACCAAAATGCCTTGCAGCTTTGGCCATTCCATAGTCTTCAAAAGAGTCTAATGCACCTTTAACAATTGTTTCATATTTTCATACTCGTGCTCTATCAGTTTGTTCAAAATAAGTTATTTATCTGCCTCCTTTAAATTATCACATTATTCATATATAAAAAAAAACCCTTTCCTCCAGCTTCTACTCTGAAATGAATATCCATCTACTCCATTTATAACTTATACAAAACTGGTTATTTTCATGTTGTCTCTCCTCATTAGAATATATGCTCTTTGAGAGTAGGGACTGTTTTTGCCTTTCTTTGTATCCCCAAAGTTTACTACAATGCTTGACACATATGAAGTACTAAATAAATGTTCGTTTACTGACTGGCTGGCAACACCCTACAACCTTTATTGGGTAATATAGCCCTTATATTTATGCCACAATTCATTTTCTGTTCCTTTTGTGAGAAATCTGCATTTCTTTACACACTGATTTTAATAAGTTTTTATTGAATCAAATTTCTTTTCCTACTCCCCTTAGAAATCAAGTTGTTATAGAAAAAAGGAAATACTTTACATCCCTTATCAGTGGATTTAATTTTTTTTCTTTTCTTATACAAAATTACTCTTGCCTTTTTCTTCAACAATTTCTATATATACAAAAGGAAAGTTAAAGTAGTAGTGTCAACTGAAGCTGAAAAAGATCCCTGCGGGGCTGCATATCAAATTAGAAAACTACAAATTAAGATTATCGATGTTGTATTGTATTTGTATTTATTTTGTTAAATATTTCCCAATTCTTGGGAATTTTGACACCTCTGCCTTACAGGGACAATAGCTTTCACAAATACAGGATAGAGTTGATTACAAAAAAAAAAGGAGAAATAATTTTTAAGTAAAAACAAAAAATAATTTCAATTACATGAAATTAAAAAGCATTTGCATGAGCAAAATTAACAGGATAGGTATACAAGTATTTGATGGAGAAAAAAATCTTTGCATCAAATAATTATAATAATAGTCTTATAACCAAGCTAGACAAAATATAAATAGATATATAAATATATATGTATTTATATGTATTATATTTTCTATATTATTATATACTATATATTTATATGTATGAATAGATAAATAGAAATATATAAAACCAAAAGTCATTTCATAATAGGCAAGTAGTCAAAAGATTATAAACAGTCCTCAAAAGAACTGAAAACTACCAAATACTATATGAAAGATTCTTCAAATCATAAATAATAAAATAAATGCTTATACAGGAAGAAGCAACAGTAAAAGGGGTAGGGGGCAGTAAGGGAGTAAGTGGAACCCCAAGAGGAGAAGTGAATAAAAGGCCTTTAGTTTCTTGCTCTTACAGTTTATGTGGTAAAAGATTAAGGATAGAACATTGTGGGACAGGTCATAAAAGGAGGAAAGGAGTGTCTACCCCAAGAAACTAATTCACATTTATTTATACTTCTATAAATATTTACAAATATTTATATTTTGTATATCCTTATTATGCACGTTTTGTACTTGGGAATATGTTGTCTCTTCTAATATAATGTAAGCTCTTTGAAGTCAAGGACATCGTTCATTTTTATCTTTGTATTCCCAGCTCCTAGCAAAGTACCCAGAACATTGGTTGATACATTTTTCTTACTGCTACATCAAAGGAAATCTAGCCTTGATTGATGTATTGCCATTTAGAGTAAAGTCATTTTATGGCATTTCAAACAGACAAATTAAAGCATTAATTCACTTTGAAAAATGTGAAGTTTCAACTTAAAGAAACTTGCAAGTTAGAGCAATATTAGACAGAAGCACCAATGGCAGTCTGTAATATTTTAGATGAATTTTCTTAGATACAAATATTAAAACAAAAAAAAAGATGAAAGTGAATTTTAGGAGTTGCAAGTGTGGAATTAAGCAGGCTTCAAGTATAAGAGAAATCCCAGTAGTCTCAGGTAGGAAGATAAGTACTAAGAGTTGAACACAGGACAATCTAAATCCTAGAAAAGGGAAAATTCTGGAAATTATGAAGGTTCTCTGAAAGTGTTCCTAGTATTATAATAAGCATTATAATACTAAGCTGTCAAAGTCCTTCCCATCATCATTAGTCCAGTTTTCAAGTGGATTTACTAGGGATTTCTTTTCGGACATATCTCTAGTTTGTGAAGACAAGACAAATCTTGTGTCCAAACAAGTTTATGAGGAGAGTTGCTTTCATTTTACAAAAATTCCTATTTATAATTAACATTCCTGGAATATATTCATTCTATATAACAACCGATACCTAGGCAGTATTACCGAATTAAGTCTTTGCTCTTTAAAGGCAGGAAGATATGGAACGCTTACCTTTCTGGTTAGGTAACTAGACTTCCCAGTTTGTCTGAGTCAGTTCCATTTTTGATAAATTTTACCCAGTGGGCATTTGCCCTCAGAGATGTCTCAGGCAAGTACTGCCCCAGACTCATTGGCTTTGAAAGTAGTTGTAGAAAAGCCTTGAAGTACTTTCAGTTTCCTTGGGAATTATCAACTTTCAACTCTATAACGATACTTTGGACTCTGAGAATCTTGTCAAGCATGAAGTTAGCTATGGAGAAAAAAAACCAAGACTCAAAATTCAAACATGCTTTAGAGGTCATATAAGATATGACATTAAAGGAATGTGCTCAGCCAGAATTTCTCAGTGCCTCTCTCTAACCACCATAACTAACAACTCAGGCTGGACTTAGTCCCACTCTGCTCCTTTTAACTGGCTTTCACTAAAAGAAATGGCAAAATATTAGCTTGGGTTGAATAATCTCAGGCTATGGCTTAGCTCTCTGCAAAAAAAAAAAAAAAGAAAAAGATTTCTGATGATTAGGGCCCAATTAGAGTGAGTCTCCTGAGTTTCTTTGTAAGTGTCCCTACTATGTCTAGGGTAAAATACAAACTTCTCCGCCTGACATTTATTGTTCTTCAGAAGCTGGCTTCAAGCTACCTTTCCAACCTTTTTATGTTTTTCCCCATTCTCTATGGTCTAGCCAAAGTGACACTCTTTCTTCACTCACACAGGACAGTTCATCTCCCTTTCCACTGTACAGACTGTGCATTTCCCCTGTCTTGAATGCACTCCACCTCACCTCTTAGTATCTCTAGTTTTCTTCAAAGTTCAGCTTAGATGTAACATTCTACATATGGCTTTCCTGATCCCCCTGCTGCTATCTACTGGCTCTTCTCCCAAATTATTTTATACTTATATACTTGCTTTGCATATATGTTGTGCATCCTTTTATACGTACATGTATGTTATCTTCCCCAACTGAATGTCAGATACCCAGCACCTAACCCAGTGACTGGAACATACTAGATGCTTAATAAATGCCTAATTGACTGGTCCTTTCTAGCTCTAAGAGCTCCAAAACTCTTCTATAATTAATTGTCCTCTCTGGCACCCCTACTACCGCCTCCTCTACAAATTCAAATCACTCCACCGACCCCCCCCCCCCGGTTTTAAGCGCGCCTGCGCAAGGAGGCCAGTCAGTCACTAAGCACTCCCCGCCTCTTCCAACCCCCACGTTCCTGCTGTGACGGGGGCGGGGCTTTGATCTGGGCGTTGGAGGGGAGAAGAGGAAGAGGAAGCCGGGGGCGGGTCACTGGAGGGAGCGTGAACCGGAAGTGGAAGGGCTTCTCCCTTTCCAGGCAGATTCCGTTTGGCGCGGCCCCGGCTCTCAGAGAACTTTCTTGCTCCCGGCTCCCGTGGCTGCTGCGTCCGACCGCCTTGGCCAGCAGCCCTCCTGTGCCGCCCTCCGTCCGGGCTTCCCGCGGCCGCTCCCCGCCCGCCGCCGCTGCCTTCGCTCCTCATCCTCCTTCCTTCAGTCCCGCCCGCCGTCTTCTTTCCCCCTCTCCATCCGGCCGGCCCCACCGCAGCGATGTGCGACAAGGAGTTCATGTGGGCTTTGAAAAATGGAGACCTGGATGAGGTGAAAGACTATGTGGCCAAGGTAAGCGTGGGCCGGGGGCGTGGGAGCGCCTGGGAGCCCCAGACGAGGCTCCAGGAACCCGGGCAGGGGCAGCGGAATGGCCGGCGGCCAGCATGGGGGAGGCTTCCCCGCAAGGGTTCACGACGGGGAGGGTCCTGGAGGATCACCGGGAAGGACAAGGGCAGGTCGTGAGCTTTAGTCCTCCTTAGAGGGCAGACTGAGTGCTGCTCGCTCGGGTCAGTCTATCAAAATTACCATATTCTCCGTGTCTCTCAAGTTTACTTGCCTGGAATCTAACCCCATCCAGCAATCCCACACTCAGGGGAGGCTGGTTAGTTCTAAGGCACTCTTCTAGACCTTCTAGAGTAGCTTCTTGGCTTAGGCCGTCGTCTCTGTATTTCTTACTTAAAGATCTCTGTGATTAGTATTAAATCTGTGTTGGACCCACCCTCCAAGTGGTATTGACCAGTGGAACTTTCCTTTAAAAATGTTGAGCCTGACATAGCTTGTATATATCCTTAGAAAAATGGGAGTTTTTTTTAAATGTCATAATTCTGAAAATCACAAATCTGAAACTTAGTACCACTTTAAGGAGCCTTAATTTTGGGTGTGGCTCTTTTCCTCTCCCCTGCCACAACACAAATATACTTTTGCTTCAAGTGGTAAGATTGTCAGCTGGCATGTGTTGAAGATATCTTAGCAATTTTTTGTGTGAGCATGTTGACTTCAATCCAGCCTTCTGGCTGATAGCATCTAAAATACTTAATTATCTAATACATAATGTTGTTCTGTCATAGTATGTTTGGTGTGAAGGGAAAATCAATTTACAACCAAAACCAGATGTATAGAAATTGAATCTGTATTGTCCCAAAGAGAAGTATGTAAGTATCTCAGTTTTCAGGAGGGACTTTGTTGACCTCAGTGCTTCTTTTTTTATCAAACAGGTTACTGTTTTTATGGATATAACAATTTTATACGTTATTTTACTCTTCCTTTAGTTGCTTAAAAGAACTTCGACACTAAAAACAATTCTTAAAGGAAATCATAAATTCACAGCAAATACAAACAGAAGGCCCATATATAGTCTTGCTCCCCTGTTGAACTCAATAGTTGACTTTTTGTAAGAAAAATGAACATTTGTTTACCACTATTTTTTCTCTCAGGTCAGTTGCATATTAGTAAGCAACAAACAAGTAGAATCGTTTCTTAATGCTTAAAATACCTAAGACTTTGTGGACTGCTAATAATTTTTTCTACTCTCCTATTCAGCTCTGCATAATTTAGGCCTTTGTTATCCACACTGTTAGTTATTTGCAGTAGATTATGATACAGTGATGTGCCATCTCTTCTGGTGGCATTCTGAAGCCAGATTCCATAAATTTGTCAGTATAAGTTGAGTAATAAATAAGTACATATAATTCCCTGTCATTACACTGAAGGAGTTGGACTAGATCACCAAGATCCCTGACTTAGGACTATAGTCCTATGAATGATACAGTCCTAGACTTAAAGTTGAAAAGGACCATGGTCAACCAGTCCAACCTCCTCATTTTACAGATGTGAAAACTGAGGCCCAGAAAGGTTAAATAAATTTGACCCAAGGTCACTTAAGTAGTTGTAGAAAAGCAACCATTCCATCTCAGATCCTTTGAGTTCCAAATCCAGTATTCTTTCCACTGCATCTAGTTGACTTCACAAACTAAGCCTAAAGTTAGAACACTCCATAAAACCAAGCAATCTACTAGTATTTTCAAAAAAGTCTAAGTACATAAAATATGAACACAAGTTTCTTGATTATGCTTTTATGTTTAAATAGGTATCTTTTATAAGTTAAAATATCATTGTTTTCATCACTTGATTTGTGTATGGGTTATTCTGTCCATTTTCATTACTCTGTCATTCAGATATATGTAGCAGGGAGAAGAAACATTTAGTTTTTTCTGTTTCTTAGATTTCTAAATGTGACTTGGCCTCTGTCTTCAGCAATGAAAAGTATCCAAAAGCTAGCATTTGCCGATCACTCCTTTTTTTTCTCAGCTTCTTTTCATAGTGTCTCTGGCTGAAGTCCTCTTTCCCATTTATTCATTCCATGAACAAACTATTTAAGTATATTCATAAGGGTTTTATATATATAAAGTATATATGTGTCAAAAGGTATGGGAGAAGAGTGTGTGACATTTTGGCTTTTGTACTGAGGTATGAAAACTAAATAAAAAATGTTTCCTCCTCTACCCTATCCTGTTTTGAAATCCTGTGACATTGTTCACATGCAAAGACAACCCTTTTAGTAGACCATTCCATTCCCTCTTTACATTTGTGTTTAGGAATTTGTGGCTTCCCTCAGCCAGTTGTGCCTCCCTTTCTTGCCTTACCTTAATCTATTTCTGATTTCTCCTCAGCAAAATTGAAAAATTATGGGGAAGTTAAAGAAAAAGTGGTACCCACTTCTGGACCAATGAAAAGTTAGTTAAGAGAATCCCCAGATTCATGGGAACCTATCATGGATGGATTGAGTATATATCAGAGGAGAATAATAATAACTTTATATATATCCAAGTTAAACATTGAGGTGTGACTTAAAAATTTGTTAAAAGCCATGTTTAAGTATTTAAGCTTCAAGATAGCTATGTCATAGTGGTTAGAAAGATCAGGCCTCAAGTCAGGAAGACCTGGATTCAGGTCCCACTTCTGACACATATGGGCTGTGTGACCACAGGCGAGTTATTTAAGGTCTCCGTGCACTAAGCAACTTTTTAGGCTCTGAGGTGCAGAGCAGTAGTTGGTCTGCACCTGCATCAGTGTAATGCCAGTGAAGACACAGGTCCATGATGAAAAAAACAAACATTTAACGTCTGAACATGCACTTTTATTATTGAGTGTCCACTGTGTCTTAAACACTTTACAGGGTAATAGAGAGAGAGTATAAAAGAAATAGAAGACATAATACTAGATCTAGAGGGGCTCCAACCATTTCCCAATCTCTTGATACTTGGTTACCATCTTTCTCATTTCTCCATTCACTTACTCATTTTCTTTTTCACCTGACAGTCCATGTACTGTTTCTAATATTACATTGTGTATTTGGATGATTAGGGATATATCGTTACACGTGTATAAAATACTTTAAGAGAGTTACAAATTAATTTACAAATGATAGTAAATCAACACTTAATCAACAGTTAGAGGTTCCTTACCAGTAGTGGCTTCAATGGTGTAGAGCACAACTAAGATTTTCAGTGTTTTCATGTAGCCATAATACGTTTGATAAAATCTCATTAATCTCATATGCTAATGTTTATATAGATTGATCCCTACGGACCTCACCCTGACACTATTTAAATGAAATTTATAAAATGATTGTAAAGTATTTTGCAAACCTTAAACTGTTATGTAAATGTTAGCTATTATTAATGTTTACTTTATACATTTCTCTAATATCTTTTAAACCCATAGCAAGTTAAAAGGGACTATGAAGAATGAGGTAGGCATGAGCTTACAAAAGTATATCATGTATAGCCTGATGGAAAGGTAGCAAAAGGACTATTTGGTGTATGGAGTAAATAACCCTGTAAACAAGAACCTCAAAAGCCAGCATCACAGAAGATATAAAAAAGCCTCATGTTTCTATGTGGCTTGTGAAGTTGATCTCATTTTGTCTTACCTCTTCGTTAACAAAATAATTGATCTTCGTGTTGATCATGGGTGACAAACAGTATGATTGTGTTCATTTTACTCAAAAGGCAACAGAATATCGTTTAAATTTTAGAGATTTCTATCCAGACTTTTCAAAGTAAGTTGCAGCACTTAACAGGTCAAGAAAACAGTAAGGCATTGTTGTATTAAAAACAGTGCATAAATACTGAAAGGATGAGAAGAAAAAGTATCAGGATAGGATTGGGCCTAATCCAGGAAAGCTACTTGGAGGAGATGCCCCTCATTATACCTTAACTAGATTTTAAAGTAGTTTGACAGTAACATCACTTAAATGCCTACTGTGTGTAAAGTATGAAAACTTTGCCAGATTTTGATGATATAGTTCACTAAAGCTGAATACCATTGAAATAGCAGGACAAGTAGGTCTGCATGAGGTCTGATAATGTGCACTGTGTTGTTTACATGTACTTCTGTTTCACTTTCTGTGAAATACTATACATCAGGTCTCTAACTTCCCTTTCTCTGTGGTTTCCTTTCCTCTCCATCCCCCATTCTGACTGTGCGTGTCCTCTATACTTTAATGGAGCCTCGGGTTTAAAAAGGCAACAATTGTATGAGAGAAAATAGGATCACTTGACCCTGAGAAAGAAAAAACTTGACTAAGAATTGACTGTTTTCTTTAGAAACTTGAAAACTTTTTGGACTCACTTTTCATGTTGTTTCCTAAACAATATCCAGATTAAAACAGACCACAGTTCCATCTGCTTTGTATTTATTGTGTTCAAGAAATTACCTTGTCTTGAAATTAAAATGTACTACTTTCCTTATATTAGAAAATATGAATGTTACTTTGTTTTCTCTATAGCAGTAATGGAACCCTAATAATTCAAATTATTAGATCATACTATGTTAATAAATGCTTTAATTTGATATAGAATATTTGCTAATGTAAACTTTCAGAAGGAGGTTTATCTCTTGTTAGTATAAGCTACCTAGTAATTGGTTTGGGGAAAACACGACTGTAGTCTAGCCAGTGTTACAAGAGGTAGTTCCACAGGAATAACATCATAAATGGGCATTGGGCCAAACAGTACCATGGAGTTTTATGACTGTATGGTAGGTTTGGTTATAGTGAAACCGTCTCTGTTGGGGCAACCTTATGTTTAAAGTTATGAAGGCACAAGCTATTTCAATGCCTTATACATGCTTACTTTATAAATTGACAATATTGGTCGAATATACAGGCACAGGATCTGGGGTGGCATGCGTAAGTAATACCTAACCAAATGTTTATTGGTTGTCCTTGCTTAAGCCCTAAGCAATATCTAGAATGTTATATAGTAATAAACATCTTACTTTTATATGAAGATAATCTACCATCATTAGAACATGTACTTTGAGTTAGTGGGAATGGGTTGTATTGATCCGTACATTCATTTTGATTCGTTTCATCCCATTTAGCCATCAGCATGAGTTTTCAGAGTGTCTGACTAGGGCCAGTGGTGTATTTAATCTGTGACAATGAAACAGATTTCTGTCTTAAAAGAGAAATGATTGATCTTGGAATCAACTCAAAACCATGGTTGCTTCTAAACTGATGCATGCATGCATGAGTGTGCCATGCACTTCATATCATCACACATACTTTGTTTCCTGCACAATCTGTAGCCATTGCTAGAACCAGCTCACTCATCTTCTTTCACAGCTCCTTTTGGGACTGGAAAACTGAGCGCTTTAAGTAACAGATTTGTGTAACTTAGGGCAGCAAAGTGGATGAAAAGAGTACCAAGATAAAGGCATGTTCCTGTTTCCCTTTTTGCTGTGTTCCTCATCATTCCAGAAGTACCGCTCCATCGTTCTGCCTTGTAACAATCCAGAGCTGCTTTCTCTGCACCAGAAAGGACCTTACATGACCATTATAGCAGGGATCTTCCAGTGAAGTGTCCCACACTCCAGTACTAGTTGTAATGCCTTCTTCTTTTAGATCCCTTAGTCCCTCAGCTCAGTGTCAAAGTAGTTTGAATAAAAGCAAATCACTTAAGTGCAGAGATCAGAGTTTAGATAAAACAGAGTCTTACTTTACGGTTTATTGAACTCTTTATTCACCAACCCTGTGAAATAGTACAAGTAGCATTTTATTGATTAGGAAATTGAGGCTCAGAGAAATTGTGACTTGCTGACACCAACACCTCATGAAGCAAAGTGCTGTATAGAGGCCTGAAGGGAAAAGATGTTACTGGCTGTGGTATAGTGCAAAAGGGTTTATTGAAGAGGTGGCACATAATCTGGACTTTAAAGGATATTTGAGGATCCAAGAAACAATGGGAGATGGAGTATTCTAAGGAAAGGTAACAAAGTGAGCAAAGTTAAAACTGTAGTGTTTTAGGGGCAGGAAGTAGTCCACTGTAACTACAACATAAAGTATATAGGAAATAAATATGACAGGAGGTTGAAAACGTAGAAAATTTAAGATGATGCCAGACTTGTGTGGGGCCTTGAATGCCAAACAAAGGAGTTTAAACTTTATTTGGGATTTGTGCTTTTTAAAAAATGTGTAACATAACTAGATCTATGCATGAGAAAAATTATTCTGGTAACTATATGAAGGATTGAAGAGAGTGGAGTGTGAATATACCCTGGCCAATTAATCTACAGATAAGGCCTGGGATTTGGGAAGGGAGTGTTTTTGGTCCTCATTCTGCTTTCTGTAACTACAGTTTCCTTCCTTTAAGTGAGGAACCTGACGTTTGAGGTTTCTCTGAAGATCTAAGTTCAAAAATAGGCGCCTCCAAAAGCAAGACTTCTTTATTTCTCTCATAGAACACTACACTCAGGTATTCCAGGAGGTGTAGGCCGATAGGTTTGCCCCATTCCTAGATATATGATCTTGAACAGGACAGAGACTGGGACCTTAGGACAGAAATGACTTAACAATAAGCATTACCTGCTGAACTTCAAACTGAGGCTGCTTATACCTTACCATCCATTCATTTAGTAAGGCACAGTGTAGACTAGGAATTTCAAGACAAAAATAGAAGAGTTGTCTCTGCCCTGAGACTACATTCTGTTTGGGGAAAAACATGTGAGCAAAATAAATTAATTCAAAATATGTACAAAGTAATTTCAAGGGAATGGAGCACCAAGAAGATCAGGATAGGCCTTCTGTATATGGAAACCCTTGAGCTGAGCTTTGAAGGAAGCCGTGGGCTCTAAAAAGAGACAGCCTGTGTGCAAAGGCACACACAGACAGAGCCAAGATATGAAATGATATGTATAGAGCAGTTTAGCAGGAACATAGAGGACATGAAGGGGAGAGTGTTATACAGTAAGCCTGGAGCCAAGTTGTGAAGGGTTTTAAACATCAAACAGAAGTTTGTCTTTTATCCTAAATGCAATTGTTAACCAGTAGAACCTCCTGAGCAAGGGAGAGACCTCAGTCCTATGTTTTAAGAGAATCTAGCAACTTTAGCAACTGTGTGGACCACAGATTTGAGAGGAGACAACAGTCAGGGAGACCAATTAGGAGGCTATTATAATAGTTAAATAATGGTTTGATAGGGCCTGGACTATGATATTGGCAATGCCATTGTTGTTCAGTCGTGTCCGACTATGGTGGTGACTATATGAGTGTACAAATGTTGTGGAGATAAAATCAAAATTTGGCAACTGATTGAATATGGAGGATGAAGAATGGCAAAGCGGGTCAAGGATGACTTTGAGATTGTGAGCCTGGACGACTAGAAGATTGCTGGTGTCCCTCAAAGAAATAGGAAAATTAGGAAGAAGAGAATGTTTGGGAAGAAAGCTAATGAGTTCTGTTTTGACCATACTGAATTTAAGAAGCCTAAGGGGACATCCATTTGGAAAGATCCAGTAAGTGGGACTTGGACTGCATATCTAGATCTGGAGTCAGTTGTAGAGAGTTGAACCCATGGGGTTCAACCTAGAGAATATAGCAAGAGAAAAGTGCTCAGCGCAAAGCCTTAGATTATATCCATATATAAGGGGTAGAATGTGAATGATGATCCAGTGAAGGAGCTAGCAAACAGGTAGGAAAACCAAACCGAGAGGAAAGTACTCAGGGGAGAGAGAGTCGTCAACAGTGTTCCCAAATTTCTCTTTCTTCTTAGGGCCACTTTTCATCCCTTTCTCTTACCTGATAAGAGGTAAGATCTGTCCACTTAGTTCTACCTGAGTTGGGTGACTGTCTACCATCTGACTTTTTCTGAAATATCTATTCTTATTCCATCTCACCAAAAGAAACACCTAGGATTTGTAGAACCAACTCCTTTCCCCTTATTTTACCTTACCTTACCTACTCCTACCAAGGTTTTATACTATTTCACAGATTGAACTACTCCAATAAAAACTTCTACACATCCATCTAGCCTAAATGGGCCTGTAACTCTGCAGTATTAAGTACAACTATTACTAACAAGACCAAGTTAGTTTGGACTGCTAAATACATAACAAGTGAATGGCAAGTTTTATTGACATTCTTCTCTAAACTTTAACCAGGATTCACAGTAATACTTTTATTGAAATTGCCTGCTTAGCTCTGTTTGTACAGCTAATTCTGGATTATTTGTAAATAGATTAACTTTTTGTGTAATACCTACCTTATCATTGATGAACAAGAAGTTAGAAATTGTATGTATCAGGTATGTATTATATGATCTGAACCATCTCCCTTTTATTCATATTGGTAGCATGACCTGTATTAAAGGTTTAAAGTCTGGAAAGAAGTTGTTTCTTGGTCATTTTCTCCTCATTATTTCTCAAGCTTAAAAATACCATAAAGAGGATCCATCCTGCCCTGCCAGTAGCCATGCCAACAAAAGTATAAGTTCTTTGATTTCTTTCAGCATCTAGGTAACACATAATGTCATGCTTTTATTTTTTTATCCATTAAGAATTATTTTGGGCACTGTAGTGATAAGATATTTTGGATATAAGTATTAGGAAAAATACTTAATCTGTTTGAAACCTGTTCTCAGCAGTGAAATATTGAAATACACTAGACAGTCTAATTGTGATAGAATTAATGAGCCTTAATAGTTATTTGACTGTCACAAGACATATTGTAATAAGTATTATATCTGAAAACAGCCTCTTTGTTTGCTTTAGCCTTTTCAACAATTCCATGAGTAAGAATGAGGCCTTTGAATACTTTTTCATGGGGGACTTAAACTGCTTATTCACTTCATTCACAGAAGTCTAGCAATGACTCACTTATCTGGAATTCAGCTATCCAGCAAATTAACCAATCCAGAATACAGCCCCTGTGTAACCAAAATATCACAAAGTATTTTTGCACTAAAATTCATTCATTTTACTCATAGAAAAATCCTTCAGATCCTAAGTCAGAAGTTATTTACTCCTACTTACTTAATTCTAAGAAGTTTGACTATCTAGTTTCCAAAATGGCAGATTAGAAACAGAAAAAATAGAAGCTAGAAGGGGACCTGCTTATAGTTCGAAATACTGACAGCAATAAGAAGCGTTAACCTAACAGAGAAGAGACAGCAAAATTACGAAGAAAGAAGAACTCAAAGAACAAAATTCTTTTTTTAATTTTTAACATAGGCACAAACAAAACTACACACCTTAATAGGCCCCCAAAACATCACTGAACAGTACTCTAATTAAAGCACCAAAACCTTGTGCATAGTCATTTGGTAAATGTTTAATTTGACTCTGTATCATTTTTTATTTTTTATTTTTTGGAGGCAGTCAGGGTTAAGTGATTTGCCCAGGGTCACACAACTAGTAAGTGTCTGAGGTCAAATTTGAACTCAGGTCCTCCCGACTCCAGGACAAGTGCTACAGCACTGTGCTACCTAGCTGCTGTCCATCATCATTTTCTAAAAAAAAAAAAAAAAAAAAAAAAAAAGTTAAATTATATTCAGCGTACTGTATTTAAGGCTTGGAAGTATTACTACATTTTAGAAACATTTCTATCCAGAATTTCATTCCTAGTGTAGTCCCCATTTTTTCCCATTAACTCACTAATTAAAGGAGCTCAGTAGTTATTTGGGAAAATTGGCTATCTAAAATGACCTGTATCCCAGAGGCTACAGATAGCTGAAGTTTTCCTGTAGTAATTACTATGTTAGCTCTACTTTTTCCTTCAGAAAAGTTGTTTGTCTCTAACTTCCAACTTTTCCTTCCAGCCTTTAATGATTATCTTCTAGTAGTTCATAGAAAGATGACGTGTACACAAATAATAATACAAAGCAGTATTATATACTTTGTGTGTATCACAGAAGCAACAGTGAAGTTCCATAGAAGTTCAGAGAGAGGAAGTGTGTATGGCTAGTATAATCAGGGAAGGCTTCACAAGAGATGTCTTTGAAGGATAGATTTATGGATATGTTTTTGTGTCATGGATCCTCTGGCAATCTAGTAAAGTCTATGGACCCCTTTTCAAAATAATGTTTTTAAATGTATAAAATATATAAGATTACAAAGGAAACCAAATATATTGAAATAGTTATTTAAAAATAAGTTAATAGACCCCAGGTTAAAAACACCTAATTAATCAAATCTTTAAATTTGAATAAGTCACCTGTCTTTATAATCTTGGGTCCGTCTGTATAGTTGTTAAACTGTATTTGAAAGACAATTTACAAAAGTACGTGTTAGAATTATTTGTACTATTACAGGGATGATGATTTTTCATATTTTCATGGACATCATATAATTTTCAGGAAGAAATTCTAGTAAAAGATCATCTTTGAGGTAGAAGATGAAACTACATTTGTAGTTGGTCAATTTTTTCTACCCCAAATTGAAAGTTCATACCCTATTTTTTTTGAAAGGCATTCATTTTGTGTTTTTCATATTACTATGTGTTTGTTCACTTGAGGAAAAAATGTTCACTGCTATCACTCATTCTTTTTTATGAGTAATGTCAAGGAATATGGATTACAAACCAACTTAAAATTTCCCTTCTTAATATTACTAAATCCCAAAAACAAAATTTGTTATTAGCAAGCCTAGTAGTTCGACTGGTAGATCAAATAAGTTCTGTAGCTTAAACAATTAAGGAAGAAATCTAGATTTTGACAAATTACAGTAGGCAAAGGTTCCACATGGTTAGATGAGATGATAATATTTTGTGCTGATAAAACATTAAGGGGAATCCCCAACTAAAAATAGATATTATCTTTATTTGGTAAGGGGGGAAAAGAAGCGTAAGACTTTTCACTGATTAAAAATTTAGTGAATTATTATACATTTTTAAATCTTTTATTCTTGGAAATATTTTGACACTTAGAGTTGCTATGGCACATTTATTTTGAAAGCGCGTATGAATTAATGGCCGTAAATTAAATGTTAATGATAAATTTTGTATTGTAGGGGAAAAGACAGCAGATCAAGACTGGTCATTTTATTAATATGAGAGTGTTTTCACAATGAAAATATAGCTTATCCTTCATAAAAGCAAATTAATTTGAAAAGTGGTGTATTAGTAATTCCTTTCTCCAAATAAGTACAGTACAGACACTCCTGGTAGTTGCTATTCTTTAACTGTCATCTCTGACAAAATATGATTTTGTGTTACCCCGTGCCATTTCATTTTTAGCCAGATTCTCTTCTAAGAATGTTAAACAAGTGTCAAACCTTTTGTTGAGCATTAGAAATATATATGATATGAACTATTCATTTCATATGGGAATTGGACAGCTGTTGGATCGTAATTTTTAATGTCAATCTAGTATGGATTTTAACTAATAATAAGAAACACTTATTTCTAGTCATTTGAGCTGTCTATTCTTCATACTAGTCTTCTTTAGTAGTCTTGCTTTAACAAAGATTTAACTTAATGATCAGATGTAATATGATCTGTGAACTGAATGAAGTTTAGCTCATGAGAATGTTTACCCTGGATAAGAGAATACTCAACGGAGGACATGATAGCTATCTTCTTCAAATATTTGAAGGGTTGTCCAGTAGAGGAGGGATTAGACTTGTTCTTTTTGATCCCAGAGAGCCAAGCAACGAGCAACATGTAGAAGTTGTAAAAAGGCAAATTTAGGTTAGATTTTAAAATAAAACAAAAATTTTTTAAAAGGCAAAAACTTCTAATGATTAAAGATGATAAAAAATAGATTGACCTGACTTGAAAAGTGGATGGCTTCTATCTCTTTGGAAGTCTTCAAGCAATATGGATAACCATTTTTGGTTATGTTATAGTGGAGATACCTTTCATTGTATAAATTGGACTAGATGACTACTATTAAAGTCCCTTCCATCTCAAATTCTGGGGGTTCTATTCAGTACTTGATGGTTAATAGTAATTACAGGAACTTTTCTGATTTCTCACTAATAAAATTTGATATTTTAGATATTTTTCTTAAAGTATACATGAAATAAATGGTTATCACGTTCAGTAATTGTGAACTTTTCCTACCTTTTTTTATCCATACTTGTAGAAATATATAACATAAGTGACGATTGAATTCCATAATTTTCATGTACTGCCCTGTTTTTTCTCTTTTGCTACATCTTGAACATCCCGCTTATATTAACTCTTTAATCTTTTTTCTCTCTTCGTTCACAGTAGCAGATTTTGCACTCATACCAATTGGTAGCATTATTGAATCAGCTGATGTTGCTAGGAAACTGCTGTTGATAAGTGTTACAAAAAGCAAAGCTCTTTGTTGCAAGGTTATACTCTAAAGAATTTTTAAGATGTGAATAAGCGAAAATGTAGTACAACATGTAACTGAAATTTTGGAGAAACATAAACTCGTCCATACAGACTTTATTAAATTAAATGTTAGAGTTTGTTTTTGCTCTACTATCAGCTAGTTGGCCAGTATTAATTTACATGCTGTGCTACTGAATAGTGACACATCTGCTAATTTAGTCCAAGTTTGTTCAGTAGATTTTGGGGACACTAGTCTCTTGTAACAGTACAGTGTGTACTTTTGCAGTAGAGATCAATGACAGTGTTATGCTGTATCTTGAAGATTTAAAAAGAGAAATTCCTTGTGGTTTTTCTAGTTGAAGAAAAACTAAAGAAAATCATAGTGGTGGTTAAATTGTTATTTTATTAGAATATAGTGTTGATATAAGATTAGAATTTTTTAAAGTTTCAAATTATTGCATTTGAATGTTTAGTGTACACATTTAGCCTAATATTGTGGTAGAGTTGCTTTTTCATTACCTATTGGTGAATACCAGGGTTAGAGAACCTCGCAGGAACCACTACTCTACAGGAACAACAAACTGAGACCCAAATATAAGTAAAAATCAGTTTACTTGGTTTAGTTTGGTAGGAATAGGAAATGATAGATAGGAAGAGAAGATGGCCTGGTCGTGTGGTAAAAGCAGGGGATTACAGGATTTTGCACAGATCTGGAAAACGGTGCTCTAGTATGTTACCCTCATATCATCAGAAGAAAACAAGGAAGGCCTTCAGACTGTTGAATGGATCCCCTGTGATGAATTTATGGAAGGACATGGACGAAAGTAATTTGCATCATTCTGTGAGGCTCAAGAAGTATTTTCTTCCCTGTAAAATAGGTGGTATATTATTATCATTGTCTTACAGATGAAGAAATTGAGTCTCAGATAGGTTAATTGACTTGCCCATGATAACAGAGCTAATTTCAGAACTGTTACATATAACAACCTATTTCTCTTTCCCCTTAAGTCCAGTGTTTTTTCTGCTATGTCCTGCTGACACTTGTAAAAGGTTAAGCATTTATAAGATTTAACATATCTAATTTAAACATTTTTGCCTTTCTTTGTATCCCACACTCTTAGTACACTGCTTACCTTATAATAGACACCTAATAAGTATTTATTGACTGACCTCATCAATACAAAGATCTAGTTGTTGCTATGAGTTACGAATGTAGAACTGAAGTCGTAATCCAAAGTATCATGCCAAACGAAGGCACTGGCAAGATTTAGAATCCAAACAGACAGACCAAGGATCACTATCCAGGGGCCAAATCAGGCTGAAGATCACAGGCAGAAACATAATACAAATATGTAGGCATGAGCAAGTGGTACAGTGTGCAGTCTTGGGAGGAGGAAACAATCACAGTTAATATCTGGAGACTTAGGGGCCAGCATATGCAGATGAGTCCACATAATAATACAAGCTATATATGTCTAGTGACTCCAGAACACAGACTGTCTGGCCTCTTTCTTTGTTTTGGTTTTCATCAGTTTGGGAAAAGGTACATTAATTGAAAAATGAAATCCTTAGAGAAATAAACATTCCAAAAGTGAGTTCAGATTTTGGCAGTTTTACTGATCCCAGATGTTATATATGATAATGATTTTAAAGAAACAGATTTAATCTGATTAAGAAGAACTTTTTTGATTAATCACAATTCAGGTCTTGATTTTGATGGTTTCTTTCAGATTGAGAGAGTTATTATTGATAGCAATTGGAAGCAAAACTGAAGTCTACGGTATTTAAAAATTGATTGTTTATAACACAACTGTGCCAGAACTCTAAAGGCTTATATTTGTCAAAAGTGTTTTAGTATAAAATCTATGGAACTACATTCTAAGGCAGAATTTTTTCAGTACTAATCCAAAGGCATAAAACCAGAATTGAAAGATAATAATCTACTGTGACCTTGAAGTCTTTCAGGGAGATTTATAAATTCAAGCTCTTGAGAAATCCTTTCACCTATAGATACCTCTTGTCTGCAATTTAGAGTTTTGTGAGACTGAGAAAGACTAAGTAACTTAGCTAGCAAATATCAGAATTAATAAGTGGGTTTTCCTTACTTAAGTCTAGCATTTCTATTCACCTAACCCCATTGCCACCTCATATACTAAACTATAATATTGTGTAAATTTCTTAAGGTTTTATATTTTCTTTCCAATAGACTGATGCCCTCATTGTGAGGACTAATTCAGTCCTTCTCCCCACACCCCCATAAGTTAATCTACACAAACATGAAAAAAAAATGATTGTACTTGAGGCAAAAAAAAAAGACTTATGTCCAATGAATTTTTAGTTACTGTTATATGAAAAATTGCAGTTGAATTAACTTGTTCTATTATATTTTGAATTCTAAATTTTAAGCAAACTTCGGCAAGAGTTAAACTCAAGAACGTATAAAGGGTTTGGCGAGTCTATGAAATAAGTATTACAAGATGGCATGTTATAAAAGATGATTAGTTTTTTTGCTTTGTTTTGAGGGGATGCTAAAGGGAATAGTGAGCCAAATTATATTCCAAATAACCTTTCTTAGATACTAGAAAACAACTAAATTATAGCAATCATACCAAACCAAATTTCCAGCACATGACAGTAACCAAGCAAGAAAGGTTAGCCATACTGTAGATATCTTATATGTATAATTATTTGTATGTTATTTTCCCCATTAGAAGGTGATTTCCTTGTGGATAGGAACCGTCTTCTTGCCTTTCTTTGTATCCCCATTGGTTAGCATAAAATACATAATAATTCTTTAAGAAATGCTTATTAATTAACTTATTACTAAATATACTTTATCTTTATTTCGGTAAAGCTTTTAATTTTTCTAGCACATTTTACTGATAAGCAAAGAATATTAGGTATGTCCATAATACTCTCAGATAAGTGGACAAGTACAACAGTGACAAAATGTCACAGTTTGATTTGGGATCCGTTAGTTGTCAGTATTGAATTCTGTTCATTTCAGTATCTTTTTAAAAATTTTTTTAGCATTTTAATTTATTATTTATATTATTTATATTTTATATTATGTTTATATTTAAATATAAATATTTTTTATTTGTATTTTATATTATTTTATGTTTATTATCTTTTCTTTTTACATTTTTAGTTCCAAATTCTCTCTCTCCTACTCCCTTCCCTACCCATGAAGTAGGCATGCTATATAATATCAGTTATGCATGTGAAATCATGCAAAACACATTTCCCTATTAGCCATATTTCAACAAAAGCAAGAAAAATAAAGTGAGAAAATTATATTTCAGTTTGCACTCAGAATTCATCATGTCTCTCTGGAGGTGAATGGCATGTTTTCATCACGAGCCTTTTGGAATTTTATCGTTTTGATCAGAGTAGCCAAATCTTTCACAATTTATCATCACTACAACATTACTGTTATTGTGCACAGTGATCTCCTGGTTCTTCTCACTTCACTTTGCATCAGTTCATGTAGATCTTGCCATATTTTTTCCTGAAACCACCCCCACTCATCATGTAACATAGTAGTGCTTCATCACAATCATATGCCACAACTTTTTTAGCCATTCCCAAATTAATGAGCAGCTCCTCAATTTCCAGTTATTTGCCATTGCAAAAGAGTACAAAAATATAAATACTTTTGTACATACAGGTCCTTTTCATTTTTCTTTGATCTCTTTGGAAGACAGACGTAGTAGTGGTATTGCAGGGCCAAAGGATATGAACAATTTTTATATTCCTTTGGGCATAGTTCCAGATTGTTCCCCAGAATGGTTGGACCACTTCACTACTCCAACAGTAATTCTTTAGTATACCTATTTTTCTTTATCCTCTCCAGCATTTGTCATTTCTTATAGATGGAGATGGTACCTCAGAGTTGTTTTAATTTGCCTTTCTCTAATCAGTAGTGAGGTAGAGCATTTTTTTCACATGACTGTAAAGAGCTTTGATTTCTTCTGAAAACTGCCTGTTTATATCTTAGACCATTTACCATTGACCATGGGGAATGGCTTTTATTTTCAGAAATTTGATTCATTTCTATACTCAGTATATAGTTAAGAAGTGGGGCCTTTATCAGCGAAAGTTGCTGTAAAAATTTTTCATATTCATTGTCTGTGGTATCTTTTAGCATAATGTAGTTTCCCTGATTATCTCTTTTATTTTTTGCTTTGTCTAAGATCATGATTGCTCCCCCTGCATTTTTTACTTCAACTGAAGCATATTAGATTCTGCTCCAGCATTTTATTTTAATTCTGTGTGTGTCTTTCTTTTTCAAGTGTGTCTCCTATAAACAACATACTGTTGGATTCTGGTTTCTGATCCATTCTGCTTTCTGATTCCATTTTATGGGTGAGCTCATCCCATTCACATTCACAGTTATGATTACTGACTTTATTGCCTTCTATCCCGTTTTCTTCTCTCTCTCTCTCTCCCCCGCCTCCGCTCTCATCCTGTGCCTTCTCAAAAGTCTATTTTACTTCTGCCTCCCTTTTATTATCCTCTTCCCCTTTCTCTTATCCCCTCATTCCCACCTGTTTTTTTATTGGTTAAGTTACATTTCTATACACAGCTGAATGAATGTGTGAAATACATACTTATTTTTCCTTCTTTGAATCAGTTCCAATGAGAGTAAGATTTAAGCATTACCCCCACAACCCCCATTTTCCTTTCCATTGTAAAAGCTCTTCCTTGTATGCCTCTTTTATGTGAAAACATTTTCCCCATTCTACTTCTCCTTTCCCCCTTCTCCCATTGCATCCCTCTTTCTCACCCCTTCGTGGGTGGGGGAGTGGAAGGGGAAAAGCTTTCTAACATAATTCAGGACCCATGGTCTCTGTCTATGTAAACTCCTTTTAATAGCTGTAATAATGATAAAGTTCTTAGGATTTGTGTATATCATCTTCCCATATAGGGATATATCCATTTTAACTTAGGATTACTCTTTTTATGCTTCTCTTTAAGTTTTCTGTTTGTCAGATTTTCTAATTCAGGTCTGGTCTTTTCATCAGAAATGCTTGAATGTCCTCTGTTTCATTAAATATCCATTTTCCCCCTGAAGGATTACACTCCGTTTTGCTGGGTAGATTATTCTTGGTTTTAATCCTAGCTCCTTTTCCTTCCAGTATATCATATTGCAAGCCCTCCTCCACTCCTTTAACATGGGAAGCCAGTAAATTTTGTGTGGTCCTGACTGTGGCTCCATGGTATTTTAATTGTTCCTTTATGGTATTTTCTCTTTGACCTGGGAGCTCTGGAATTTGGCTATGATATTCCTGGGAGTTTTTGTTTGGGGACCTCTTCAGGAGGTGATTGATGGAGTCTTTCACTTTCTAAATTTTACCTACTGGATTTAACATTTCAGTCCAGTTTTCCTTGATAATGTCTTGAAATATAATGTCTAGGCTCTTTCTTTGATCATGGCTTTCTAGTAGTCCAGTAATTCTTAAATTATCTTTCCTCAATCTATTTTCCAAGTCAGTTATTTTTTTTCAAATGCGATATTTCACACTTTTCTCTATTTTTTTCATTCTTTTGATTTTGTTTATTGTTTCTTGATGTGTCATGGAGTCATTAGCTTCCACTCTAATTTGTAAGGAATTATTTTCTTCAGTGAGCTTCTACACATCGGTAATTCTGCTCCTTAAAGAGTTTTCTTCCTCAGTGAATTTTTATACCTCTTTCAATTTGGCCAATTGTTTTTAAGGTGTTATTTTCTTCACGACATTTTTGGTGCCATTTTTACCAAGTTGTTAATTCTCTTTTCATAATTTTCTTACATCATTCTCATTTCTTTTCCATTTTTCCTCTACCCCTGTTTATCTCTTTCTTTAACTTCTCCACAAATTCTTGTTAGGGTTGGCTCTTTGGAATTTTTTGGAACTGTTCTGAAACTTTTCTTTGAGGCTTTTTTGTAGCTGTTTTTACATTGTTGTCTTCTGAGTTTGTTTTGGTCTTCCTTGCCACTGTAGTGGTTCTTTTTTGTTGTTTACTTGTTTTTCTAGCCTATTTCTTGACTTTGAACTTTGTGTTAAAGGTGGGCTCCACTTACTTGGGCTTGAGAAGGCACTGTCTGAAGCTTCAGGCTTTTTTGTGCTACTATTTTCAGAGCTAGTTCTGGGGGTCTGCAAGTTCTTGTTGTTTTCAAGATGGTATAATCCTGGAAGAGGTGTGGTCACTGCTGTCCTGGTCTGTACTCTGATATTTACCCAGGAAGGGTCCCTGCTCCCCTGTATTCACAAGTGTTCCTTTTTGCTTTGGAACTGTGACCAGGGCCTCTGCTCCCTTGTGACCAACCACTAGCACTCCTTTCTGCCCTCGAACTACAACCAAAACTGCATATGGGCAATAGAGTTGTCAGTCAGCACTGACTGTACCTGGTGCCAGCAAAGGGAACCATGTGATCTCTAACCAGTTGTCCAATTCCTTTAACGTCTCTTGGCTCAGAGCTTCCAAAGCTATTGCTGCTGCTGCTTGCTGTGGCCACTGTTGCCACCACTGTCTGTGTAGGCCCTGGATAGACATCCTCCTTAGTGTCACAGACTTCTTCAGTTGTAATTTGTCGTTTTGATCATCCCCAACTCTTCATAATCCCATTTGCTGGAGTGCTTTGCCATTTCCTTCTCCAGCTCATTTTACAAATGAGGAAACTGACACAAACTGGGTTAAGTGACTTACCAGGCTCACACAGCTAGTGTCTGAGCCCAGAGTTGAACTCAGATCTTCCTGACTCCAGGCTGGGTGCTCTATCTACTTATCGCACCATCTCTTAAGTTTGCTTTGGCTAGAAAAATGTCTCACTCTAACCTTTTGTTGGCTCTGCCAAGTTCAGAGTTTGATTTCAAGTATTATTTTAAAGTTGTTCGGAGGAGAATGTTGGGAGAATTCAGCTGGGTGGCTGCCCTTAATCC